>NW_027558036.1:1677500-2112500 GCF_052425735.1 Oculina patagonica
TTTAAAACTCGCCGATGATTATCGGCGAGGTAGTCCTGTGTATATAATAAGGAAATTTAAAACTCGCCGATGATCAGCGGCGAGGTAGTCCTGTCTATATAATAAGGAAATTTAAAACTCGCCGATGATCAGCGGCGAGATAGTCTTCAGTCCGTATTAACAAGGCGAGTCCTGTCTCCAGTAAGAAGAACTCTAAGACTAGCCCATGACCAGTGACGAGGTGATGTTCTCCAAATCTGTTCCGCCCAAACTGGCCCATGGTGGCAAAGTTTCATGGAACGTCTTTGTTTTAAGCAATAGACCACACTTTCTAGGGCTTTACTGGCGTAATAAAACCACGCGGGATGTTGGGAGAACACGAGAAAAGCTTGTAAATCTCGAGCCGGAGGCGAGGGATTTACAAGCTTTTCTCGTGTTCTTCCAACATCCCGCGTGGTTTTATTACGCCAGTAAAGCCCTAGAAAGTGTGGTCTATTGCTTTTATGAAATAACTATAGAAAACGTTCTTCAAAGAAATGGGAATCTGTGATCAAATGTCTTATTCTCAACAAGTTGATCGGATGACGCGGCAAACCAATCACAGCGGCCGAAAGAATAAAACACAGGTTTAGCTCCACACACAAAATCCACAAATCGACGCGACAAAAACGTTTACAAGTTCTCTTAAAGCTATGAAAGTCATAAGAAAGGAAAGGAAAAAGACAAACTGTCACGGTATAAAATGTATTCAACGATTTAAAAGTTCTTTGACGTGGAAATCTAGCAAATTATGGCCGGAGTCATTCATCGCGAAAGTAAAAGTGGGTAAAAGAAACACGAAAACTTTGGAAGTTTACAAACTTCACAGACTGACGAAGGTATTGAGAATAAAGGTTAGTTCCACAAACAGTGCTTTAGAAATTTGTTATGAATTTATTTGTTCCATATTCTTTCGTTTACGCCGAATAACAGACTTGGGAGAAAGCACTGAAAGCACGTAAAACTGAAAATATAATTCAAGCGCGTACAAGAACTCAGCGTGAGGTTCTGCCATCAAAATAATTCATGTTCATCGCGACCAATTTGATCAGTTTTAATTCCTTTCATATAAAGTTTCCGAGTTTATGTTGAATGGAACCATATCCATGTTTTTAATATTTTTCCAGTCCAGTGAAAGCGTACCTGTTTATTGTGTTCCTTCTCATATGTTTGTCTCTCCGTTTTCGTTTTTTCTCTAGTTCCTTCGTGGTGGGCGGGAAAATTCAATTTTGTTATCCGCCCTCAGTTAATTTTCATGATCATTTACGAGAATCATATATCCTCCGTTTTAACCATCAGATAGACCAAAAGAATACATTAAACTAAGTTCAATTCTTCGTCCTTATGCGTAATCGAGCGTAGTGCGGCCATGTCGGGACAGAAGCGGGACTTTACCGGTACAATAGTACATAGGTTTTTGACCAATAAGAGCGCGCGTAGTATCTGAGATATTTTATAATACAAGATATTGTGTGAATTATGACAATTATCTCGCCCAGAATCGATCCGAAGAGCTTTAACATATCTGTAAGATATTGAATATTAAACTTCTAGCAAAGTTTCATGGAACATCTCCGTTTATAAGATATTGTATGAATTATGACAATGATCGTGCTGAAATCGGCCCGAAAATTTTCGGGCTTTCGAGCATCGTCTTTAAATCCATTGGCTTTGTCATCTACGAAGTGGCAACCCCTCGTATCACGAAGGTGTTTTAAAGGGTAGTTTGTTACATTAACAAAACAAATATTCAATTCTCGCACGTGGTTTCCGCCGTATTCTTCAGCGCGTGATATCGTTCGTACGTAGAGGTACATAGCTTTAGGAAATTTTTATATTAGCTTGGAAAGATGTTCTCCAGCTATGCTGATTGTCTCCGCGGTTGTGCCAGGGAGGTTGATACGTGGCTTCGAAAGTATCAACACCACGATGAAGAAGATGCCCTTGCAATCACAAGGATTTTGTCCATCCAGGTAAATGACACCACTTCATATATGTGAGTGAAAACCAACTCCAAGTGTAACTTTTATCTATCTTCTGTCTGTAACTTTTATCTATTTATCTTTTCTATTCACTTTTTTCCATTATTAGAGTGTCCCCAATTAGCGCCTTTACGGCGCTAGACGAATTTGACACTGAAATAAAGATACTTTCCTTACTTTAATTTATACACGGTGAAAAATATCTTGAGACTACCTCGCCGCTGATCATTGGCGAGTTTTCAATATCTTTCTTATACATACAGGACAACCTCGCCGATGATCATCGGCGAGTTTTGGATTTTCTTTAATATATAGCCAGGACTTCTTCGCCGCTGATCATCGGCGAGTTTTGAATTTCTTTATTATACAGACAGGCTACCTCGCCGATGATCATCGGCGAGTTTTAGATTTTTTTTTAATATATAGCCAGGACTTCTTCGCCGCTGATCATCGGCGAGTTTTGAATTTCTTTATTATACAGACAGGACTACCTCGCCGATGATCAACGGCGAGTTTCAAATTTCCTTATTATACAGACAGGACTACCTCGCCGATGATCATCGGCGAGTTTTGGATTTTTTTTTAATATATAGCCAGGACTTCTTCGCCGCTGATCATCGGCGAGTTTTGAATTTTTTACTTATATACAGACAGGACTGCCTCGCCGATGATCATCGGCGAGTTTTGAATTTCTTTAGTATATAGACTGGACTACCTCGCCGATAATCATCGGCGAGTTTTAAATTTCCTTATTATACAGACAGGACTACCTCGCCGATGATCATCGGCGAGTTTTAAGAGGCTGTATCTGTAATAGTGGTCTGCCCGATCTGGCTTGTTAAATAGATTTCGCTCTTTTCTAGTGTGTTGCAAGACTTTCATGTACTTATACTAAAAACACAATTCACTTGACCGGATCATTAATTTTTTTCGAGTTTTTAAGGATTTTCGGTTCACCCGAACGAGCACTTGTAACGACCACTGTCAAGGCTTAAATTTACCACAACTTTGAAAATTAATTAAAAAAGAACTAACAACTTCTGTACCAAACAAACACTACAGCCTGTTAAATTATGTCTTTTTAGTTTATCACACCAACTTTCACGAACATTGAGCTCGAATTAAGCTAGCAGCAAAACATTAATGACACCCCTATCACACACCTTGATGAAACACTTGAAAACGGCTCAGATTCAAACTTTATTTTTGAAAAAGTGAGGCGGTCTACTTCAATCAAACCAACGCAGCCGAAAAGTAGATGTAATAGAAAATGTTCCTATCGAAAAAAACCTTTTGGTATCGTCTTAATGAAATATTTACAGCTGTGTAAACTTGCCCAATTTCGAAGATCTTCATGTTTGCAGCCATTTTGAGGGACTCGTCAGGACGAGGAGTTTCATCAACTGGCCTCGCAGACATACCTCACACCTTCAGAAATAAACAAAGATTAGATATAAATGCAGTGCAGTTCAACTGAAAGAGAATAAATCGTGTTTAAAAATGGAAGCTCGACTTACATTTTGACTGTTACGGACGTCTACGGACGTACGGTTGTTACTATTGGAATTTCGCTCGATGATTCCACTAGAAATAACAATATTTGACATACAAACTTCGACTTAATGTAACCTATGAATCAGCTCAAGGCAGTAACTTTGTGCTTTTCCTTCCTTACTGGCGTACAGCAAAGATTTTCCATCGCAAAACGTTTGAACGTCGAAGAAACAGCTGAAGAAACGGCCTGTCGGTCACTACTTCATGTATGAGGCACTATACGGTACACATACGGTACACAACGGTACTCCATACATGAAGTATATAACCGACCAATCGATAAACATGTCAGTTTGGTCTTCTTTACCTGATGCTTGCTGTTTTGTCGTGAAAACAACTTCGCTGTACGCCGGTAAAGAAGGGAAAGCACGAGGTTACTACCTTTAACTGATTCAAACGCTACATTCAGTCAAAGTCTGCGTGTCAAATATTGTTATTTGTTGTGGAATCATCAAGCGAAATTCGAACAAGAATGACCTTACGCCCGTAGAAATCGTTGAAATGTAAGTCGAGCTTCCATTTTTAAACACGATTTATTCTTTTTCAGTTGAACTGCACTGCATTTATATCTAATCTTTGTTTATTTCTGAAGGTGTGAGGTATGTCTGCGAGGCCAGTTGATGAAACTCCTCGTCCTGACGAGTCCCTCAAAATGGCTGCAAACATGAAGATCTTCGAAATTGGGCAAGTTTACACAGCTGTAAATATTTCATTAAGACGATACCAAAAGGTTTTTTTCGATAGGAACATTTTCTATTACATCTACTTTTCGGCTGCGTTGGTTTGATTGAAGTAGACCGCCTCACTTTTTCAAAAATAAAGTTTGAATCTGAGCCGTTTTCAAGGGTTTCATCAAGGTGTGTGATAGGGGTGTCGTTAATGTTTTGCTGCTAGCTTGATTCGAGCTCAATGTTCGTGAAAGTTGGTGTGATAAATTAAAAAGACATAATTTAACAGGCTGTAGTGTTTGTTTGGTACAGAAGTTGTTAGTTCTTTTTTAATTAATTTTCAAAGTTGTGGTAAATTTAAGCCTTGACAGTGGTTGTTACAAGTGCTCGTTCGGGTGAACCGAAAATCCTTAAAAACTCGAAAAAAATTAATGATCCGGTCAAGTGAATTGTGTTTTTAGTATAAGTACATGAAAGTCTTGCAACACACTAGAAAAGAGCGAAATCTATTTAACAAGCCAGATCAGGCAGACCACTATTACAGATACAGCCTCTTAAATTTCCTTACTATACAGACAGGACTACCTCGCCGATGATCATCGGCGAGTTTTTTCCTTATTATACAGACAGGACTACCTCGCCGCTGAACATCGGCGATTAGATAGCTCTATATTAAGTTAAATATTCTACATATTGAAAACTTGGCGTATTTGTTGTCGTTCTGTATAGTGAAACAGTCACATAATATGTGATTCTCTGATCACCGTTGATTTTCGATTTCAGTAGTACGTTCTCAGTACGCTCAGTCTGCTTCAATATTATCGGCTGTCATTATTATTAATGTCACGCAACTCTGGGTAACGTTGGTTTTGGCCGGGTCTTCGTTTTCGTACGGGTCTTCGTTTTCGTACGGGTCTTAGTTTTCGTACGGGTCTTCGTTTTCGTATGTGTCTTAGATTTCGTACGGGTCTTAGTTTTCGTATGGGTCTTAGTTTTCGTACGGGTCTTAGTTTTCGTATGGGTCTTAGTTTTCGTATGGGTCTTAGTTTTCGTATGGGTCTTAGTTTTCGTACGGGTCTTAGTTTTCGTATGGGTCTCAGGTCTTAGGTCTTCGTTTTCGGGGTCTTCGTTTTCGTTACTACCATAGTTCATAATACAATGTGACACATTTTTTTTTTTTCATCTGGTTTTACCCCTTACGAAGTAGTATAAGATAAGAGAGTGATGAATGATTGTCGTAGTGAATTTCCAATTTAAGCAATTGGAATAAAGAAGCCTGAAAAAAAATTCAGGGCTTCAACGGGATTCGAACCCGTGACCTCCGTATTTCAACTTTATTTGGCTTAGGTTTGATAAACACAACAATAACAAGATCAGAACTGGTATGCTTAATGAAAACTTGTTAGATTGTGTTTCACATGGTTCATTTCCACAGACCATCCATTGAAAATTGAAAATTGCTCTAAACACTGCTCATTGTGCAAGCTTCAGATACCTGTGCTCTAAAAAATAGAATTTGATAACAGTGGTTCGAGTAAATTCTATCGCACTTATTTGTTTTCTTTTAAGCATCCCAATTTAGAATTGGTTAAAGGTGATGCTTGTGATGTGGAGAGTTTCATTGCTGCTTTAAAGGGAAAGGATGCCGTAATTTCTTGTTTAGGAGTTGCCGCAAGTATTTTTAATCCTACAACTTTCTACTCTGAGTCTATGTTTGCTATACTGGAAGGAATGAAAAGGTAATTTATAAGCATATACAATTTGAATTTTATCTACATTTTTGTTCTGTGGGCCTGAATTGCAGAACTCATTCACATTTAAATTCATTTTCAATTATCCACGCTTGATGATCCAAACGGTTTTTGTGAGTTCCTTGTGATCCGGATAATAGAGGTTTGTCCTTGCATTTCTAATAATATGACGCAAGACTAAGAATAATAAGAAAATTGCTAAAGGCTATAGAGCACTTATTAGCAAGCAAGCATTTTTTTTCAGTATGTGCTTGTAATGACTGCATGGCCACAAGGGAAATCTAGAATAAGATGTGTTTTTCCTCATTTATCTTTAAGCTGTTTCAGTTGGCTTTGTTTTGAAAAAACTTGATGTCCAGAAAAATAAAATGTCAGTAGCATTTCTTTTTTTTTTTCTTTTGCCCCTGCATCATTAAAATCAGCAAGAGTTCACTAACACCTTTGTGTGCCACAGGATGAAGTTGTAATGTAACTACAGTCCAAAAATTTGATCATTGACTTTTATGCTTAAGGCCAAATGTCTTAAATGTACAATTAAACTCATCGCCAATAGATGACTTGTGGGGATGGTGCCTGAGACTATGTGAGAGCCGCCAGCAACCGCGAATGGTAACCATGACAACCCTGGGAGCGGCAACTACCAGGCACCATCACACTGGAAAGCAAAACTAAATACTTACTGGTACTTACCCATGGAAAGGGTGGGTGGGAAAAAAAAAACGGCGAAAAGGCAAAACTTGCTCGAAGGACAATGCGAGCGAAATGGCTTGACCTTCACGGGAGAGCTGTAAATTTACTGAAACCCCTGAATAAACCCTGAGACTGCCCCAACTTCAGGCCAGGGCTCGAGACTAACTTTTTTGCTAACTAGCCTAGTGGCTAGTGACACCTTTCAGAGAGCCTCAGAACCCTTAAAGTTGGAACCCTTGGAGCCTAGAGCCCCAACTTTTTTGCTGCTTTTTGCTGCTTGCTTGAGTCTGGAACCTGTTTAAACAATAGTGCTAAGAGTGTTTCTTTCGAGGAATATTACTAAGAGTGAATAGAGTCAATAGAGTGTTTCCCCTGATAGCAGAGCTTCCAGGGCTAATACGTTATGCAAGTTTTAAGAACATCAAATTTCCAAGGGGCAACTATCAGACAGATAGTTCAGAGATAGGCTGAGCCAATGCTTTTTGATCCGGCGAGCACAATCTTGGATTCGTATTGGGGAGAGAGAAGAAAATGCGTCCCAGGGAATAGGAACGAGGCTGAAAGAACAATGAACCTCTATCGGCCCTCATCCATAGCGAATCTACGCAAACGCAGGCTAATTATACTCTTAAATTTTTACAGACAAGTACTATTTATCCGGGTTTGTTTCTCAGATGGGAACTATGGGCTGATAAGGTCTCTCTGCACATGAAAACCAAAATCGGGAAAATTTAGTGGTGAACCATTTTTTTTTTTTTTTGGAGGTGGGGGGGGGGGGGGGGCAGAGCTCAGCATGCATGGAGCATTGCTATTTTGGGCCTGGAATCCTGGAAGTTTAAACCGCTTTTTTGGCCTTTACTGTTTAAGTGCTGAACATTTAGTCTTAAATAAATTAACAAATTTACAGGTGTGGTGTGAAAAGACTTGTTACTATGACAGCATGGTGCACGCAGCCAGGCCCAAACAATTCATGGCTGGTGGATTGGATTATTAACCCGCTGTTTCTCAATGGTATGATTAAAGATATGGCTATCATGGAGAAGATGCTCGAGAGTACTGATCCTCAAGTGTTGAGCTACACCATAGTTAGACCTTGTGGATTAATCAATGGTAAGTCGATCGCGCTTCAACTTATGGGTAAAATTCCAAAACCAAGCCTCTGGCTTAATTTGTATTTAAAATGCTTTTTGTGAAGCCTTTTTCTGGTGGTGGTGATGTTTGAAGCAACAATGACAATGGTGATGGGTGGCCCATAAAAGGATACCACTTGGTCAAACTCTCTAAACATATTTAGGACATGGAACAGCGAAGGAGTTCAATGAACATTCAAAGTGGTTTAACACAATTATGTATCAATCTATTAATATAAAAATCAAAACAAGCTCCATCATGATGTTAAATTTGTATGGAGTAAGGCGAAGTTATGGTTCAAATGGTTCCAACATTCCAATCCAACATCGCGGAGGGAACATTTTGGAACCGTTTCATTACCTACCCTTTTGGACTGCTGTTGAAAGATGTTTAGCAAAAGTTTGCTTCTAAGTCGAACTTTCGTACAACATGTTCCAACATTTAAAACAACGCATGGAATAGTTTTTAAACTATTCAATTGCAACAACTTGTTGCAATTGTTTTATTTTGTTTAGCAACAAAATGTCTTAATAATTAAGCCCAAAAGTGGCCAAACATTGCTTATTGAGTGTCGGGTCAAATTACTGGGACTCGGTCTCACCAGTGGACCAACCCTTCTTTGTAGGTGAACGGACAGGAAATTATAAAGTCGAGGAAGGACAATGTAACACTGGTACCAAGTTTATGATGACACGCCCGGATGTTGCAGAGTTCTTGCTAAAGGTTTTGGATAGTGACGTGTACGATCGGAGAGGATTTGCAATAGGTGGATTATAAGTTATCCCTGTCTCTCTGTGAGAGTATCAGCCTTCTGTTTCTAAGGCGAGGAGTACACAAATACAAACATGACAGGGCGGATCCAGGGGTGGGGGTGGGGGGGGGGGGGGGGGTTGGGTGCCTAGGCAACCCACTTGATCCACAAGAAAAATTAAAATAAACAGGGTGTAAACATTGTTGATATTGTTAGCTCAGACAAACTTAAACTTTTTGATAACATCCACTCCCCCATAGTAAACAAACTTTTTGTAAACAGCCTCCCCCCCCCCCCCTTTGAATAATCCTGGAACAGTAAATCATCAAGTTTGTAATAAATAATAATAAAGATGGTAAATTTTAAGCTCGGTAATAAATAATGAAGATGAAGTGTGTCTGTGTATGTCTTGTAAACGTCTTTTCGCTAACCTTGGTAGTCATGTCGTGCCATGCTATTCCACAGCCCCGTACCAATTATTTAAAGAAAAGCTTCTCTTAAAAAGAGGAGCTGAGTTGTAGAACAGCCTATCCCATGATCTACGATCTGTGGTGACTTTACAAGATTTTAAACGTAAACTACGTCACTGCAACTTCGAATGAGTTCTGTACACGGCATCCTTGAAAAGCAGCTTAGTGTGTAATTAGATGTAATTCTGTAATTATAAGTTAGTTTAGTTAGGTAGATAGATCTTCATGCTGTTTATTTTTATACTGTATGCTGAACGGGATTTTAAACGGTGTTTAAATAAAAATATCTTATCTTAATCATTTTTTTTTTATGCTTTACTTTCTCCTTATTGGAAACTGCGCGCAGAGAGCCCCCTCTTGTACCCTTTCTATTCGTAGTGTAAATACTAGTTATGCAACGCTTTCGAGTGGTATACTTAACAATTATTCTGCGAAATCGCGCGGAATATCGCCTGATACTTAGCCGACGAGGCCGTAGGCCGAGTCGGCTAAAATCAGACGATATTCCGCAAGATTGAGCAGGATAATTGTTTTATTATTCAATAAATTGTCAACGAAACACATTTTGCAGGAAGAAAAACTGTAATTATACAGCGCTTTACAAGATTTCGGACGAATCTTCGCAACCTACATATATCGCAGGATATTTGTTATGTACGGATGACAGATAATGTTAACATTTTGACCATATATGGGCAGCGCGCGCATGTGTTGAATAATAATATGGAATATCCCACGAGTCACTTGTATTTTCTCGGTATGCACACGAACCTTTAGGCGAGTGTGTATACCAAGAAAACACAAGTGAAAAGTGGGATATTCCATAGTATACCACGAGAAAGTGTTGTGTAACTATTTTATACCATGCCATAAAAAATTCCCTTACTAAATTTCATCGAGAGTAAGATCGCAGCGCACGATGGGAAGGTTGGGTTGAATACCGTCGAATATACAACGGCTTTTCTGTATTATGATTGGCTGTATTTTCTATGGCATGGTATAAATGGTAATACGTGAGATCATGGAGAATTGCTTATTCGTGTAGTGTGAGCTTAGCCGTTTCGCAAATTATTCCACCATACAGGTATTTCTTACAACATGTCTACAAGAAATCAGGGAGAATTGCTGATTTGTATAGTGTGAGTTTAGCGTTTTCACAAATTATTCCACCATACAGGTATTTCTTACAACATGTCTACAAGAGACACCATCTGTACTGATGTCAAAAATCTTTGGGATATATAAGAGTACGTGTAAACAGCACCCGAAGACCTTACGACTCTTACCGAGATTATGCGAACACCTGTGACCGACTTCAGTGTTACTTAGCAACGTTTGTCGAAATTAAAATCGTGGCATCAGTCCATTCACCGATTTTGGCCAAGTAAAAACCCAAGTGTGTAGATGGGGCATCAGCTAATGTTGGTTAGAAGTCGCAATTGAGGAAATAATGAAAGTTAGTACTATTTAACAATTAGAATATGAGCTCCAAAATTCTATGAGTTAATAATTGATGAGACCGCGGGCTTTCAAAACGCCATTATTTCGAATCTTCCCATAAACCTTTTTCGCTTGTCAAAATTCTACGGAATACAGAGCACTTCGGCGGGAGATTATGCAAAGAATATTTCGGAAGAAAATTCTGTCTCGCTGGCTTTTCCTCGCGTTATCCCCACGCAACAAATTTTGTCTTGGGACTGCCCTCCCCTTCCCCAAGAGCCTATGCGGCCGGGGGAAGGGAGGCAGGGAGGGCGTGCGCTTACGTCAGAACCAAAATTTTTCAGTTTGATGGGTTTTTACCAATATTTCTTAGGTTTAGGGCTCCGCTCGCGCGAGCAACGCTAAACTGCTACAATCCACATCATAATTTGTTAGAACACTTGAGCCGAAGTTCAACTTCAGCTGTTCAATCATGCGTGCCCTCTATCTGTCTCAATGTTGCCATAGAAATATAATTTTTTTTATGGCGGTAGCAACCGACTTCTGATGCCATTTTGACTTTTTTAAAAAAATGAGGGGGAAGTGGAAGTACTGTATCTCTAATAGGGACGTGGATTGCAACATAAAAAACCCTGCAGACATGCCGTGAGAGCTTACGGCTCATTCAGTTGTCACTGTGCTAAGCTCATGTCTAAAGTTACTAGCTTTAGTCCAAAGGTTGGAGCCTAAAATATCGTAACAAACATGTATATGTGTCTATAATCTTCAATGGTTTTTTTATTATCTAGTTCAGTATTATTCTTGCGACATTTTTGCTGAGACCGAGCTGAGACGAGAGAGAATTTTACCTGACTTATGCAAATATTATACCGACTTTAATTGGGATTGAGAACTTGTTACAAAAAGAAGAGAACCAGCTAAAACAAGAAGTAAGAGCAATATTCTGCAGACGTGAATCGTCGCACGAAGATTAACCTTGTCGGAATCAAGAACGTGTTAAAAAGAACAGCTTTACGTAAAAATCGGTTTAGCTTTATTTAAGTCATTTGTGACATTGCCGATACTGTGATACTTTTTTAGAAGTTTATTTTTCAAGCGATTATTGTATATTTTTAACATGGCCTTTTTATATATAGACCGAGTTGCTTTTTATAGAAAATTTTAAGAAGACAAAAAAGGGCCGATATGTCTATATCTTATTCTACTTCCGTATTTTCCTGACGACACTGATTCTTCCCTCTATTCGCGTAGATCTTTTTCAAGTTCAGTTGCTTTAACTTAATCTTTTGTGTGGGTGATCGACATCGCGTAACCCAGGCAACAGCGGTAGTGTTTAATTTTGGAGTTTACGAATTAGTGTAAATCCTAATCTCGTACCCAGATGTATACTTTATCCATTATCCTGCCAAATGAACTCAAGCTGCACAATCTTGGCTTCTTAACGAAGGATTTATATCGTATCCTGTAGGATTATTCGGATATTTTCGGGACGTGACTTGAGTATGCCCCTCTATCTTAAGCTGCACTAGAAGTTCCTTTACAATATACCGGGCCTTGAAGGCAATCTCGTTATAACTTCCTGAGAGCTGTGAAGAACGAAAAATAAAAATAGCCAACACCACTTGGTGACACCTTATGCATTGCTTGTACTGAAGTAATTATTGAAAAACAACCAGTGGAGTTTTCTAGCGTTTTTCATAGCCTATCTATAACTGTCGTTTTAGATGCGTAGAATTCGTCGATCAAGATTTGCGTGGTTGTAGAAAAGCGAAGAAGGTAGGGATTGTTTGGCGCTTCTCGGCTTTGTCCCTTGGAGAGAAGGCAGGGACCGCGTTTTGCATTCTAGATTATCCCCTAAAATGTATCTATTTCTGCAACTTTGGCAGGATCGTGTCTAGTTATACAGATATTAAACGTGCTTCAAAGAAAAACAGATTATCCAAAGAGCCAGACAGGTCACGCCCTAATCCCATTCCGTGTCGTGAATTCTAACTAACATCGTCCGTACGCTCACAAGTGTTCCGTCTTGTAGACCTCTTGATCTCAGCCTGTATTTAAGTAACCACGCTAAATAATATTTCCTAGCAAAGCAGAATAATCCGCCATTAAGCATTTTTAGCGCCTTTTTCAGTACTCTTGACTCTTAACCCTGGAAAAGGTTTCCTGAAAGTTTTTGTCCTCTTTGTTGTGTTTTCTTTCTTTTTTTCTTAATCTTCACGCAAAGTAACTTGCGGTCTATCGTGAGACCAACCACCGAGTTCTGTAGAAAACTTAAGATCGAATCTAACCTGAGATCATGCCCTCCCTCCCTACTTTTTCCTACTTTTTCCCTCTCTCATCTTTGCAAGGGAAAAAACGCCTGATCGCAGGTTAGATCGAATCGTTCAGTGTAGACTAATTGTCTTCTAGTAAGAGTGTTATCATTGCGCAATATTACGCTGACGAGATGGCTTTGATGTCTTTTAAGTGGTCGGTTTGAGACACCTCTTTGTCCGGTGTCTTAACTCAGTTCTCGCCACCACAATCCTTCACCCCACTCCACAAAAATTACGGAAAGCCAATTTTACCTGAAGGAAAAGACCGGTATAATTCTGTCACGTATAGATGGAAAACTCTTCAGCTTTGATGCTGACCTGAGCAGCCCGCTGTAATACCCTGCAGAAATGTTGATCGCCTCTGTTAACTCACACACTGGAGCTTAGAAATCTTTCGCTGTGTTGATAAGTAGTAAAAGAGGACTAAAAACTAAGAAACATGCGCCAATTCAATAGCGCGGATGGCCTTACTTTAACTTCATAGTTAATCCAGTTTTGCACACATCTATCGGCTAACAGAGAAAGTGTTTTATTTGTCCTTTGTTGTTGCGAAGTTCTGGTCGTAGTACAGAAACTGATAATTCACAATTAGGAATCCAATCCAAGAAGGAAAAGATATTTTTACTGCTCGATTATTTGATCTCTTCTTATGAACTGCTGTGATCAGTTATTGTAGTTTTGTTTGAAAATATCTCTCGTGAATTCCATAGTTCGCGCTTTGCAGATCTTATGTCCATCAGGGACACTGATTTGAATCGCTGTAAATTAAGAACAAAGTTGGAAGGGTTCCGAGTTAGTGCCGAATTTAACCTTAAAAATAATTGGGTTATTTTTTTTTTTCTGGGGAGAACGAGAGACAACCGTTGTCGCAGATTTTAACCAAAATTAGACAAATATTGGGCAAAAGAGGTTAGAAATACTTTGCCAAAAGGCCGCTCAATCTACGCACGCAATTGCAGGACGTTTATCGCAATACACAACGATCAAGATCCTTTTGCGGTCAACCACAACTTTGGACTATCCCAAATCTCTCGTTTCCTAAACTTCTTTTTCCAATAGATAATACGTTAGCTGTCCGGCTATGTGCGTGCACAGACAGCTTCCCTTCACTGCAGGGACTAGGTTACCAGACTTTTCTTGTGTGGTTAAATTTATAAATACGTCCTAGGACACTTTGTTGAATTTAATTTGTTCAGTGTATCTTCATGCTTAATCGGCATATTCACCGTATAACTGCACAATAAACTCGAATTAAGTTTCGTAAATGTAAGCTGAACTCGAGTGTTCGTTCACTAAAAATGGCTGAAAACTGACTGAAGCCTTGGATTGGCTCAGCGGGCCATGCATGTAACGCGGAATGCAGCTTTACAAAATCCGAAGAGATACCGTTCATTTATTGTCCCTGATCATGAACATGAGTTAAGCGCATGTGTAAATGTACAAGTCCAAAGATTGCAACTTAAAATATCGTAATAGATAGATCTCTATAATCCCCAATAGTGTTTGTATTATTATTTTCATCGACTTGTTGGCTAAGACGAGAAATTTTTTTTACAAAGCTTGTGCAATACCGACTTTAAGGTGGACGGGGGGATGTAACGTCAACTGTGGTATTACAAAAGTGAGGACCTACAGGAATCCTGTCGACATGAAATTTCGCACGAAGATTAACGTCTCTTGAGCAGAATAGCTTTACTAAATTATCAGTTAAGCTTTATTTCAATCATTTATGACAATGCATACAACTATTGTGGCCCGTTTAAGACCAAGTAGCTTATTATAGAAAATATCACGTAGACAAAGACCAATATAACTATTTCATCTTCTTCTTTCTTTCTCTTATGGCAACGCTCTGTCTTCCCTTTCTTTGTGGATCTCTTTTTCAAACTGTTTTAGTAAAGCTTTCTTTTGACTTCGCGTAACCCATGCAACAGCGCGCAGTCGTGTTAAATTTTGGGGATTACGACTGAAAGCCATCATCCTCCCAAATAACTTCAAGTTGGACAATCCTGGCTTCCCTGCGAAGAATTTTTATCGTTCCTTGTACTTGGGTATTTTCATTTTTTTTTTTTTTTTCATTTTTACTGGGACGTGACTATTAATTTCAAATAAACTCGAGAGGTCGACCTGTGGCAAGTGTAGGACGTGACTTGTGTATGCTTTTTATCTCTATAAGTTGTATTAGAATTTTTCAATATACAGTACTGGGTGAAGGCAATCTCGTTATTACTTCCTGCGGGCTGTGAAGTTCGAATTATAATAATAAAAAAAAACTGACAACGCTCGTTGCCATCCTGTGAACTGCTTGCTATCTAGTATTTATTGAGATACAACTAGAAGGAATTTTAAGCACTTTTCATAACTTAAAAAAGCTGTTAATGACCTCCATTTTATTTGCGTAAATTCGTTGATCAAAATTTGCGTGCGGTTGAAGCAAGAAGGTAGCGATTGTTTGGCGCTTTTCCGCTTTGATCACTTGGAGAGAAGACAGGAACGGCTTCACATTTTAGA
The DNA here is from genome assembly GCF_052425735.1 of Oculina patagonica. NCBI lineage: Eukaryota > Metazoa > Cnidaria > Anthozoa > Scleractinia > Oculinidae > Oculina > Oculina patagonica. The sequence continues at coordinate 1,692,782 of NW_027558036.1, forward strand.
TTACCCCTAAAATGTATCTATTTCTGCAACCTTGGCGAAATCTTGTTTAGTTTTACAGGTATAAGCGTTCTACAAAGAAAGAAAGATTATCCAAAGAGCCAGACAGGTCACGCCCTAATCCCGTTCCGTGTCATGAATTCTAACATCGTCTGTATGCTTTTAAGTGCTTCTACTCGTAGGGATCTTGATCTAAGCCTACGTAAAAATGACCGTAGTAAGTAATCTTTCCTAGCAGCGCCGCATAATCCGACATTAGGCATTGATGGCCTCTAGGTTTAAGGCCTTTTTCCTTTTCCTTGACCCTTACCCTGCATGATAAAGGCTTTTTAATTTTTTTTTCAACCAGGCAAGGTAAATTGCGGTCTAAATAAGTGGAGCCACCCACGGAGTCCTTTAGAATCGTTTAGTTTAATTAGACTGATAGTCTACCAGTGGTAGAGTTATCATTAGGCGGGAAATATTAAAGATGCTATCGACGCTTTGATGTTTGTTGTCTGTTTATGACAGCTCTTGTCGTGCCACAATGCTACACCCCGAGCCTTCATACACCCCAGCAATGGCTTACAAACTCGTAATTAACGGAAAACCAATTTTACCTGAATGAAAAGATTAGGAAGAGTGACACATGGTCACGAAAAGATGGCCCATCTCTTCAGCTTTTATTCTAACCTTCACTGCCCGCTATAATACCATGCTAAAAATGTTGATTGTGAGTGTAAACTCGTACTCTGGGGCTCGCAAATTGTTCGCTTTATTGATTAAATAGAAAAGAGAACAAAACACTAACTAAAAAACGTGCGCAAATTCACTCGTGCGGATGGCCTTACTTTAACTTCAAAGTTAATCCAATTTCGCACACATCGGCTAACGGGGGGGGGGGGGGGCCCCCCCCCCCCCCCCCTAGAAAGTAGGAAGTTTTATTTGTTCTTTGTTGTTACGAACCTCTGGTTGTGGTACCTAAAACCTGATAATTCACAGTGATCCAATTTAACACTGAAGAAGGAAAATATTTGTTATTTGGCTTTGTTTGCCATGAAACGTTTGAGTAACCACGGTCACGTTTTATTATTACTTGATGATTTGATCTCTTCTGGTAAAACGGCTACGAAAATGTTTGAAAATGTTGAATCGTAAGTTCCATAGTTCGTGCTAAAACTTTTTAAAAGCTTCGTTAGCGACACTGATTTGACTAGCTGTAAATTAGGAAGAAAGTGGACGAAGGGTTTTGAGTTGGCATGCCAAATCTGTGAAGCTCTAAAAATAAGTGGACGAGCATAAACAGATTATCATGCAACAGCTTGTGTTCAAGTTAATTAAACGGTCGAGTTAAACGTTCAAGTTATTTAAAACGTTAAGGGTTTTTATTGATTTTAAACGCGCCACGGCTTAAAAATCCTTTTAATCAACCTAGGTTTGAGTTCCTATTGTTGATACTTTTTGATTTGTTACGATTTCTTTTTTTGTTTTTCCTGCCTTAGAAAACTGTCATTTTAACGTTTCCTTCAATTGCGGAAGAAAGATCTGTGTGTTGAACCAAGACGAGACATGACATAGTCCCTTAAAACCTGTATTGACCTATGTAAGTCAGAACGGGAGACAACCGTTGTTACAGATTTTAATCATTAGACAAATATTGGACAAAAGAGTCTGGAAATACTTTGCCAAAAGGCCGCTAAATCTACCCATGCAATTGCAAGACCTTTATCGCAACACACAACGATCAAGTTCCTTTTGTGGTCAACCACAACTTTGGACTATCCCAAATCTCGTTTCAAAAACTTCTTTTTCCGGCAGTTGATACGTTAGCTGTGTCCGTCCGGCTGCGTATGTGAACAGACAGACCTCCTTTACTTAACGGACACATGGTGACAAACTTTTCTTGTGTGGTTAAAACTGTAGAACACGTCACAAGAAACCTCGTTAAATTTTCTTTGCTTAGTGGAAATAAGGCAATTTTAGTCTTAACCATCATGTTCACTGTATTACTGTATAATAAACTTGAAGTTTCGTAACTGTAAGATTATCAGTCGAGTGTTCGTTGTGGTTGCTAAAATGACTGATAATCGTTTGATAAAAATGACTGAAAATTGATGACCAACTGAAGCCTCGAGTTGACGCAGTGGCCATGTGGCTCGAGTCAGACGAGACATGTTCGCTGTTGGTTCGCACCTAGCTGCTTAGTGTTCTGATGCATTTCCTCCATGTTTTCCAGCTATACTGTGGACACAAAACAAGAGTTCAAATAAACCTACAATACATTTAAGTACTAAAAGCCAAAAATACTTTAAAAAGGATAAGCCCACAATACTTTGAAAATGCTTTTAAAAATACCCCTACCTAATATTTAGGATATAATCTATTCGCTACAGAGCTCAAAGCAATTACTTTTATTAGTAAAATAGTCCGATAGATTCAATTTTCCGAACTTGTTTTTAAAAATAGCTAGATATCGGAGTTTTGTTCGTCTCAGTGCAACGCCGAGGCTAGAGTAGGCGAAACTGTCAGATCTTTACTTTGTAGTAGCGTGGGCTTCCATTCGCGGAAGGGGGGGGGGGGGGGGGGGGGTGAGATTATTGGAAGGAATTTTGCGATTCAAAAAGTGCTTCCGTTTAACGATACTGTTGAAAAGGGAAGATGCCTGTGAAACATTTTAGGTGCTTTCAGGAATACCGCATAGTAAATCTCTCTAAGCATAACACTCAAAACAAAACAAGTTCTACAGTCTTTAATGAGCACATAGTTAGTAGATGCACTCTTGGTAGAGGCCATAGGGGACTAACTATTATGAACATTACAGTAAAATGCCGAACAAACTCTAAACAATTAAACGATTTGAGGCACTGAACAAATCCTAGAGTCCTTTAATGATGATCAAAAAAATAAAAATTGCAAAAAGTTATAAAAAGGGGGCTCATATAATCGGAAGAAGGTTTATCTTTCTTTAGGAGCAAACCTGTGTTGTTATATTTGGGGGGCTATATTTTCGGGAAGGCATATCCCAGTAGGAATGTTAAATTAGGCTTTACCCTTAACAGATATGTAAGTGGGGTCGTTTTTCCCGAAATCACCAGGTGCTTCATAGCTATAGTTGTATGGTAGTTTTAGCGCCAACGAATTGGTACAATTTAGACATTTAGAAATTAAATACTTTTATTAACGAGTTTTGTGGCCAATTTGGTCAATTTTCAGAGTTTGTATGTTCGTGATCGATATTTCCACCGGCAGAGGGCGGGTTTATTTGCGGAAGACCGTGGCTGCTAAAAATAACACTTTGCTGTTTTTCTTTTTGCGACCAGCGGAAAGAAGTAATCCCTCCGTAACATAACATATGTCAAAAGCTTGTACACAAATACATGACATTAGCAGCCTGAAATTTTATGTATATTTTGACGGCCACAAAGTATTTCCGGGTTCTAATTGCGGTGCAGGATGACTTAACTACGCCGAGGGCAGGAAATAAGTGAGCACTGCACGGGAAGCGAGGGCCACGCTCGCGTGCAAGTGGTTATTGGGATTAATGCCTGCGGTTAGATTGTAGAAAGTTGACGCAACGAGAGGAATGCAAATAAATTAAAACATGACGTAACTGTATAAACAGGGTTCGTAGTTTTGCTTGTTGGTCTGCCTGCACAGTTTTAACTTCTTGTCTCGGACTCATAACACGTTCAATTTGCTAGCAGAACCTTTCTGTAGGGAAGTTAAAAGAAGCTTCGCTCGCAGGGTGAATACTCATAAAAACTGTTGGATTTTGAGGTACCGTATACGTAAATTATTGCTGACAGTTGTGCGTGGGTTTCCTGTGGTTTGTAAAGATTGAAGCAGCTAGAAACTGCTGTAGTTGAAATTTTTTTCTCCTTCTTTTTATTAACAGGTAATTTCCTGAAAAGAAAAAAACTAAGTCCCGTCCGTTAGTGTATCTACGTAAATCGATTCTGTTAATTCCAAAGTTCCTTAGAGTAGAATATGTTGAATTTTAAGTAGATAGGAAATTAGGAGGTCATCAGGGGAAAGAACAATATTTAACAACACAGAGATAAGCCCACTTGTTTGATCATCGCTATTTAAGTGAACTTCGCTGTTATTACAGTCATATTTTATTATGTTTATAAACTAGGAAAAATAGACGTCAATTAACACATAAATAGGTTTGTTTGGCCTGCGACATCGCTATTCTCGGAACAAAATACCAGAGATGTTTCATATGGTAATTTTATGAGAATTTTATGCAAGATTTTTCGAGAAGAAATCTTTCTCTTGAATCGTGTGAGTTTATTTTCAAGTAAACGTTTTTTTCTTACAAGTTCATCGTTCATTAGTCATCAGAAGGGCGTTTCATGTGAAGCTGTTTTTCCGACAAGGGTCCTTCAAAATTGAACACTCTGGAATTTTAAGAAAAGACTCGAGATGGACGCTGGAACAAACTTCAGCTCAGCAACCCTATTTCTTGGAGTTTGTCAGAATCACAATTGAGGAAAAAAGGAAACTTCAAGGTGCCAATCTGTAAAAAAAAAAACTGGCTGCCAAATATCAGAGTCGTACATGATAACACGGGTAAAAAATACTGGTATATTAAGAGAACAGTATACAATGCATTCAATACGGATATAGCTCAAGAAATCAATTATTAAAACCATTTATTGCTCTTGCGCACGATTTGATCTCATTCTTTTGTTAATTATATCTACAACTTCAAAGTTCACTGCGCTCCATGTAGTTGAGCAAACAGAACATGGGTCACTCCAAAAGAGATAATCCGTTCAAACGACAGAAATTACGTATACACTTTATTCATTCATTTGCTTTGAAAGAAACCGTGATGAAAACATTGTTATCCGAGATAATGTCAGCTGGGATCAGAAAAATTCTTAGCTGAGTAAGTACTACTTCCGCAACTATTTGAGGCATATACCTAAGCGTATATCTTTCTGCCACCATGTGCAAACATGAACTCAAATGCATTTTATTTTAGGGAAAAATAGAATTATTTTAACATTAGTAAAAGTGTACCTTTTATAGAAAAATATTTTTTTAGACGGGCAGGCAGTATTTGCCGGATTTGCGTCAATTTGGATCATTTGTATTCGTTAACAGTGTGTGATTGGTGAAAAAAAGTCGAGAAACCTCCATCTATTTTTGTTATCCCACATTCAAGGACAATTTTCTCAGCTTCGCCCCATTCAAGAATTTTAACAATTCTCCGATACATGTTGTGAGAGAAATTCCCGCTCTGCAAATTCCACAACATTTAGACAAAATGTTCTTTTTTGGCTGCAGATGTATATATCTCTTTATAAAAATAGTAACACCCTTCTACGGATAAAGGTTAGAGTTTTTTATACCAACTATTTTTTTTTGTGAAAAAATGACCCTTAGGCGAGAACATGTTTTTTTCTTTGCAGTCACGCCAAGACCCTCGGTATTCGTATATTTATCGTTCTCGTAAAGCTCACAGGGCAGCAAAATATTCCATCTCTAATATTTAACTAAGAGGAAGAATAATATTTGAACACATCGACTGGAGAGTTATTAAGCAGACGGCTTTCTCCCGAAGCATTAGACAGAAGTCAAAGTTCCCATTTTGCTTGTTTTAGCCGTTTACAGGTCTTTACAATGGTTTATCCGCTTTAAGACCTTAGCTATTAAGCTAAATTGAACATGAGAGACTCCTCTGGAGTATTTGAAGCTTTGTCTATTTATCGTGCTTTTCGTTGAGTGTTCTCTTGTGATATATGGCTCGCGATTTCTTTAATTTAAAAGCGCTTTGCTCCAAAACAATTAAAAACACGTTGTCTGCTATTGTCATTTGTGATAAACTAACGATAAACACGCTTGTATCCTCGCATTACTCACTGTGCAAATAAACACGTTTTGTGTTAAACGCGGTACATTTCGTGACGGCAGAATAAGCGGATTCGAACGGAATTTACACAAGGGGGGTTTAAATAAGGTGACACAAGAGCTTGCCCATTAACTGTTTCGAGAATTTCTTGGGGACTCATTCGCTCGTTCTATAAACGGTTACACTAGAAGTAAACAATTCTTGCCGCTCCGGTTTTTGACTTTTCATCTTTGATCCTACGGGTTACAATTTAAACATCCTTTTGATCAACCGCCAAAGGGGTCCCAGTACAATATAAATCTTGAGAACTTGAAATTTTTGAGGGTAACCTCACCTTGGTCCAACCAACAGAGTTTACTGAACTGTCGTGTACCGGTCAAAACACTCGGTGAAGTGTTCAGAAAACCTAAGGAGCGGCCTCACGAAAACCAAGTTACTGGCATCGTATACAAAGTGGAATGCAAATCGTGTCCTTTTGTGTACACTGGTGGAAGTTAACGATCCTGGAACTCTCGAGGGGCAGAGCACAAACCTGGCACTCGAGGCAATAATGAGTCTGCAATAAAACAACACGTGGAGACCACTGGACATGACATTCATCCTTACTATGTGGAAATACTGGAACGTGGCGTGGGTGGCCGAAACAAACGCTTTTTTGGAAATCCTGGATTCCACTGCATGTGAACACCGAAGCGGTAATAATGAATGCCAGCCTTTCCCTAAAGCGTATTTGCCACTAATTGTATCCCTTAGGGACCATCACAATTTTTAAAACTTTTAAATTTATTCTTTTAGTCATTTTCTGCTGAGGAAGGCAACAGAAAGGTTGCGGAAAATTTAATTTTTACATTTCAAAGGTCAGATACAACCATATTTTTAATTTTTATTATGACTACTGACCGCCCAAACAGCATTGAAACTCTATTTCAATATTAAAATTTCAACATTTACGTTTTTATTTGAATAACAGTCACAATTCAAGCCAAACTCCGTAAGTGTTGATCTGTTACAGTAACGTCTGACGTCTTGTTTTAGAGTGGCTGACTGCTCTGTCAATGGATATTATGATAAACTTCTGTTCAGTTTGATACATTATCCCCGAGTTATCGCAAGCATGTTCGCTTTTAGTCCAACGATATTCTAAAATAAAGTCGAAAAGAGACGTTTTCATAGGCGCCAACATAATTTTTGATGCACATGGGAAGATGATGGTGATGTGAACTGATATTTCCACTATGGAATAAATTTTTGCGAAAAAAGAAACCGGTACGTATTTTTATCTGCGGGATTTTTTTTGACGAATTATGAAAAATATACAAACATCGAAAACTTAGTAGACTGCGAGCAGTCGGTTTTTGTTCCTGAAATATACAGATGAGGGTAAGAAACGAAAAGGGAATTGGGCGAGACAGTAAAAAAAAAATCCTTCGTTTCGCGGCCGCGCTTCTCGCGGCTCGCTTGGGCTGGTTCTTCGGCAAAGTCGGGGCAGCTGTATCGTAATGATCTACAGTCTCTTCTCTATCGCTCCTATTTGCTTTAGTTGAAACGACAACGTCGCTGTCGCTTTCAAGCGAGCTCGAGGAGGATCCATCCGAATCTTCCTCGATTCCACTACGTTCTTTTTCCGATTCGTTATTGTTTTCACTTTCGTAGCCTCCCCCGCCCTGCTCCTGATTAGAAGGTTCAGTGGCTTTTTCTTCTTCTGATAATTCTCCCTTTTCATTAGAAAGTGGTTTGCTACCGGCTCTCGAATTCGTTTCTGCCCGCGTGGTGGTAGAGTCCGGTAGGGGATTTGTTTCTGTACGTTCATTCATATTTTGTAACGCAACAGTCGTCGTTGAGTCGTTAAGTAATTCCACCGGTGGAAATGTTTCCTTTTCATCACCTCTCTGTTCATCGAGTGATGCTTTTAACGTTTCGTCACTCACAAACTCAATACTCTCTCCGTCGCCCGCGGAACGAAGGCTCTTTCCGCTTTTTGATCTTCGTCCTGTAGTCTTTTTCAAAAGAATGTGCTTGACCGTCGTTTCCTTTTGATGCTTCTTAAGATTCTCTTCTGTGAGAGGAGCAAGATGAGCTTGAGTCAGCATTATTCACTCTACTGTCTGTTTTAGAAAGAGAATTCTCGCCTTTGAATTATTGTTCATCTTCTACACTTCTTCTTTATGGCATCTTATTGTCACTCGAGACTCGATTACTATTGGCTGCATTCACGGTCCTGTAAAATAGGTGAATAGAGGACAATCATACAGATTATATATTTTTTCTAAAACAAGCTCTAAACTTGCACCCTATATTAGGAGACAGTTGTAGCAATCGTGGGAAGTTAAGGAACGTTAACTAAACGTGCGCGCGCTTTATCACACTAATTGTTACAGACATTTCTGACGAAAATAATCAACTGAAAATGTGCGCGTGCCACATAACGCTTTCGAAAATATAATATTTTTTTTTGAGTGATCACTTTTTCTTTGCTCCTGGTATTTTTTTTTTTTTTGCAGGATTATTCACCTTTAGCAAGAAAGTAATCGCTAGCCAAATACTACAATTCCTGAGAAGGGTGGAAAAATAGCAGATGTCTAATTTCAACTCTCTGCGTTGCTAGGGTTATGCAACATTCTGTCTGTAATTTGTTAGGTTAGGGTTGATAATGTTTTTTGTCCCATAAACGCACAATGTATACTAATAGATACAGTAAAAACCCGCGTATAAAAACACCTATTTTGGTGGTTCAGGCTGATTTGGTACTTATATAAAGGGTTATAATCTGCAAAATCAGCCTGTAAGCCGTTCTTAAGTGTTCTTAAAAAAAGTTTCTTAAAATAAGGAACATACTAGGCTAACAATAGATGAAATCAATATATATGCACACAATTGTATTTTAATTTTAATAAAATTGATAAATCAAGGCAATACTGTACTGTAATTGGGGTGGAACTATTATGTGTGCAATGAAAAGTAGTGTTGATCTTTGATATTTTTTCCATATAAGAACAACTTTCATTTTTCAGGCTGAATGTGTTCTTATATAAATGGTACTTTATTTCCTAAAATCAGGCCTGGGTGTTCTTAATCCACTTGTTCATATACGCGGGTTTTTACTGTACTAGGGATATTATAAGCAAGGAAATTAAATCCGATTTAAGAAAGCTAGAAAATGATTTTTTTCAGTAGTTTTGTTTTTCGTTACATGCTCGTTCTGTTCTGTGTTGTATGGTACATCATTACACATGCACAGGTTTTGCCGTAGGTTATTTTAAATAAAAGCAATTTTCGATATTCGTTGCTCGCTCAATGCGACGAAGATCACCCTTTTTTGGAATAAATTTTATTGAAATTAAAAACACTCGTGGAAATTTTGTTAATCAAGGCGTGCCAAATTGGAATACATTTTTACTGTAGGGAAGACTAGCATATGAAAAAGTACTGTTGTATGTTTTGGAGCATTTTAAGAACATTGATTTCCTGAAAGCTGGTTTTCTTTAATAATGTACGATACTCTTTTGTTTAATTGACTGCACTTTGATGAACTTTCACCATAATGTCAATTAAGTTTCGCTTTTATTTAAATGTGACTTAATTTTCCCACAATTGCGTCCGAAATATAAACATTAAAATCCTGCCGGAAAAATTACTTTCATCATAAAAATAAACAAATATCAGTTGCAAGGCCTATGAAAATAAACTAGGTAAAGTTGAATAACGAAAAGGTGCTATTTACTTCGCTATTGAAAGTCTACGAAGGTACAAATGGTGAAATTCAACCTGAATTTAACCAAACTAGTACTGAGTAGCGTTCGGCAAAAGTTTGTTTATAACTATACTATACAAATGTGGTCTATCGAAAACCACAGAATGAGTGAATTGCTAGTTAAATGGTGGCTTTCCACAAAACATAACAGAAGTACGCATTTAGGTGCAAGCGAGTGTCGACGATTTTTTAACTGCATAACCGATATTTTTGAGCTTGAAATAGAAATTAAATGATCCCCTCAGGGAAAATCGAATTAGCCTTTGTCGTACCTTTTGAGAATTTCCTGCTGCGCCAACTTTATTTCTAAGTTCTATGATATCAAACAAACTTGTTTCCGTCGATTTGTTATGCAGTAGCTTAGTTGTATCAAAACAATTCGTTGAAACCTAAAAACTGGTGGAATTTCTTTTCTTTTTCCGTAGTCAGTTTTCAACGAATTTGCGTGTTTGTAATTCGGTCAACATGCACACACTTTTGGCTCGGAAACATGCTGGAAATCTTTCTTTTTAACCGTACTTTTTGCTACTAATTTAATCGTAAATTTTGCTAATATATATTCTCCGAGCTAAAAGCGTGTGTATTGACAGAATTACAAACACCGGCAAACAAATTTTTGGCTTTGGTAAAGCCAGCGTACAGCAGAATTGCAGAATTGGGTGTTTAGAAGACACACTACAAAAAGCAGTATTTCTCTCATTTTAAAGTAAAATGTACGTATCTTGTTGTCGAGCAAAACGTTAAAAGCTGTTTTTTCTTATTTTTTCTGCGTTTTTATCGCCTTTGCAAAAAGGAAGACAGGATTTATGAAGTGAGAAAAGTAACTCGTATAACAAGGGACAGAGCGCATGTTTTCTTGATCATAAAGAACATTATAGAGGTAAAAACTGCAGGAGCTAGCGACATTCCAATTTATATTTCAACTATAGATGAGTTCCTAGTCATTATATAGTAGCTTTTCGTTTACGATTTAGTAATATCACCATTAAAAAAAGGAAATTAATATGCTTTATAGTTTAACGCTTTTGGTCTCGACATATCCAAAAGCATTTTTACGTCTAAAGACACGGATTCAATAAGTCAGTTATTGCTCTCAGGACCGAATATAAACCACATTGGCCGGCATCAACCGCTTTAAATCAACTGTGGTGTAAACCAATAGCTTTGTTTGCCGAATGTAATACCGCAAAACCTATCGGAAGATATGATCCACAATCTATCGAGATAAAATCGGCGAGATTTTTTAGTAAGCCTGCAAAATGTTGCTCCGACAAAGTTGCTTAAATTATACAAGAAAAACAGAGAAAAAACTCATTTACGAGCTAAGCAGATATTCCATCGAAATTATGCATTATCTCGTAAATATCCTAAACACGATTACATTCCATACCTTTAATCCAAGGAACTATCGATTTCAAGCGATTCTTCCGAACTTGAACCTTTCTTCGCTGGTTGGGATTTAATACCGGCGACCAGACTTGAAGCCGACTTCGATTCTGACAGGTTTTTGCAGAAAAAAAATATAATTATGTACGTATTGATAGTCCGAGCTTAAATATACACACGCCGAGTTTCTCTGAGTTTCCACGGTATCCAGCAAAACATCAGACAGCGGAGAAATGCGCAAAGCCTGTTAGTCGCGGATCGCTATTGGTCAACTACCACGTGCCAATCAGCTAACGAACGGCCAATCTCATCATCTCAAACATAGCTCATGTATGGCTTCCTTCAACAATCTTTTTCGATGTGTCTTGCTGTTACGAGCTCCGTATGGTTTCTGGCTTTCTAGCAGAAATAAAATAAAGTCTATTCATAGGTTCAAAGCATCTGGTTTGTTATCAATAAACATGGTGTTAAAGTTTCTTGATGTAAACACGAAAGTTAATTAGTGCGACTCACGTTCTGACAAAATAGACTTGCAAAAAACGCTTTTTCGAAAATTCCGCAAAAAAGGCAAAATGAATTTGTAAATGAAGACGATTCCACAAGGTTAAAGTTGTATCAATGAATGATATAAGCACAAAAATGGATAAGATAACTGTTTAAACACATCATTAATAATTGACAACATCGCTGACTAAGATGACTTAATTTAGCTCACGGCATGAATCTCATTTAGAACGGATGAAGATTTTCGTAATGAATAAACGATTGAACAGCGAAATCATTACTAGTGTAAATTTAGTGAATACAATCAGGAAAAGTAGTTTTTTTTATGAGCACTACAATTGAAAAACGAAACATCTAGTTTACCGCATTCTTTTAAGATATCGAATTTCTAATCACGCAGTACAAGAGGGTAAAAAGTTTTCTGTAAATGTCACGTTTACCGATCAACTTTAAATTTCTCTTTACGATAGCAAAAGACTGCCAAGCGACTCGTAATGGGAATAAAGGAAATAATCAACTGAATGATAATGTTCTGTAGTTATGCCATGAATTACATCGACTTTGAGAAATGTGACTGTGTTTAGAACTGTGTTAGTGACGCAGCGCTTTTTAATGGCTATTATAAATGCTAAAAACACGGCAAATTTAACGGCTATTATAAATGCTAAAAACATGGCAATATTTTCTTGAATTACGCTGCGGGTTCTCCGAAATAATTATCCAGATGTTTTAATTTCCAGTTGACGCTCTGATAAGCGACCACTCAGATATGGAAAACTTAAAATTGAAAAGCAAGTTCTGCCGGCAATTTGACTGCCTCCTGCAGTACATTTTTCTAGAAGACCTTTGTTTATGTTAACGATGAATAACGTTTTTAAAAGGATAGTCAATCAATTACAAGACTCGCCAAGATCCAAAGCACATTGGGTAGATTGAGCGGCAATTTGTTGATCGAGTCAATCAATGGCCACCAATGGGGAAAAACGGGAAAAGGTGGCTCGCCGGCTTAATGCTTATCACGTTGGACTCCAAATCGAGCAAAGCGGTGCGGCAACAAGCGTTTTCCGGTACCATTTAAGATCATGTGTTAGTCTTGAATTGGCCAAGACTAACACATAGTGCCTCTCCACTCACGAGTATAAATGGGTAACTGTTACGCCTAATTGATTCTAGCGCGCACAGTCGCGTTCATAAGTGCGCCAAGAGAGGATGAGGGGTTCTTGGTGCGCGATTCATTTAAATTTGTTTTTCTTTCACGGACCCAGCCCTTAGGGTCTTTCAGGCGCTAAAATCGCAATAGTGTGTCCGCCATCTTGCATTTGAATGCCTAAAAGACACTGTGGCCCAGCCACGGTTAGCTGGGGCCGCGCAAAGAACGACGAGTGAGGAAAACAAGAGGGCTTTTTAGGCTTTCACAGGTAAACATTGGGCACCGTAACTGCACCGAGATTTCGACCACAGCTACATGCCTCAAACGTAAATTTGTTCTTAACTTATGTCTTTTTTTGCTCTTATTCTGCTTCTCGGCTTATTTTCCAACAAGAATGACAACGACGACAACCCATTACACACTTTATTTAACAACAATAACATTTGTTTTTACCAAAACAGTAATACAATAAGAAAAGAAATTTGTAAACTGCATGAAATGTTCCAGTTCGAGTTCTTTAGAAAAGTGGAACACAAAGCGCAGCTTCAGTTGTACTTTAATGTTCTTGGTCCTCAAGGAAACAGCAACGAAGAAGAGACAAGGCTTCTCGGCAGACAGGTTCTTATGTTTCTGGCTTGCATCGTTTAAGCTACAACACTAAGGTTTACTTTTCCGCCGGGCACTCAGAATTGCATAACGTAAAGGAGACGTGGAACCACAATAGAAACAGCACTGAACCGATATACGAGTGATATACATGTAGAACCGCATCTTCCTGTTCTTTACAACTGGAAGGCTACGGACACGAAGACGGTACTCGTAAGGACAGCTCAACGGGTCCTACAGGACTGGGGTGAGTAGGGGGGTTGAAAACCCACTCACTATTAAATCTGATCTTCTTGGATTTCGATTCGGTGGCTGTCACCGACACTGGTGGACTTCGAGCGCGATGGAAAGCCGGGCCTATGTTCCACACCACCAGGAGCCGGGCAGTCGGGCGATGAAGAACGCTGTCGATATCGGTTGAAACAAAGGCGTATTCGCTTAGGGTCTTAGCAACACAACATCCGGGAATGTGTTCTCTGCTTCTCTCACTGCCTCCTCAGGGAAAAAGGCCGCCACGCACAATTCTGTTGCCTTCACCCAGCCCCGGTCAGGCATGCTATCATTCTTCCCTACAGGGGGTGAAAAGAACTTTGAATAAGTGAATGAGGGATAAAGGATGGGGGATGTGGGATGAAGGGATACAGGATGTGGCATGAAGGATATGTGGGATGAGGGATATGAAATGAGGGGTGAGGGATTCATGAGGGATAAAGGATGAGGGATGTGGTATGAACGATTCCGGATGAGGGTGCCACAGGCTGATTAACACTGATCTTTCTTCATACAGTTTCTACTTGACATTTCTTATGCTATTACTCACCTGCTTCAAAGTCATCCTCAACCTACCTACAGAGCTACATATCTATATAACTGGATTTAAGAATTCTAGTATTATTTTCCTCGGATTTTAAAAGAAGTATGGTATTATCGGTTAATCATTTGAAGATTTCTAGCGAAACGTTCTCTTATGGCGAATGTAAGTAAGACAGAATTGATGAAATTGTTTAGCACGGCGGCATCATTTCATTTATTCTGTCATCTATTCCTTCATGGGAAAAATAGAACCCACAAAAATAACTTGGCTACCAGTTGCTTCATAGTAAAAGTTGGTGGAGCATCGCACCGGTATCGTGGAGGTCACGGATTTGAACCCGGTGTTCAAAGCCCTGAAATTTTTTTCAGGCATTTTGCCCCGGTTGATTAAATGTATCATTGCTTGTTTCTTAATGTAAGTTACTTACAAAATACTTGTTTAAGATCCACTATGAGAGATGTGGGCGTATTATCTTCCATGACTTCTGCACTTCCTTGTAGGACTACAAACAGGGTACCGCCTTGAGACCGAAAGCAAAATACATGTATCAGTAAAGAACCAGGGCCCGGTTGCATAAAGCAACTTAAGATTAAGTGGGATTTTCTGCAACCATTCCCTGTGTTCCAGAGGATTTTCGCGGCCCGTGCTATTATAGATGAATCAGGCAAAGACGGACTAAAGAGTAAAGGAAAACCCACGACGATGCAAAAAACATTCAACGGAACGCAAGGAGCAGTTGCAGAAAATCCCACTTTATATTAAGTTGCTTTATGCAACTGGGCACAGGGGTATCCAAGATTTTTCTTAGTAGGGCGTGAACCAATAAACCACATATTATTTCTTTGCAGAATACCAGTTGTATTTGAAAGTCGCAGGTCATCTCAGGGGGGAGGGGGGGAGGGGCAACCTCCCAGGCCTCGATCTGCCCCTGAAAACTTGTGCCAATGTCTAAGATGTTTACTTGTGTTGAGTTGCTTATAATGAGGATTTTATGACGTCGCTTACAACCTTATCATTTATTTAATTATATCGGACACGATTCAGCATACATACATACAGCATAAATTCCTGTCAATCAGATGGGGATTAAGACTGAAAGTGAAAGGTGTTGTTGAATTTGCAAACAAAACACAACCAAATATTTTCAGTCCATGAGCTGTATTTCACAGGGTTTTGCTTCTTAGGGGACGGGGTGTACAGACCCTTGAAACGAGGTTGAGAGATATTCTTTTGTTTAATGCTGCTCGCATTGCATCTGCCATTCCAAAACAAGTGAACCACTCACAGAACAACAATAATAAGAAAAAAGTAGACCAACCTTCTTGGTACTGTCTGGTTGACAACATGACATCATCAGCTTGCACTTCCTTGATAACCATGGACAGAGCGAGAATGTACAAGAGTCCTGGTGGACAAGCTTTGAATTCTTCTGTCTGTCAAGAAAATCGCATGACTTGAGTGATGATTATGATACTGCATGCACTTATTGAAAAAAAAAAAATGATTGTTAAAGGAGCTACGCCACGGACATCACATCTTGAAAAAAATTGGCAAGTTTTTTCAAGTTTGTCCTTCAAAATCTGGGATCAGTATCTGTCATAATCTTCGTCAGTCGAAACCATCCTTGGTTATTTTCGCGTTTTCATTACTCCTTTGTTGTTTTTCTTTGTTAGAAAACTATTATTAAGAGGTTTCCTTCAATTTGGAAGTAATCAGAAAAATGACAAAATATCCGCGTGACATTGCTCCTTTAACGTTCGTCGCAACAGGAAAAGTCAAGCGAAGTTCTCAAGCATTTTTTTTACAGTTGTAAGCAAAGACTGTCATACAATTGCAAGGTTCAATTAAAAGGAAAAAGAAAGAAGTGAAGAAGGATAAAGCATGGAAGATGATCGACAGTAGACTGTCCACAGCCCTCTACTTTTTCTTGTTTTTTCGATCGATGAGCTAGCAGTTAGAACGGCGAGAGAACTGGACGCCAGCGCAAAACGGAAGAAGCAAGGGGGCAGGGGCGGGGGGCGAAAAAAATAGATTTTTTCTTTCGCTGGCTTGGCGCCCCCTCCCCCCTCCCCCCGCGCGCTTGCGCTTCACGCTCGCTTCGTTTGCATTTTTTGCGTTGAAAAATCGAGAGGCTGTGGACAGTCTAGATCGACAGAGGATTAGAAGGTAAGGCATGTTGGGTGTGGAATGAGGGATAAAGGATGAGGGATGTGGGATGAAGGGAGACAGGATGTGGCATGAAGGATATGTGGAATGAGGGATATGAAATGAGGGGGGGGGGGGGGGGGGGGTGTGGGATGAGGGATAAAAGATGAGGGATGTGGTATGAGGGATACTGAGATGTGGTATAAAGGATGAGGGATGTGGGATAAGGAATGAGGGATGCAGAATGAGGGATCTGTGGGATGAAGGATGTGGGATATGGGATGAACGATTAGGGATGAGGGTGCCACAGGCTGATTAACACTGATCTTTCTTTCATACAGTTTCTACTTGACATTTCTTATGCTATTACTCACCTGCTTCAAAGTCATCCTCAAGATCTGAAAAGGAAAAAAGATAATGAAAGAAGGAACATTATAATATGACATATACTGCTTTATTGAAAAGAAGCATTCTGCATGGGGAAATGAGTTAAAATGCATGCATGAGTATGCTAAACGTTTTCTGTTATTTTTGATCATCCATCTCTGAGGGTGATTGCAGTGACCTAATGCTTGTTCATAGCATGCTGGCACGGTTGTTCGAAAGCTGGATAATGCTATCCACCGAACAAATCACTATCGGGTGGATCGCTAGTGTTAGTATGTTTCACTAACACTTACCTGCTGGATAGCGATTTATCCGGTGGATAGCTTTATCCAGCTTTCAAACAACCGGGGCCTGGACTTTAGATTGTGTAGTCTGGGTTTGAGCCCTGGCTAGGGTCATTGCGTTTTAGACTGGGGCAAAATTACTTTACTTTCACAGTGCCTCTCTTCACCCAGCTGTATATAGGTACCAGAATTGGCAATTCTGTGACAGACTAGCATCAGGGAGGAGGGGAGGGGAGGGGGGGGGGGGGAGAAATAGTCCTCCTCCAAATTGCTGGTAGCATGACCCACTTGGCCTAGTGTCCACTTTAACTTAGATAAGTAAAAATGCAGGAATGTGTTCAACATTTTTAATCATCGATCTGGTCTGACTGTTTTCATGGACTTATGTGCTTGCACTTAAAGTTCAATATCCACAAGATAACAAACAGGGTCAAACCTCCAAATCCAAGGCTCCTCCATACTTTGAGTACAGTCTGCCATCTCTCTGATTTACCTGTTGTTTCCACTTGACACTTAACTCTTGAAGCAATGTTGCCTCTGTTGTGAACTGTGCAATGAAATTTGTAAAAAGCATGTGTTGTTGTGTTGTAGTTGATGATGATCTCAAGCAACTTAATCTTTAAGTGTTAATCATAGCAATAAAAATTTCTTGTTTATGCTTGGTTCTACTGCAAACCTATTAAAACTATTTTTTGTCAAGGAATTGGCACATGATCATGTTAGTGACCCAGTTTAACATTATCATATTTGACTGATCATACAACTCAGTGATCGTGCTCTTCCCATAATTCGTGCATTGTTTCCCAGAATTATACCTTTCGGTCCAATTTCTATATTTCTTGATTTAAACGATGCCAAGTTACTGTAATTATAAAGAATTAAACTTATTTTTGCATAACAATGTTTTCAGTGATACAAAAAGATCCATGCATAAAAATAAAATCAAAATCTTTAGCAAAAACGCTGCAGGATTACAAAATTGTATAAAATTGTTTTTACATGATTGTAGATCTGTGTCTAGAACTTACTATCCCTAAAGATAAATGTGTATAATTACATGAAGTGCAAAGTGTTTAATATATGAAAATTATATAAGAACCTGACTAGCAGCATCATGAAAGTTTTCCTCTCGAAGCATAATAACCTGGCATGGCCCAGCCGCCCTGTGAAGTACATGTACATAATACATAACTATTATTGTACTTCAAGCTCTAGGTTTTATCAGATAGAAGTTGAAAGTGGTGAAACCCAAAGTCTGCTTTCAAAGTCTATAGAAAACATTGGCAGGTGATCCTTATTGTTTATTAATTAGCAAAGCAGGCGGCTTTTCTAATAGGCATGTACTCATTTATTAATGGTTTAACTTTACTGTTTACATGTTTAGGGAGGGTGGGGGCTGGGTGGGTGATGTGAGGGGAGGTAAATCTCCTCGGTATTTAAATCGAGTGTGCATTAGATACCTATTCTAAAATAGAGCTTGAAGAAGAATCCAATTACAGTCACAACGATAATATGGATCCAATGATCACATCTGGTTTAAGTATTCAGACCCCCCCCCCCCCCTCCCCACTAAAATGCTTACAGGTCAGAGTGTTTATGGAGCCTTGAGAGAAACTGAATGGGTTAGGAGGGGCAGGTACCATCATGGAACAAGATATGGTAGGGTGCAAACAACACACAGATACATGTTGATGTATGATAAGGTTTTCAGGGTAGAATCTGTAAAAAAAAAAACATCAAAATATAATAGAAGAGTAAAAGTCTGTACTGTATATTGAACACTGTCATGTGCAATACTAACTGTAACATTCACTCGAGATCACCAAGTAATTTATCGCTGAAACTGGGAAAGATTGTTAATCCTTCAATCACCATTTATAATTAGAGATACATGTATCACCATCAAAAACATGCTCTTTCATGCTGTATGTTTGCATCTGTCCTAACCTGACGGTGGATCTCCTCTCAGTTCCAGTGAAGAAACCTGCAGAGCAAAAATAATATCGTAAGAAGGTGGGCATGGCATAATGGCTGATTATAATGGCAGTCTGAAACATATATAAATTATGCATCTAATGTTCCAGCTTCAAATGTAATAAATAATAATTATAATCATTGTTAATAATATCATTGACTATAAAAAGAAAAAGCCTGCTGAGGGTGTTAAGCTAGTTAAAGGCACCTTTTCACAAACTTGGACATTTTTTGAAAGGCTTAAACAGCAAATAAAAGGTGCATGTTATATTTTTATATCAATAATTTCTACATTCTATTAATTGTCACTGGTACCTTCCTCTCCAAACGAGAACCCTCTGTCTCCAGCATCAAATGTAGCAAGCTCCTGATTTCCAGTTGAGAACTTCACCCTGCATACAGAGCAATTAACTTGATTATTGATCAATTCATACATTAATACTGACTGCTAATTAAGGAGAGGGGTGGATTAAAAAAAAAAGAAAACAAACAAACAAAAGAACATGATTTTATGGCAGGAGTGGGTTAGAGAGCGGAGGTTGACAATATTAATGGACCCTTTTCTAGCCCCGTTGGGTGTTTAATTGAAGAAATATGGGATTTGAAGTTAAGCCTACCAATGAAAGTACAACACTGATTATGACCACTGGATTTTTTCCTGTATATGACCCGGGGAACATCCCATGGTGGATAATTTTGCGCACCTCCAACCAATGTTGGTAATAAGGCTTAGCACAAAATAATGTATTTGTGTGTACTTTTACGAGTTCATTCTCAAACTTACATTTATCAACTGTTTATTGTATAATTTAACTTACTGTCCATGAACTAGAACAAACATTTCTTGTCCTTTCCATCCTTCTTTGAAAATTATGCTGTCAGTAGGATACAGTACAATAATTGCTGCAAAAAATTAAAAAGTAAATAAAAGTAAAGGAATTAGTTTTCCCTCATGGCATTTCTAAGTGAAACTGTCTGGTAAATTCTTTTTTCCTGAATTATTACATGTAGTTTGGGGTTCAGAAAGTTTTGAAGTAACAGTAGGCGTGCAGCTTTACTACGAAGTAGTTGGCCAATTTTACCATGATTATTTAGTAAAGAATCAGAGGATATTGATATCCCAGCAGAGTAGATAACTTATTCCAGGCTGGGCACTTACATGTATTAACTTTTCCAACCTTCAGGGTGGGTGCTTAGTCAAAGAGGGTGCTTATTCAAGGTTGGGCGCTTAATTGAATGAATACGGTAGTATTTGACTAGAAAGGTGTGAAATAAATAATGACATTACATTAAAAACTTGCTTATCCATTCACCAGAGAAAGCTAAGAATACCTACTGCATTATATCTATATTTTTTTAAAAACATAATTTTAAATTAACTGACCTGGCTTTATGGTGGTGACCACTGATGCCAAAGACTCTTTTCTCCAGCTGTGTACCACTGGGGACTAAGAAGAAGAAAACAATAATACAGTCAAAGCTCTCGTAAGCGGAACACTAGGGACGCAAAAAAGTGTCCGTAACAGGAGCTGGCCGCTTACGATAATGGTTCTCAAAAGGGGCCACTAGAGGTGTGGGGGATAAAGGGCCGCTTAAGGGAGCTTGCCCAGCTAACAATAACCGGAGGGACGTGGATGACGACGAAACAAGCACTGAAATAGGGTACTGTAATTACTGTGAAATCATTGTGATGAACAGCGATGTGAAGTTGATTGATAAAAATAAGATGAAGAGGTTGTAAATATGATTTTCTTTGGGTTGTCCACTTTCAGGAGCTTAAAAACAAAGAAAAAGTCTAAGTCGTAATCTCTGAAAGTGTCCGCGGCGCTTACAGGAATGTCCGCTTACAAGATTGTAAAAATACAGTGTTTGTATGAGAGTTGAAACAGGGTTTACAACAAGGCGGCTGTAAGTAGAGCTGTCCACTTACGAGAGTGTCCGTTAAGAGAGCTTCGACTGTAAAATTATTTATATCGTTATTATAATTGTGCCATTTCAGCTCAGACATCTGGGAAATCAATAGTAACTAAGGCAAACACAGTGTAGTTATGATGTGTGTCTACCAACCTTTTGTAACACATCTATAGCAATCTCCTTTGACAGCTGTTGGTTGTCAAACAGTTTACTGGTGTCAAGGTATCTCCTACAATTAACGTTGAATTAACGATTAATTAATATTATTATTAACAATTAACATTAAGCGAGGAAATATCAAACTACAATATTATAGTATAAAATCTACTACAGAGCAATTATTTAATTTATTGTCAGTGTCACTTCAACTACCAAAGAAATAGTATACTAGCATCTCATCCAGTAAATTAAGTGGAACAAGAAGCCCTGTGGCTTTATAGACCGGCATAGTAACGTTTTTTTTTTCTTTTTTCGTTATATTGAAGCACGTCAAGCGATAACAATAATACGATACTTCACCGCCAGAGTGGGTAAGGTCAAACGACTGCTTTGATCATGAATTGTTTACACCGCTTTTACGTCTGTTTTCTTTCTTACACTAAAACTCATGAAATATAACTTGTCTCTTTTGTTCATATATCTTGTATCTGAGTCCTTTCTAACTCTCTAGTTCTGTTTTGCTTTGTGGTCTAAGCAGAATTTCTTATTGAGTGAAACACTTTATACAAAATGCATATTATGCATGGTAATTTATAAAATCCCTCATCCCAATAAGCAATTTCAAGTGGCCGATGAGAGATGAGATGTAGTTAGCCAAACAGAATAAGTGACGTAGGAAAACAAGTAATTACAATCCCTCTGTCCCATGCCTCTTCCTCCACCCTGGCAAATTATTTTAAGTGGCTGATGAAAGATGACCAGTCTAAGCCAATCAGAATGTGTGACCTTCAATACCCTTCCTACAAAAGAAACTTACCGAACGCAAGAGACGGGCGTGCGTAGGCCGATAGCAGCCTGGGCCCATCCCCAGGGGGGATACTCGGGATTTCAAGTGACGGGGATGATCGAAGGATTTTTTTGGGTTGGAAAATTTGGCAGCTATTTTTTTTTTTCATTTAAGTAGGGATGTTTTTGGGTATTAAAAATAATCTGAAGATTCATGATAGTGCATTAGCTGTGTACTTTTGTGAAAGTACAAAGAAACATATTTTGTTGATGATTTTTGAGGGGTCAATTTTGTATCTAAGTATTTTTTGGGTTAAGTTTGAAGCCCTTGGGTTTTTTTTGGGTCTTGATTTTTGCCCCCATTTGATCATCCCCGTCATTTGAAGTCCCAAGTACCCCCTCTGGGGGCCCATCTAATAAAGAAATTGATAATCAAAAAGATTGAAACTGTCTTCATAAATGCTGCAAGCAGAATCTTTAGTGTTGACCATGGAGCTTAATGAAATTTATTTAATGTGAATGTCTGTCAGTAAAATGCTAGTCCTTTATCTTTATCTTTACTTAAAAAATATATACCTGTATATTATAAACAAATTACCGGTAATCTAATTTGGCTACATACATTTTTAGAGCAAGCATTAAAGGAGAAAATTTTATAACTCAGAATGAAACCTCTTACATGTAATTGCTGCAGAGAAATTTAGTATGTACTGAACAGATGTAGTATTTCCACCAACCTCTGTTGAAACCACTGCAGTAGAGTTATCTCACTGGGAAACGTGAGCAGCTGTCGAGCATCAGAGGTCTTCAGAAGTAATATCACACACCTTGTTAAAATACAATTATATTATTAAATGTGTTGTAAGGTCATAACATGGGCACTATTGCCAGTATCACGAGCATGACATTGAGAAGTCACTAAAGCTGAAGTCAATTTAAGACATTTTTTACAACTGCAGTTTTATTAAATTAAAATATTATTACTATACTAGTGCAATGAATCTATTTTAAATAAATCAATGTTTTATTCTATCATGGGACGGGACAAAACGACCAGTTGAAGGGAAATTAAAGCGATTCCAAGAGGGTACCAAAGGGGGGTTCGTGATCCCGTTTCACGCACAAGTTTTAACCAAATTCACGTATCACGTATACTTGAAACAGCAAAATTCACGGATCACGTTTCTTTTCTAACTATTTTTCACGCGTCACGGTCTAATTTTTGCCCTATTTTCACGCGTCACGGACTAGTTTTTGCCCTTTTCACGTGTCACGCATAAACCCTTTGCCCCCCTCTTCCAAATGCTAAAGATTCAGCTTGTGGGCAGCTACTTTAATGTTGGCAGTCCAAACACGACTGAAACAGTTCACGATGCAATATGCTTCCCGCGATGCTTTGACCTTTACAATATCACACTTAATAAATCGTTCAATTTGTTCAATAGCTGCGACACCCTGCTAAACATTGGAACTGACATGCACATGTATGTACCTGTTAGATGACCACACATCAGCAGTGCACTTCATATTAAACAGCACAGAAACTTCCCCAAAGCAATCGCCTGCTTGAATTTCCCTCAAGACAAACTTTTGGTTTTCACTGAAAACAGTTACATTCCCTGACACCAGCACATGAATTCCAGATGCCTCTTGGCCTTTGCTAAGTAGAATTTCTGGGGTATCCTCTGTACCTTTCAGTTCTACACGACGTATCACTTCATCCCGAACACCTTTATCGAGGGCAATAGGTAGTCTGTTTAAGCAGTCAGTGAGTCTGGCAACAGCTTCTGGTGGAAGTAAAGGATTGATTGATGATGCAAACTGTGGACGTACCATTTGACTTTCCCGTCTTCTACCACTCTGTTTGTTGCCCATTTCCAAATAAACGGAACAAAGATTGTTTCTAATCCTTGTCAGTCTAATAATTAATAATAATAATAATAATTTAATAATTTATATAGCGCTTTTTACATGTACTGATCAAAAGCGCTTTACAAGAATTTAATTAAAAACAATAAAATGTTTGCATATATATAAAACAACTAAAACCTATTAAAGGTAAAAATAAATCTAACATGAAATTGAAAACAAAATCAAAGAATAAGTCAGATTTAAATCATAACATGATATTACTAGCATGTTTGTTATGTTTTTGTTTTATTGTTGTTCTTTGACTTGTTTTTATTTTTGTTTTGTTTTTCGTTTGGTTTGGTTTGTTTTATTTTACTATACACATGTATATGGAGAGGGCCCAGTTTGTTGTGGGTGAACCTGTAAGGCAGAATAGTTATATGACAGAATGGCATTAGTTTGCTAGAGGTTAGCTTCACCCTGGTTTACTTGCAGGTAGCTTTTATTTGTTGATTAGGGCAATACTAGTATATGTTGCCCTAACCAAGAAATAAAAGCTAACCGCAAGCAAACCCGGGTGAACTGAAGCTAACTGCAAGTAACCCAGAGTGAAAGTTAGTGCCATTCCATCAATCGGCCATTCTATTCAACTGAATAGGGTCACCCCTTGCAATGGCATTTTACAAGCAATGCTTCATGTCCCTGCACTACTTGAACTGGCTTGATTGCCTAACTACCGTAAGGTTCTGAAAGCAATGATCCTCCAAAAGTAATGAAATTTCAACACTGTTATGATTATATCAATAATTTCCTGAAAGTTGCAACCTGCTAAAAGTAAGGACGCTTCAAAGTACCGGTAATCTTGAACAGAATTTTGCTTGTTATTAAGAAAATGATGAAAATAAAGGATACAACAAGCTGTAACAAGCTGACCTAATGTTTGTTTTATGCAAGCCTTATTGCAAAGCCAATTATTCAAGTGTATACTCTGTTCTGATGCAACATAAATTAAATTCTTTTCAACAAGCTTGTTTAACCTTAATATAACATAGACCGATATCTTCCACAAGGTCTTATTCAAAACATTTTTATTATCATGGTATACCTTTCAGCTACCTGAAAGCATAGTAAAAGGCAGCTTTGACCTTATTCTGGATACAGTGGCTATTTGTACGGCACCTGTACAGTGCTGACTTCAATTTGCTATTCATACAGGAGTCCATCATTTTAGTAGGTTTCCTATGTAGTCATTATATGTCTGTTAAGATGCATCCTGTGATTCTTTTGAGCACTGTTGATTTGACTGACAGACAAAATTGCCTAGTCTCTGCATGCTATGTGAACAACCCATCTCACAGAACTCACAGAAATGTCACACAACCTCTGTTCAAAGATTGACTTTTACAAAACTAAAAGGCAGGTGAATATTTGTGAAAAAAAATTTTTGTAGCTTTATTATTATACAAAATAGAATTGACTTGACTGAAATGAGCGTTTACATCAAAATTCTACGAGAGTCCACAGACTTCCATATAAGACTCTACTGGTACAGGACATGTACGCTGATTTGCACTTTATACACACAATGCAGCTTCTTTGACATTGTTTTAATAAATTAAATTATTTCAATCACAGCGTGCGTGGATTGAAGAATCATGTATGAAGAGCAAAATGTATAAGACAGTGTGTGGGTCCCACACAAATGGCAACTAGCTGCGGACAATTCATGAGGAAGCCTTTTTAAGACTCGCATTTGACTCCAAGTAAAAACTTATTCAAGCCAACTCAAGAGCTATAATTGTTGAAGTTGTCAGAAATTCTTTTTATGAAATCAATGTTTGACCTTTTTAACCCTTTCATCACACTAAACCGGAAAACCGGGATTCTGTTTTCCCACTGGAACATACTAAACCGCTTTTCTGGGAATTTGACCGCTTAAGATTTGAGATCAGAGACCTAGTAACTAGTCTCCTAGAGGGGGATCTAATATATTTTAAATTGAAACCACATGGTCAGACTTCAAAATGGCATCCTTGAATCGTGAAGTGAAGAAACAGAACTCCATAAAAACATGAAGTGTTCACAAGGCGCGCAAATCTATATTTTCCACCATATTTTGACTGACTAAGAAGATGCTCTTTCTAAGAGTTAGAATTTTGAGGCCAGTTTTCAAACTTGGAAGGAATTATTTTCACAACTTGTCAATGGTAAATGGCTCGAGTTAATTGGGCTATTGCATTTAATATCCGCACCCCCCTGTTGAGGACAGGTATTTCATTCTTACCCCTAAAGAAATCCGTTAAAACGTCTACACCTCTAAAGAAAACTACTGAAAATGCCTTAACCCCCAATGAAATTCTTTGAAAATGCACTAAACCCTCAAGAATTCCATTAGAAATGCATTCTTACCCCTAAGAATTCCATAACTTTTCACCCATTCCCCCTGAAGAATTCCCTTATATTTTTATCTTACCCCTGAGGAAATCCACAGATTTTTGCCCTTGCCCCTGAAGAATTCCACCGTTCCTCAACAGGCCGGGAACAAAAATTTTATGCAATAGCCCATTTGAAGAACTCTTCGAACCTCTGATGCCAAGATCAAAGCCGTATGGACTCAAACTGTCCCACCGTTTTCTACAGTCACGTTTTCCGTGCGGTTGAACAGAGTGGTAAGAGTTGTGCAAAGTTTCCATTAATTTTCCTCTCTTCTTTGAATGAAATAAATGTTCTAATTCATCACGATGTTTTTGTCTAGGATTTTCTTGCTTGTGTTGTATTTTTTGGAATACAAAAGCCTATTTGAAGTGCACAAACCCTGTTTAGAAAATCGAATCATGGAAGGAATTATTTTCACAATTTGTCAATGGTAAATGGCTCGAGTTATTGAAGAACTCTTCGAACCTCTGATGCCAAGATCAAAGCCGTATAGACTCAAACTGTCCCACTGTTTTCTACAGTCACGTTTTCCGTGCGGGTGAACAGCGCGGTAAGAGTTGTGCAAAGTTTCCATTAATTTTCCTCTCTTTTTTGAATGAAATAAATGTTCTAATTCATCACGATGTTTTTGTCTAGGATTTTCTTGCTTGTGTTGTATTTTTTGGAATACAAAAGCCTATTTGAAGTGCACAAACCCTGATTAAAAAATCAAATCATGCTTTTTTAGACTGAAAGTTTGACATAGAAATTCACTGTTTGGGGGAATTTTTGTACTAGAAATAGAATGGTGAAAGGTTTAAGTATTGTAAAAGTCCGATTTTTGCGAAAGGTTGTGTAAAATTTTCGTGAGTTTTGTAAATTTTAAGTGCCGCTAGAGGAGCTGTTCGCGTTTTTTAATTAAAAAAAATAGCTTACTGGTATGCATATGCAGAGATTAGGCAAGTTATTGTACATGTGAATCTAATCAACAACATTATAAAACGCTTAATAACTACTGTATCCCAACAGACATACAGTATTCTGGATCGGCAAAAATAAGAAATTAGCGGTACATAAAAAAATACTCAAATTGTGGACTCTCAAAGGTACCTGAAGTACGTACTATAACACGAGGTCACACTTCGGAACTAAGCTATGATGATTAAGAGGAAATTTCGACTCAGACCGAGCGGGTAGTGGCACAAAAGTTGAACATCAGAATTTTTGATATGCCGCCCAAAGAAAGCCTATGGTAGGCCTAGAAACGTGGTGGGATTTTTTTCTTCAAATATTTCTTCAACCGGTCAAAAACTTACAAAACCGTTATGAACCCCAGTGTCTTCTAAAACACACAAAATAAACATGACTAATACCGTGTCGTAAACTTCGCACTGGCTCATTCGCATTAGAGGAGACCCTGTTTTTGAGCCTAGAAATGTACTATTGAAGTGTTTATAAGTCATTTGAGTCCAATCTTTTTTTCTGTAAGTTAATTGCGAAGGTCACGGCGAGCCGCTGAAAATCACTAAAATTCGGTTGCTCGAAATTCTTAATTTGGCGCTCTTTTTCGAGAGAGAATTTCTCTACCCGGTAAAACTCTAAATAACTTGAATTTCAGATATTTTGAAAGGGGAAATGCCATTCTAAAACCTAGTGTAAAAATTTTTTTCGGGCTCTCTATACGTGCTGAGTGCGAACGCTCTCAAAACACTTATAATTACAAAATTATCTGTCACTGAAACGTAAACAATACCCACATTCTTCCGGCCTGAGAGTCCAAAACGTCTTCTTCTGAGTCTTTCCTCCGTTTTCTACTAAGTATTTAGATGTAATCTACAGCAGAAGCTACCTGTTAAGATCATCCTGAACACCATATCTTCCAAATATCGAGGGTAAAGCGAATTTCGAATCCTATCGCCATCTTTAATATCGATCAGTCTTCAAGCGTGCTGTCGACAACTTCAGTACATCTCTGTGTTGACATTTAACATTCGACCACTCTCAGGTCTGCCATGATATATTCCCATCTCTTGTTAAACAGCCGTCGAATAAATATACCCTTCTTGTATCAACCTTTTGATTTCTCGACCGAAATACCGGTCCGTTCATTTCTTCATGGTCAAGAACAACGCACTGGAACCAGGCAAACTGTTGTTCTCCGATTACATGTTGACTAAACTTGCGTGTCACGCAATCCCTTCCCTTAGTCACTCGGTTGGTTTTTTGTTACACGATATCCATAAATAAAAAAACACCCGATAATTCGAAGATCAGGCCGGGAGATCAGGACGTCTAAATTAAATTCGAAAACTAGTCCTAAAGGTTTAATACAGGTAGGTAGGTAGGTAGGTAGGTAGGTAGGTAAAACTTTATTTATGCAGGGTGGCCCATTCAGCACAGTGGCTGGTCTCCAGAGGGGCCCTGCTAAATACAATTTCTAAAAATATAAAATATCTAATTGTTTAAATAGTTATAAAAATAGAGTTAAAAGCTAATGTTTAGTAATTGAAATAGTTATATAAAAGAGTTTAAAAACTAAAGCGAATTACAAGCATGAACTGGTATATAAAAAAGATAAAACTCGTAAATTAGGTGCTATGAATAAAGTGGGCTTTGACAAGATTTTCAAAAGAGGAGAGTGATACAGCTTGTTGGATTTTTAAAGGTAGTACAGCGCTCATTGTTTCACTATACTCAATCAACCAAAGGTTGAAACAATATATGGTAAACCATTATTTGCAAGAAACAGAATCTTGGCCAAATGATATTTTCATCAGATGGCTGGGCCCACACCATCACCACTAACCCACTAACCCCTGCCTACACGGCGACGAGCGGTACTCCGCCTGAGGTCCAGATCATACGTCCTTTTGTGAAATCAGGTATCACAGCAAACAAATACCTTGCCCTGTTAACTATTGTATTGAGATATCCAGAACGACATTTATTCATTTTTAACAAGGTCTTTGCTACTTATTCTGTAACAAAATACAGAAAAAAATAAGGATCTTCACTTAGGGGCGGAGCCTCCTGTGGTTGGGTAAGTGGTGATTGGTCAAAGACATTGCTAAAAAAAATAGGTCAATACGATTACAGAAGAAGCTCCGGCCTGACGGGCCGTTAGGCTCCAACAGCTTTTGAAAAAACCATGAAGAAAGGAAGTAACTTTTAGATCTTTTACGACCAGCGCGTACCTTGCGTACGGGGAAAAGTACTTATACCCGAGGCCTCGAGCCCGAGACGCCGTCCATATCTCTACTCTTATATAACACTTTGACAGAAAAAGTAACAAGAGGCAAAAACGAAATAGTCTGTTTTACTCTACCAATTGCCCTTTATGAAATGTCGAAAGGGGTAAGGAATTATCCCTTATATTACTTTTCTTTTAATCCACCAAACACCGGACAGTCGATCTATCTAAATATTCGAAATTGTTTTTTTTTTTATTTGAAGCCGAATGGACCCCTGTCGAAAGTGAAAATTTAATTCAAGTAGAAATGCGTGTCACTTCTGAAGCTATGTAAAAGGGGCAACATCCTCGATTTTATTGAAGGTTTATACAAGTTTTTATTTCGTCAGGTAGCGAAAAGGAAGTTTTATTTTGTCTTCAAAAGGATATAAAAGAGCAAGGATAGTAAGGATCTGGACCTTGGGTTGAGCTCATGGGGGGTACTCGGGATTTCAAATGACGGGTATGATCGAATGGGAGCGAAAATCAAGACCCAAAAAAATCCCTGGGGCTTCCAACTAAACCCAAAAAAGTCCCTGGACCAAAAACCAACCCCCAAAAAATCCCATGTCAAATTTCTAAGCCGCGAAATAAATCAGAAAGGGGGAATGGTACACACACAAAAAAACAACATTAGAAACACGTTGATTGTTTGTACTTTATTTGCAGAACTATGTGGTCAAGGCATTACCACGAATTTTGAGATTGTTTGTAATACCCCAAAAAATCCCTAGTTAAATCAAGCCACCCAATAAAATACTTGCCAAATTTTCTTCGATCATCCCCGTAACTTTAAATCCCGAGTACCCCCCCCCCCTGGGGGGTTGAGTGCCTTCGGTGAGGTGTAGCGGAGAGGGGGAGGGGTGATGGAGTGGGTTCAGCACTTACGATAACAATATTATTTTGGACAAGACGTTGAGGCTCAGAAATGATTTGCCATTAATTTAACCTTTGGTTGTTTGCATATTGTAAAACAACTGCTGTAGATGCTTCTATGGATAGTCAATAACGGTATTAAACCAAGCGCTGTATACAGTCTGGGAAAACAGCCGCCTCTCATCGCTCCCGCTGATACGTGCGAAACGAGTAGTCCGTACGTAATCACGAGAGCGATTAGGATGCGAGGCGGCTGTATTCGCAGGCTAAGCGCTGTAGCCTTGAAATAAGTTTACGATCGTAAGTCTCCTTTTTGCGTGAATTCGTGTTGGCACAGCGTTAAAAGGGAAGTATTTTGATTGTTTTTCGTCGAAACTGTGCCATAATCCCCCTACTAGATGGAAAGGGTCGAAAAGAATTTCAACTTGAAAAACTCTGCCGGATTTTGTCAAGTTCTCACTAAAGTTCTCACATTTTTTTCCGAAAAGGATCATGATTGTCTTTTTCAACAACTCGGCTGGGTTATTTTTTAAAAGAACAATCATGATCGGTTTCGGAAACAAAAATGCGAGAACTTTAGCGAGAACTTGAAAAATTCCGGCAGAGTTTTTCAAGTTGAAATTCATTTCGACCCTTTCCATCCACTTCCCCTGATCTTTCAAACCATCGAGTTTTTTATTTCATTTCTGGAAATCGTGAACAAAAAACTACCGAGTGACTAGTACGAAAGCGATTGCGTGACACGCAAGTTTCAAATTAGTCAACATGTCATCGGAGAACAACAGTTTGTCTGGTTTGTTTCCGACCATGAAGAACTGAACGGACCGGCATTTCGGTCGAGAAATCAAAGGATTGAAACAAGAAGGGTATATTTATTCGACGACTGTTTAACAAGAGATGGGAATATATCATGGCAGACCTGGAAGTGGTCGAATGTTGAATGTCAACACGGAGATGTACTGAAGTTGTCGACAGCACGCTTGAAGACTGATCGATATTAAAGATGGTTCGCTTTACCCTCGATATTTGGAAGATATGGTGTCCAGGATGATCTTAACAGGTAGCTTCTGCTGTAGATTACATCTAAATACTAGTAGAAAACGGAGGAAAGACTCAGAAGAAGACGTTTTGGACTCTCAGGCCGGAAGAATGTGGGTATTGTTTACGTTTCAGTCACAGATAATTTTGTAATTATAAGTATTTTGAGAGCGTTCGCACTCAGCGCGTATAGAGAGCCCGAAATAAATTTTTACACTAGGTTTTAGAATGGCATTTCCCCTTTCAAAATATCTGAAATTCAAGTTATTTAGAGTTTTACCGGGTAGAGAAATTCTCTCTCGAAAAAGAGCGCCAAATTAAGAATTTCGAATAACCGAATTTTAGTGACTTTCAGCGGCTTGCTGTGACCTTCGCAATTAACTTACAGAAGAAAGATTGGACTCAAATGACTTATAAACACTTTAATAGTACATTTCTAGGCTCAAAAACGGGGTTTCATCTAATGCGAATGAGCCAGTGCGAAGTTTACGACACGGTATTAGTCATGTTTATTTTGTGTGTTTTAGAAGACACTGGGGTTCATAACGGTTTTGTAAGTTTTTGACCGGTTGAAGAAATATTTGAAGAAAAAAATCCCACCACGCTTCTAGGTCTACCATAGGCTTTCTTTGGGTGGCATATCAAGAATTCTGATGTTCAACTTTTGTGCCACTTATTTTTGTTTTCGCGCGGTATCAGTGGATCTTTGCTCTTAACATGTTACCTACATGCTTGAGAAAACCTTCTTGCGGCTCAGGTTCTCTCTACGCCATCTTAGGAGCGAAGTGACGTGCTTGTGATCTAGTTTTAGTCCTTGTTATTTTAAAGAAACTTACCATTTACTCACACGTACAATACACAACGTTCCAGTTCGGCAGCCATCTTAATTTTTAAAGTCGCAATGCATTCTGGTCGAAGCGCAAAGATTCGTTCCCAGTTCTACAACGGTCACACACGGCTTAGCCAATGAAGTTTATTTCATTCTTTCGTTGGCGATTTCTATACCGCGGTTTGAAATTCCTACGGAACTCGAGTTTTGTCGATAACTGATCATTTACAGATCCTCAAATGTAAGACCATGTAATGCTTCCGAAGCGACAAAAGGCAAAAAGGCCTGGGGACGAAGAGGACGCCTGTGGCAACCCGCGTTTTTGGCGGGAAATCGCATTGCCGACAAAGAAATTTCAAAACGACTGTAAAAGGCGAAGAGAAAAAATTTATTCAGGGCTGTTGTTATGTCAATGTCGACAAACGAGAGTATAGCAAATTCAACTTCGAGGATACAAGGCTCAAGAGATCTACGAAGGGATAGAGAGCGAGAAAGATCAAGAGAAAATATGCGAAAGAGTAGCAAAGAGCAGCGACAAAAACTGCAAAAAGAGCAAGAAAGGGGCCAATAAAACGGGCAGAAGAGCAACGAAGAGCAACGAGAATAAAACGAGAGAGGACTGTCCCAGGCGCGTAGCTGAGGTTTTTGGAAGGGTGTTCGTATTGACAGGAATATTTATTATGGGGTTATTAAATACGAGCGCCGAAGGCGCGAGCCTCTAGGGGGGTCTCGGGACATGTCCCCCCAGAATATTATGAAATCTAGAAGCCCTGAAATGCCATTTTGAGCATTGTGCACGTCAACATTTCAAACTCGACGGAGTGTTAAATAACAGGTATTTTTAGTCATAACAACAATATTTCCGGCGTTTTGTTGAATTGATACATTGATACATTCATACATACCTACTGGCTCAGTACACTAAACGTTTTACAAAAGCTTGACGTATGCTGCAAAGGCATCTCAGGGCAAAAGCTTAAGCCCCCCGCCCCCCGGCTCCACCGACAATGTACTAAAAGCAGCGTCAATATGCACTAAATACACGTATCACCTGGGTCCCCCGAAATTGTATTCCCTGCCTTTCGTCTATTGATACCCCATTTATCAAATCCCGAACGCCTGTTAAGGAAATATTTTTCAACGATGAGATTATTTTGACTACATATAATACTAGGTCACTAGGATGTATTGAGGCCACTTACTTACTAATTCACTACAGGAATATTCGTAAAGCAAACTCGACAACTGCATCATCCTCGGGTGGAGGCCTTGAAATAGATTGACAATTTCGTCCAGATCGACAGGCATATCATACTTGAGAGCCAGTGGGGAGAGCCTATTCTCCTAACAATTTCATACTTTCCCGTTACTTTTAGCGTTTTCTTGCACGGTAATTTAAAAGCTGCAACACTCAAAGTTTATTTTCCATTTCCCCACTATTTGCTAAAAGCTGAAAATCATCAGTTTGTCTTTTCAGTCCTCCATTATTGACCTCCAAAGGGGGTTCGTTCGAACCCCTCGAACCCCCCCTCCTATGCGCCTGGCGACTCGGTTAAACATGCAAAGAAACAGCGAACAATAGCGAGAAATAGAAAGAGAAAAGGGCCGGCAAAAGAGGCAGAGAAGAAGCGAAGAGCAAGGAGAAAAAAGCGAAAGACGGACCAACTAATGAAACAAAGGATTAGGAAATAACAAAGAAACAGAAAGGCAAAGAAAAAGACGGAACTGAAACGAAAAAAAAGTGCTGGAGAAGGTAAGACGTAAGCCTAAGTTAATAAATAATGGCACAATAATTGTAATTTTTACCGCTTGCGGATCTGGAAAATGTGGTAGGGGATAAAAAAAATAGTTCTTGGCTGCTTCGAATAATTATAAGTTGCTGCTAATATAATAATGTCGAAAATTGAAGCCAAGGTGGCTCTGAAACCACTTGGAGGGAATTTTTTTTTTATTTTAACTGCAAATAGTTTTGTCTGAACATGCTGATCATTATTCAATAATAAAAAATGGGGTTCACAGGGCTCGTTTTTGTTTCGTTTCCTCAGAAACGATACGGTATTATTTTGGATTCGAGGTGAACTATTTACACAGTGGAGGCTACTATCCAATCAGGAGAACGCTCGCAACCAAAAAGTAAATAAGTTTGGCCGAAGGCAATTAATTTCGTAAAAGCATGTTCTTCAAACATCGGAAAGGTAATAATCAGCATGACCAAAAAATATTGAGATTCCTTACTAATACAAATATCTGACGACTGCAATGGTTTTAGGTTTGATTAAAGCGATGTATTGGAAAAAAAATAGAGTAAGCTCTTTTAGCGTTTAATTGTAAAGTAAACATTCTAGCTATATTCTGAAACGGAAGAAAACTTCCACCAATCAGAGTGTTTGCAACGCAAACAAAAGCGTGATGACATGGCATATCCGCCGTGTTTGCTCGCACGGAAGGGCTAGCGTGCCCCGAAAACGGGCAAGTTGATTGAAGAGAAGGGCATATATGCAGTAGAGTTACAAAGTTTTTTCACCTCATGTAACAGATTAATGTATAAATGTGTATAGGAAAATTGACGGCATCTTCGACGTCACAAGCCGCGCGAGTACACGCAAAATTGCGTGGGTTCTCTCGTGGACGTATCCGGAGTTGCGTGATCAGTGTCACGTGAATTGCGAAAACATTCGAGTCGGCACGAAAAGTTCGGAACGAAAAAGAAGACAGTCAAGTTCTGTTAAAACATCAAATTTCTTATGGACAGTTTCGTATAGCAAGCTGTGCAACTGTCATGTCGAACAACATTTATCTCCTTGATGTAAAGCTCAAGATTAACTACCGCGACTGCTGGATGAGTTTTCTGAGATGAAATTAACAATAAAAATATTCTTTGCATTACTCAAAGCCATGGCGATCTGATCGAAACTCCACAGCATCGCCAAAAATGCAAATCGTAATTATCAAGGCTGTTACACTGACAAAAGAAGCAACTTGGCTGTGTTTTATTCTGTGGAAATAGTTTCCTATTTGCCAAGAGTGGGGGGAAAAAAGAAGGCAAGCTCCCTTAATTTAACTTTATTTGGAGAGAAAGACACATACTATTTCGATAAGGAGAAATATTAATGTATTACTTAATTGAACTCTGTCAAAATGTAGCAGGTCTGAGTTTATGCCTCCTTCACATAAAATAGACAGTAGAAAACCGAATATGAAGTTCTTTTTATTCTTCACTCGCGCATAAATTCAGCAAATTCAACATACACTAGGACCTCGCGTGTTTTCAATGACCTTGTATGTTCAAATAACGTAATAATAGAAACTCCTAATGAGTTTCTGGTAATAATGGATTAATAAGCTTCTTTAAAACTCCAAGGCCCCTCTCCGTAACAAATGATCCAATGCATTGCCCGACAAGTAAAGAGAATTACACACGACAGAAAATTCACGAATAAGCGCAATTGTCCCCCCCCCCCCCCAAAAAAAAAAAAAAAAAAAAAAACGCGAAAAAATGATTATTTACTCGTGTTTAGCGCCAGTAACGCAACCAATTGTAACGAAATTAAACGCCTTAGGTTAAATATTAGCGCTGCTTTGGTGTGTAGAAGACTTGTACGATCTTGTACCAGTACAAATTTGCGTTCTTAATCTGTTTTAGTGTGTAAAAGACTTGCACCAGTACAAATTTGCGTTCTTAATCGTTTTAGGTTATATATCCTCGTCGCATTAGTGCGTGAGAGACCTGTACCAGTACAAATTTGCGTTTTTAATCCATTTTAAACTTCGTTGCCTTCGTGCGCTGAACCACTCTCATTCTCAATTGGTTATGTAATGTAGCAATTGGGCTACTCGCGTTTCAAAATTGTTAATACATAACGTTTATAAAATTGACAAGTCACGATTTTTCTTCGACATCGCACGCGGTTGACGCACTACTACCGAGTGACGCTTAGAACACCCACAGACAAATCCCTTGAGAAATTAAAGCAGTCCCTTGAGACTTTAACAAAAATGTGCGGAATTTGGTCCAAGAGTGACAAGCTTCCCCCAATATCTTTACCATTTTACTTGTAAACAAGCAAAATAGCCGATAGAAATGAGTAAAGAAAACGTTTCTGTGGCTCGTGCTTCTCCTCTGCCTTTCAATTTTTCCGTCGCTTCGCTTTCCGTTCGTGTCTTATATAAGATACCACTCGTAGTCTGATTAATTTGTGTAGCTTGGAATTAGAACTAAAAACAATAATGCTATACCCTTTATGAAATTTTAACGCAGTAAGCCTACACAAAAATCAATATTTATAACGAGCGTGCTTTCCGTCGCAAGGAATAATTTAGGAAACGATTAAGAAAATTTTAGTGCATTATATAGAATAAATTTCACGCCATATGTTATGAACGACAAAAAAAAATCCAGTTCAAAAGTAATCATTTTAAACTCAAGTGAATTAAGGCATGGGTCCCGCAAAATTTGGAAAGGGGAGGTCAAATTAAAATATATCTAAGCTATCTCCGAAGATCGTCCGAAGATTATCCGACGATTGCAGAAGTCACCCGAAGATCCCCGTAGAACACTCGAACTGCCGAACATTACCGTCTGAAGATAAAAGAAGAACACCCGAGGGATGCCAAACATAGTCGGACACTTGCGAAGGTTAAGGAAGGCTTGCAAGGATTCATCATGTGAACAACTTTTTCACTATTTTATTTTTATGAATATTTTTGTAATATGCACGGTATTTTTGACAGCAAGCAGTCAGGGCAGCTGATTATTAAATTATATTATGGTTAGCTTGGAATTAGAACTTGCCGAAAATGTTACAATTTTTATTAAAGGTAAACGCAGTATGGTATATTGATCTCGACATATATAACGAGCATGCTTTTCGACGTAACAAATATATTTAGGAATCGGT
This sequence comes from Oculina patagonica, assembly GCF_052425735.1. Lineage (NCBI taxonomy): Eukaryota > Metazoa > Cnidaria > Anthozoa > Scleractinia > Oculinidae > Oculina > Oculina patagonica. The sequence continues at coordinate 1,729,617 of NW_027558036.1, forward strand.
TATTGATTTTAAGAGCATTATATCGACTGAATTTTATGCCATATGTTATTAATGACAGGTCCACAATAATTTATTTTACACTCCCTCGATATTTTCAAACAAAAATTTATGTGTAGATCAACGTCAGTTTTTGGCCAAAAAAGCTTTCCGCTGAGGTGACTTTAATATTTCCTTGTTCTTCGTTGTGCCAACAAAACGTCAGGAACCAGACATGCATGAACGTCAACTGCAAGGCATTAGTTGACAAGTTGAATTCATAATGATGTTAAACAAAACATAAACAGTAAACTTCCTAAAAATTAGAATGAAGAGCAGTGTGGAGTATTTCGTGTTTCCTCTTATAGTAGTTACTACCCAATATTACAAGGCAAGCTTAAGAAAAAGTTGCGCGCCATCTTCCAGGTAATTTAAACTGTATATATTTTTTATTTATTTTTTTATTTTAACTAAGATTTTAATTTCAGTTTATATACGAAAACTAAACAGACAAAACCTTTAAAAACAATTTTAAGGCTGGTTAAACACCTAGCCCTAATGAAGATTGGACTCAGTTATCTTTTGGAAATAACGGGATGGAATTTAAGGGTCGCGAAAAACGTATAAGGCTTGCATGAAAAAAGTTTCTTTGTTGACCCTGCACTTCACAATGATCTGGCTACAATTTACTGCTGTTTGTTCAGTTAGCCCTTGCCTGCCTAGCAAAAGTCTAAACACTTAAACCAAACATGCAATATTTAACACGTTTTAAGTGTTTTATTTACCTCGCACAAAACCGACGCAGCAATTATATCCACCAGTCAACACAAAGGAAAAAAATAAAATCTTTAAAATTAAAATTGAATTAAAAATTTGTCTCGGTTAAATTGAAGGTGGCAAATTATGAGTTAAAAATAATGCTTAGGACCGTTAGATTAGCGGTCTGCCGGTTTTGCTATGAATATCAACATTCTGTCGATTCTAAAATGCGTTTAGCATTAGCCAAGTAACTGTTAAAATTTAAAATGGTTTACTCAAGACAGGCTTTGATAGAACAGAAAAAGTTAAAACGGTACTTTTGGAAAATAACATTAAGCAAAAGGGAGACCTTCGAGTAAAGTGGAAATAAAAGGGAGCACAAGAAACAGATGTGGAAAATTTTTAAACCGCGAGCTAGTCAATTATATAAGTAAATCACGAATAAAGTCATTCTTACAAATTTAACATTTCCACCTCTTATTTGTATTTTCAGGTGTGTGCGAAATATAAATTCAAACAATACTTTTTGCTTGCGAAACCTGCAGTGAAACAAGAAACGGAGCCTTCGCAAAAGAGTAAAAAGAAGAAAATCGTCTCGTATTAGATGGCTGATTGTTACGTAGTTTATAGTATCTCAATTTTTTTGTTCCCGAAAGGACACCCACGAAATTCCTCGGTCATTAAAAAAATACATTCTAATCACCAGATATATATACAAAAAAATTGATCTCCAGCTCACCAAGTTCATTACTGTCGCACAATAGAATGAGCTAAAATGAAACTCGAGAAATTGACACCAATAGAAACAACAACACCTACACCTTCACAAAATCTAACTATAATTAAAATATCATTTTAAAAAGTTCCAACATGATCTAAACTCAAGAAACTGTTTGTAGTACATGCGCATAGTTTTATATCTTTATTATTATTTTAATGGAGCACCAGTTGATATATACCTTTTTTCTCCAGGGCGTCCGCTAGCGGGATGTTTTGCCGTAATATAATTACCTTAATATGCATACTCCAAAACGTTCAGTGTTCGGACTTCGTTTTTCTTCGGACACCTTTCTTGTTCGAACATATTTTTTAACTAATCAGCCTCGTCGCTAATAAAGCGCTTGTCTTGCACGTTAACCGTACAACTGTCAAGGCAAAGGGAAAAGCCTTTCCTGTGCAACCTCGTTCCCAAGGGAAAAGCCCTGGGAACGAGGTTGTTTCCTGTGTTGCTGTCATTTTTACTTGTTTTCTCACGATTTATAAACCAGTTTACTCACAGCAGCCTTTGACTGCTGATAGTACTAAATTTATAATCTTTATATTCAGAGAAGACTCGACAATAAAGGAAGTCGTTCTAGGGGAGGAAATGGCGCAAGCCGGAAAAAAAAAAATGCAGGGGTTCGAAGACATTTCTTGTTTATAGTGACAGCCAGAATTTATTCTAGTTGCTTCCAAACATTATTGGTTTAGTAAACATAAAATCAACTTTGTTTTACGAGGGTTGCAAATAACAGTCTTTCGACTGACAAACCTGTGGCCCTCGAATTCCAATTGCTATGAATATCAACATTCTGTTTATTGATAAAGTGACTACGAGTGCAGATGTCTTTAAAAAATATATAGTTTCCTCAAAAATACGGACTTTTTCAATTTTCTCTTCGGCACAAAATGTAAAAACCAGAAAATTCTCAAACCAGTTGTCCCCAATAATTGGAATGTGTGAGACCTCGAGCTCGGGCTTGGAGAATTTCGGTGGACATGAACAGTTAGTGTGGGTGAGAGAAAGGCGAAACTGCAAGAAAAACAGATCGGCGAAAAAACCTGGAGCGATAGAAAGGTGCCCCTGGGGAAAGAGTCTTGCCAGGCGAGTTCCAAACAACTCTCTGAATGCTGCTTTCTAATTGGGCAGAAAAAGTCCTTTATATTCCCTTTGTATAATTCTCCCCAATCGGCAAGCAGTAACTTTAGAATTACTGCATATGTTCTTTCACAGCGGTTGTTCTATCGGCCATACTTTCATTTTGATTTAGGTCAGAAAGCTAAAAATAGCGAGTAAATCATTTGGGACATCAGAAAGAAAGTAATTTTAAGATTCACCCGGAAATTTTCGTTTTTAAGCGAGAAGAGGTATCGTAAATAGTAGCTTGTTTACCTGTGAAATGCATTGGCGACCTTTCGGCAGGCTTGTTTGTCCCGTGCAAATATATTAGAAAAAAATTAAATCGAAGCGTACAAAAAAAAATGTCAAAAAATTGAAAACTTCAAGCTCTCATCAATCGCCGATATCACCTTTTTATCATTTTCCCCTTGGTCAACTGGGACTTTCATGCACCGAGTGCATTTTTATGGTGCACGGGGCAGACAAATATGCCGAACGGCTGTAAATGCATCGCAGGTGTAAAGAAAACCAAGGTTTAATTTTAAGATTTTTAGAGTAACGTTTCTCTTAACCTAATTTTAGAGTATTTTTAGTGTTTTGAAACACTAATATTGCTTAAAATGGAAACTCGGAGTTTTCTAGCCGAGGGAAATGCGCAAACGTAGAAAAAAACACTTAGCTCTCAATTTGCCCTTTTCTTCAGTACGTTTACTGTCTATGGGTCAAGGATATTATCGAGATAAAACGGTGAAGCCATAGATATTTATATTTTTCCTCGCAGCAACCCCTGGTGCGTCTTCTTCGCCGATTCTAGGGAAACAATGCTCTTGAATGGACCATGACAGTGGTTTTTGTTGACGCAAGTAATTTTGCTGACTCGTGTTCTTTCAAATTCTGTAAAGTTTGACACACTTTTGGAGAGTCCCATTTTCTGGACATAAATTACGGCGTTAAAAACGTATAAAAATAACGAAGTAACATTTATTAAATTTTAACCCAGTAAGGTATATTAAACTCAATATAATTAACGAGCGCTAGCGTGCGTTTCGTCGTAAGATATAACTCAGGACACAGTTTTGAATTTTTAAGAGCACTATATTGAATGAATTTTACGCCATATGTTGTGAACGACAAGAAAAAAACAAACAAACAAAAAAAAAGCCCAAAAGTCATTATTTTAAACTCTCTCGTGCAATATTTCAAAACTTAACTAGAGAGATCAACGTTAATGATATACCCTTTATGAATAGTTAACGCAGTAAAGTACACACCAATCAATATTTTATAACGAGCGTGCTTTTCGTCGTAAGACATAATTTAGAAAAAGTTATGAATTTTTAGAAGCATTATATTGATCGTTTTCACTGTCACGCAAATACAAATCGAAAAACCAATCAGTGAATGAAGTCAAGAAAACGGGATATTATAGGAAATTAATAAAGAAGACATTTCTCCAAATATTAGGTGCGTGCGTTATCCCACACTTCAGTTAATCGTCGAAATCTTTTGCACTAATTTTCAGAGCCCTGGAGCTCTGAAAGTAGGTAGTAGGTAGGTAGTAGGTAGTTGGAAGTCTTCGGAAATCTTCTGAAATGATCGGGAATTGTCGGAAAATGGCCGAAAACTTCTTGATATACTAAACAAAATAATATTGGCCTTTTTGGAGCCGTTTTTGTTTCATTTCTGGATAAAATTCACTGTTACAGTGAATTTTTTATTGTCAGTCTTAAAATACCTAAAATTTAACTATGTCATGTTACAAAGCCAAAAAGGTAAGTGCTAAGTGTTATCGAGGTACACCCATCCAGACCCTCATGAACGTCGAAGGCATTAGCTGATAATTTGAATTCATTACTATGATAAACAAAACAAAAACTGTTATCGTCCACAAAATGTAAAAGGAAGAACAGCTGCTAGACGTTGCACTTTCTTGGTGTAGAATATTTCGTATTTCCGCTGGAAGATACGACCCAACAATAAAAGAAAAAGTTTGCCACCTTTCAGGTAATTTAATCTATAGAATTTAAACCTGTTTTTCAAGTATAAATCTAACTGTTTCACGCTACGGTGCCAAAAAGGTAAGTGTTAAGTGTTATAGAGGTACCCCCATTCAGCCCCTTATGAACGTCCAAGGCATTAGCTGACAATTTGAATTCATAATTATGTAAAACAAAACATAAACTGTTAACATCCACAAAATTTAGAATGAGGAGCAGCTGCTAGGCGTTACACCTTCTCGGTGTAGAATATTTCGTCTTTCCACTGGAAGATACCGCCCAACACTACAAGAAAAAGGTTGCCACCTTTCAGGTAATTTAAACTAGAGTTTTCTTTAAATTGTCATTTAAAACAAGATTGTAATTTCAGTTTATATACGCAAACAGAAACAACGTTAAAACAAATGCAACTTGACTGGTTAAACACCTAGCACCTGATGAACACTGGTGTTTGCGGTGCTTTCGAAATAATGGGCTGGAATTAATTAAATGGCAAAAAACATATCAGCTTTCCATGCGCTTTATCGCTCATCCTATTCTATACAAGGGCGAACTGGGTAACAATATGCTGTTGTTTTTGTTACTGGCCCTTGCCTGCTTTGTGAAAGCTTAAACTTTCCCCAAGCATGAAACATGTTACGCTTTTTAAACCTTTCATTATATTTCGCGCCTCTTGCCCGCGCACAGTACCAGTACAGCAATTTTATCCACACTCAGAGAAGTTAAACTCTGACTAAAAGTGCAGATAAACATTCAATGGAGAATAGATGTTTCGCCAGTTCCAAGCAAATGTCTTAAAGTCGAAAGGAAATTGCTGATAATGATTTAACGCAATCTAACACAACGGAAGAACCAGTCCACTCGTTTTTTACCGAAGTACTGAACTTTTGTTTCTGTGAGATTGAAGGTAGCAAATCATGAGTCAGAAAAAAACTGCTTAAGACCGTTAGACAAGCGGTCAGTTTTGCAATGAATGTCGACTTTTAAAAGCGTTTAGCATGATTATCTTAGTAACTGTTTAAGTTTTAACTGTTCTTCTTAAAGTAGTCTATTATATAATTGTGAAGTTGGTACTTTTGGAAAATGAAAGTTTAGGGAGCGAAATTTATCTCCCTTTTTTTATTTATTTCCCGTGTATAAAAGTATAAAGTGAAGGGAAGACTATAAACAGATCTAGGAGATTAAAATTAAAACCTGCGAGCTAGTCAATACTTTAAATTTGAATAGTTAGATCATGAATAACGTCACTCAGAAAAACATCTCCACCTTTTCTTAAAAAAAAAACAATGGTCCTGTAACCAGGTGGCTGATTCAGGATTGAAAATGAAAACGTTACTCTGGTTTAAAAATGTTGAAAATGTTCATAAAATTTCGTAAAAGTCCGAACGTTTCGGCTAAAACTTTAGTCTTCATCAGGGGGAAAGTGACAAGGAATTTGTAAAAAGCACGCTTTTATACTATGTAAAATCGGAGCTAATCATGTTTTTCCCTCAAGGCTAAATTTGAAAACTGACTCGTGCGGCTAATGCATGCCACTTTACGACATTTTAAGAACATTTTCAACATTTTTAAACCAGAGTAACGTTTTTATTTTCAATCATTTCCACCTTTGATATTTATTTTCTAATATTCGTGAAATAAAAATATAACAATATCCTTAGCCTGGTATAATGTTACAGAAACATTGCCCCTATCACTGTTTTAAACTGAAACCGAACACAACTCGGCAATAACTAACTTCGGCAATGTATGATTTGTCAATCCCTTATGGAAATGTGCCAGCACAGCCAAAAGAAAATGTTAATGGTCTCAGAGAATTTTGCTGGGCATGTCTCGTCCTCGGAGACCCAGGGGGGAAGTTAGTGTGGGCGAAGAAAAGGCGAAACTGCGAGAAAAACAAATCGGCGAAGAAAAGTTGAAGCGATAGAAAGGTGCCCCTGGGGAAAGAGTCTTACCAGGTGAGTTCCAAACAGCTCTCTCAATGCTGCCTTCTAATTGGGCAGAAAAAGTCCTTTGTATTCCCTTTCTATAATTCTGCCCAATCGGCAAGCAGTAACTTTAGAATTACTGCATGTGTTCTTACACGGCGGTTGTTCTATCGGCCATACTTTCATTTCAATTTAGATCAGAAAGCTAAAAAAAGCGAGGAAATCATTTCGGACGTCAGAAAGAAAGTAATTTTAAGATTCACTGGGAATTTTCCGTTTTGTGCGAGAAGAGGCTAGGTATCGTAAATAGTGGCTTGTTTACCTTTGAAATGCATTGTAAATATATGAGAAAAAACTTAAATCGAAGCGTACAAGCCACTGTAGCTTCGATACTTTTAACCCAAAATAAAAAGGTCAGAAAATTAAAACCTTCAAGCTCTCATCAATAGCCGATACCACCTTTTTAATCATTTTTCTGTTGGTCAAATGGGACTTTCATGCACCGCGGCGGCGTGCATTTTTGTGGTGCACGGGGCAGAAAAATATGCCGAACGGCTGCCAATGCATCGCAGGTGTAAAGGAAACCTAGGTTTAATTTTAGGATTTTTAGATTAACGTTTCTCTTACCTTAATTTTAGGGTATTTTTAGTGTTTTGAAACCCTAATATTGCTTAAAATGGAAACTAGCGTTTTCTAGTCGAGGGAAATGCGCAAACGTAGGAGTAAATACTAAGCTCTCAATTCGTCCTTTTTTCAGTACGTTTACTGACTATGGGTCATGGATGTCATTTTTCGTTTATCTTTTTATTCTTGAGATAAAACGGTGAAGCCATAGATATTTATATTTTTCCTCGGTGCAACTCCTGGTGCGTCTTCTTCGCCTATTCTTCGGAAGCGATGCTCTTGAAAGCAGGAGGGCATTTTGCGTGCGCATGCGTCGATATGGGCTAGTGCGCACGACAGAGAAGTTCTGCTATCGATTGTTTACATATTTTTCGCAATTTATGGCCTAATTTTCCGCTCAAAATAAAAGGTGTTTTAAGTTTTATTTGCTGTATACGATACCAAGAGTCCTTGCTTTATCTTCTGACAACAACAAGCATACTTTGGTGTCGGCGTGCCGTTTATCTGATCGACTTTGGCTATGTGCATTAAACATTGCGCGTGGACAAAATGGCGACCGAATGTCGAGAACCTAAATACCTTGCCCATGTTTTTAATAGCTGGGAGATCTAAACGGACAAAGCGCTACGGCTACTTAGTACTAAAATATAAAACAGCAGTTTTAACTATACGATGTTATAATCAAGTATCCCGGGTCTGAGCGAATGGTCATGATTTTGTTCAGACTTTTTATAAAACTGCAATTTCATCGTTCTCACGATGCAAAAATCTCAAAATCTAACCTTGATCTCCAGCGTCTACCGATGATATATGGAGCCTGAAGTACTTGAACTATCGTCTAATGCTGCGAAGGTAGCGTTAAAAAATGGTCTATTGTGGTAATTTTTAGCTTTCTTTAACGTACGTTCTCGCTGGTTTATTCTAACAGAGAAACTATCGTTTGTGATTATTTCCTTAAACTTAAGCATTGGTCAAAATAACTTCACATTTCGATGTACCACAATTATTCCGTTGAACAAGAAAAGAATTACTGAGATCGGTCTTAATTTTAAAGTGTTATGGTAATTCTTTGCTGGTAGACTATTTGTTTACATTTTACTATGTTAATTAGTACATTTTTGGCTCCTTTATCAAAATCTAGCCTTGATCACCAGTCAAAAAATAGCATAAAACGAACAAGCGATATATATATTTTTCAGAAACGTTCTAATAACTGCTGCATAAAATGTCTTAAGAAATAATTTTTAACTATAAACAATGTTATTTTCAAATTTTCATTCAACGTTTATTTCTTTAAGATTGATGTTCGTTCTGTTATAACGACTGTTTTACTTCTGTGTCGCCTAAATGTGATTTAAAGAACTGTAGTTCTTGTTCCAGGAAACCCTGTTTGCCAGTCGAGGGCAAGTTGGCTTTGCTTTAGAGTCATCAGTGAGCTGCATTATCATGTGCAGAACACCCAAACATGTCTTTCCCCTCAGGGAAAACCCTTTTCTTTGGTGGCCGTCCCTTTAGGCAAAAAATCTTCCGACAAGCTATAATGTTGCTCGCACTCTGCCTGTATTACAGCAATTGATTTGATGTGAAGTTTTGATCCTAATATATCACACTCCAGCATACGAATAAATGTTTTCCTCTTTTTACGGCCTGTTTGATTTTTGTCGGTGTAGGCTTTCCTACCTGTCCCACATATTTTCCCATTATTTGCAACAACGATCCCGAAGCAGGCCAGAAAATCTGCTTTATAAGAGCCTTGCCAGACACAAAACACTTTTTCTTAGCGAAATTTACGTCTATATTAAATTATGTGACGATAAACAGTACAAAAAACAAAGTTTGAATCTTCCGCGCCATTTTTATCCCCAAGATCACGCGGTCTTTGTACAGCGGTTGCACGCATGCGCCCGCAAAATGCCCTCCTGCTGCTCTTGAATGGACCATGACAGTTGACGCAAGTATTTTCGCTGAGTCGTGTTCTTTAAAATTCTGTAAAGTTTGACACACTTTTGGAGAGTCCCATTTTCTAGGCATAAATTATGGCGTTAAAAATGATCGCGGCGATGAAAATGTGTAATTCAGAGGACCCGAGTCAGGTCGGGTATTTAATATTCAGAACCTCTCGCGTCCAATCAGGAGTAGTCTTTGGAGTCTCAAAGCGGGCTCTGAAATCGAGGTTCGAGTCCAAGTTTGTATTGATGTCAAAACAGGTTTTGAAAGCAAAACATGGAACATATTATTCCGATAGTAAAATGTTTATCGTTTCAAGTTCAAAGCGTGTGCTAGCTTTCTAAGGGAAACTGATCGAAATGTTATGTTCAAAGCGTGTGTATGTTCGCTTGTCTGAAGGAAACTTGTTGTATGAATTGAATGAATTTTACGCCATATGTTATAACGACAAGAAAAAACAAACAAACAAACAAACAAAAAACAGCCCAAAAGTAATTATTTTAAACTCTCTCGTGCAATATTTCAAAACTTAACTAGAGAGATCAACGTTAATGATATACCCTTTATGAATGGTTAACGCAGTAAGGTACACACCAATCAATATTTTATAACGAGCGTGCTTTTCGTCGTAAGACATAATTTAGAAAAAGTTTTGAATTTTTAAGAGCATTATATAAATCGTTTTCACTGTCACGCAAATGCAAATCGAAAAACCAATCAGTGAATGAAGTCAAGAAAACGGGATATTATAGGGGATTAATAAAGAAAACATTATTCCAAATATTAGGTCCGTGCGTTATCCCACACTTCAGTTAATCGTCGAAATGTTTTGCACAAATTTACAGAGCCCAGTATGGAGCTGCCATATCCGAAAATAGCGTGAACATCTGGAACTTACATTGGCTTATTTAGGCCACTGATTATCTGTAATGGACAAACAAACATTAACATGGTCATCTTCTCTAATGTCTTAACACCACAAGATAAACATATATTTTATGACAAACATGATTGTGATCTTATGTCGCGCACCGCCATAATTCTGAAATTGAAAATGCGCCGGTTTTCGAACGAAGGCCGCTATTGAGCTGAAAAGTTTCAAACAGACATCATTTTAATACCTCTTATGCCTGATGTGGATAAACACGTTAGGGACTCTTTAGTTTTGTATATTAGTACTATTAGTACGGAAAAACGATCTATTGAATCAATTTCACGCCCTATGTTATGAACGACAATTCAGTCCAAAAGTAATCATTTTTAACTTTACCATGCAATATTTCAGAATTGGCTAGATAGATAAACGTTTTTTTTTTCTGAGAAAAGCATCTGCTGGCTGATGTGACTCTAATCTTTCATTGTTGTTTTAGCCAACAAAACGCCATAAACCAGACATGAACGAGAGTCTGAATGGGATTTAGTGTTTAGTGTTATTTGCCCATAATTTTTAGTGTTTGATGTTAAATTGGCCAATTTTTTAATGCTTACTGTTTCCGGAGAAAATGCCGTTAAGTGTTTAGAGGATATTTCGTAAAAAATCCATAGTCTTTACACTGTAAACATATATCTTTCGCATGTAAATATATAACGACGAAAATATGGGGGAAAATTTTCGGATTTCTCCTCAGAAATATTCGGTAGTCTTCGGACATCTTTTGTAGTCTTCGGAAATATTCGGTATTCTTCTGGAATCTTTGGTAGTCTTCGGAAATCTTCCGAAATGATCGGGAATCGTCAGAAAATAACCGAATACTTCTTGATATACCAAAAAAAATAATAGTGGCCTTTTTGGAGCCGTTTTTGTTTTATTTCTGGATAAAATTCACTGCCAGTGTTACCGTGAATTTTTTATTGTTAGTGTCAAAATACCTAAATTATAACTGTTTCAAGCTACGGAGCCAAAAAGGTAAGTGTTAGGTGTTATCGAGGTACCCCCATTCAGACCCTTAGCTGACAATTTGAATTCATAATTATGTAAAACAAAACATAAACAGTTAACATCCACAAAATTAAGAATAAAGAGCAGCTGCTAGACGTTTAACTTTCTCGGTGTAGAATATTTCGTCTAACCGTTGGAAGATACGACCCAACACTACAAGAAAAAGGTTGCCACCTTTCAGGTAATTTAAACTAGAGTTTTCTTTCAATTTTCATTAAAAATAAGATTTTAATTTCAGTTAATATACGAAAACAGAAACAACTTTAAAACAAATAATGTAAGACTGGTTAAACAGCTAGCTATAGCACCTGATGGGAACTGGCGTTTGTGCTTTCGAAATAATGGGCTTGGATTAAATGAATGTCAGAAACCATGTTAGCCTTCCATGAGCTTCATTGCTGATCCAGATCTAAACAAGGACATCGATCCTGTTACAATTCGCTGTTGTTTTTGTCTCTGCCCTTTCCCGCCTAATAATTATATATAACGGCTTGAACTTTCCCCAAACATGAAACATTTTACGCTTTTTGAACCTTTCATTACATTTCGCGCCTCTTGCCCGCGCACAGTACCAGTGCAATAATTTTATCCACACTCAAAGAAGTTAAACTCTGACTAAAAGTGCAGATAAACATTCAATTGAGAATAGATGTTTCGTCAGCTCCACGCAGATGTCTTTAAGTAAATACGAAATTGCTGATCATGACTTACCACAATATAACACAAAGGAAGAACCAGTATTCTCGTTTTTACCGAAGAACTAAACTTTTGTTTCTGTTAGATTGAAGGTGGCAAAGAAAAAAAATGCTCAAGACTGTTATACAAGCGGTGCGTTTTGTAATGAATGTCGGCATTCTTTCGATTCTTAAAAGCGTTTAGCATTATCTAAGTAACTGTTAAAGTTCAAACTGTTCTTCTTAAAGTAGTCTGTTATATAATTGTGAAGTTCTTACTTTTAGAAAATAAAAGTTTAAGTAGCGAAATTTATTTCCTTTCGTGTATAAAAGTGAAATAAAAGTAAGGACTAGAAACAAGTCTAGGAGATTAAAATTAAAACGTGCATTCTTTTCAAGCTTTAAATTTGAATAATTAGTTCATGTATAACGTTACTCTGTAGAAACATTTCAACCTTTTAGAAAAATTGGTCCTGTAACCAGGTGGTTGATTCAGGATTGAAAATGAAAACGTTACTCTAGTTTAAAAATGTTAAAAATGTTCAACGTTTGACCAACGTTTTGGCTAAAACTTCAGCCTTCATCAGGGGGAAAGTGATAAGCAATTTGTAAAAAGCACGCTTTTATACTATGCAAATCGGAGCTAATTCGTTCTGTCCCTCAAGGCTTAATTTAAAAACTCGTGCGGCAGATGCATGCCACTTTTACGACATTTTAAGAATATTTTCAATATTTCTAAACCAGAGTAACGTTTTTATTTTCAATCATTTTCACATTTGATATATATTTTCTAATTTTCGTTTTGAGCGAGAACAGGTATCGTAAATAGTGGCTTGTTTACCTGTGAAATATTTTGGCGACCTTTCGGCGAACTTAACGTTTCTCTTACCCTAATTTTACGTTGTTTTTATTGTTTTGAAACCCTAATATTGCTTAAAGTGGGAATTCGCGTTTTCTAGCCGAGGGAAATGCACAAAAGTAGGAATAAATACTAAGCTCTCAATTCGTCCTTTTTTTCAGTGCGTTTACTGTCTATGGGTCAAGGATGTTATTTTTCGTTTGTCTTCTTATTCTCGAGATAAAACGGTGAAGCCAGAGATATTTATATTTTTCCTCGAAGCAACTCCTGATGCGTTTTCTTTGTCGATTCTAACCAAACAATGCTCTTGAATGGACCATGAAAGTGGTTTTTTTATGTTGAAGCAAGTACTTTCACTGAGTCGCGTTCTTTAAAATTCTGTAAAGTTTGACACACTTTTGGAGAGTCCCATTTTCTGGGCATAAATTATGGCGTTAAAAATATATACAAATAACAAAGTAACATTTATGAAATTTTAACCCAGTAAGGTGCATTAAACTGAATATTAATAACGAGCGCTAGCGTGCGTTTCGTCGTAAGATATAATTTAGGAAACAGTAATGAATTTTTAAGAGCACTATATTGAATGAATTTTACGCCATATGTTATGAACGACAAGAAAAAAACAAACAAATAAAAAACAGCGCAAAAGTAATTATTTAAAAAACTCTCCTGCAATATTTCAAAACTTAACTAGAGAGATCAACGTTAATGATATACCCTTTATCAATTGTTAACGCAGTAAGGTACACACCAATCAATATTTTATAACGAGCGTGCTTTTCGTCGTAAGAAATAATTTAGAAAAAGTTATGAATTTTTAGAAGCATTATATTGATCGTTTTCACTGTCACGCAAATACAAATCGAAAAACCAATCAGTGAATGAAGTCAAGAAAACGGGATATTATAGGAGATTAATAAAGAAGACATTTCTCCAAATATTAGGTCCGTGCGTTATCCCACACTTCAGTTAATCGTCGAAATGCTTTGCACAAATTTTCAGAGCCCTGGAGCTCTGAAAGTAGGTAGTAGGTAGGTAGTAGGTAGTTGGAAGTCTTCGGAAATGTTCCGAAATGATCGGGAATTGTCGGAAAATGGCCGAAAACTTCTTGATATACTAAACAAAATAATATTGGCCTTTTTGGAGCCGTTTTTGTTTCATTTCTGGATAGAATTCACTGTTACAGTGAATTTTTTATTGTCAGTCTTAAAATACCAAAAATTTAACTATGTCATGTTACAGAGCCAAAAACGTAAGTGCTAAGTGTTATCGAGGTACACCCATCCAGACCCTCATGAACGTCGAAGGCATTAGCTGATAATTTGAATTCATTACTATGATAAACAAAACAAAAACTGTTATCGTCCACAAAATGTAAAAGGAAGAACAGCTGCTAGACGTTGCACTTTCTCGGTGTAGAATACTTCGTATTTCCGCTGGAAGATACGACCCAACAATAAAAGAAAAAGTTTGCCACCTTTCAGGTAATTTAAACTATAGAATTTGAAACTGTTTTTCAAGTATAAATCTAACTGTTTCACGCTACGGTGCCAAAAAGGTAAGTGTTAACTGTTATAGAGGTACCCCCATTTAGCCCCTTATAAACGTCCAAGGCATTAGCTGACAATTTGAATTCATAATTATGTGAAACAAAACATAAACTGTTAACATCCACAAAATTTAGAATGAAGAGCAGCTGCTACACGTTACACTGTCTCGGTGTAGAATATTTCGTCTTTCCACTGGAAGATACGGCCCAACACTACGAGAAAACGGTTGCCACCTTGCAGGTAATTTAAACTATAGAATTTGAAACTGTTTTTCAAGTATAAATCTAACTGTCTAATAAGATAACTGTTTCACGCTACGGTGCCAAAAAGGTAAGTGTTAAGTGTTATAGAGGTACCCCATTTAGCCCCTTATAAACGTTCAAGGCATTAGCTGACAATTTGAATTCATAATTATGTAAAACAAAGCATAAACTGTTAACATCCACAAAATTTAGATTGAAGAGCAGCTGCTAGGCGTTACACTTTCTCGGTGTAGAATATTTCGTCTTTCCACTGGAAGATACGACCCAACACTACAAGAAAAAGGTTGCCACCTTTCAGGTAATTTATACTATAGTTTTCTTTAAATTGTCATTTAAAACAAGATTGTAATTTCAGTTTATATACGAAAACAGAAACAACGTTAAAACAAATGCAAGACTGGTTAAACACCTAGCACCTGATGAACACTGGTGTTTGCGGTGCTTTCGAAATAATGGGCTAGAATAAAATAAATGGCAATAAACATATCAGCTTTCCATGCGCTTTATCGCTCATCCTATTCTATACAAGGGTGATCTGGGTAACAATATGCTGTTGTTTTTGTTACTGGCCCTTGCCCGCTTTGTGAAAGCTTAAACTTTCCCCAAACATGAAACATTTTACGCTTTTTAAAGCTTTCATTATATTTCGCGCCTCTTGCCCGCGCACAGTACCAGTGCAATAATTTTATCCAAACTCAAAGAAGTTAAACTCTGACTTAAAGTGCAGATAAACATTCAATGGAGAATAGATGTTTCGCCAGTTCCACGCAAATGTCTTAAAGTCGAAAGGAAATTGCTGATAATGATTTACCGCAATATAACACAAAGGAAGAACCAGTCCTCTCGTTTTTTACCGAAGTACTGAACTTTTGTTTCTATGAGATTGAAGGTGGCAAATCGTGAGTCAGAAGAAACTGCTTAAGACCATTAGACAAGCGGTGAGTTTTGCAATGAATGTCGACTTTTAAAAGCGTTTAGCATGATTATCTTAGTAACTGTTAAAGTTTAAACTGTTTTTCTTAAAGTAGTCTTTTATATAACTGTGAAGTTAGTACTTTTGGAAAATGAAAGTTCATGGAGCGAAATTTATTTCCCTTTTTTTATTTATTTCCCGTGTATAAAAGTATAAAGTGAAGGGAAGACTATAAACAGATCTAGGAGATTAAAATTAAAACCTGCGAGCTTGTCAAAACTTTAAATTTGAATAGTTAGATCATGAATAATGTCACTCTGAAAAACATCTCCACCTTTTCTTAAAAAAAAATGGTCCTGTAACCAGGTGGCTGATTCAGGATTGAAAATGAAAACGTTACTCTGGTTTAAAAATGTTGAAAATGTTCATAAAATTTCGTAAAAGTCCCAACGCTTCGGCTAAAACTTTAGTCTTCATCAGGGGGAAAGTGACAAGGAATTTGTAAAAAGCACGCTTTTATACTATGTAAAATCGGAGCTAATTATGTTTTTCCCTTAAGGCTAAATTTGAAAACTGACTCGTGCGGCTAATGCATGCCACTTTACGACATTTTAAGAACATTTTCAACATTTTTAAACCAGAGTAACGTTTTTATTTTCAATCATTTCCACCTTTGATATTTATTTTCTAATATTCGTGAAATAAAAATCAAACAATATTCTTAGCCTGGTATAATGTTACAGAAACATTGCCCCTATCACTGTTTTAAACTGAAACCGAACACAACTCGGCAATAACTAACTTCATCAATGTATGATTTGTCAATCCCTTATGGAAATGTGCCAGCACAGCCAAAAGAAAATGTTAATGGTCTCAGAGAATTTTGCTGGGCATGTCTCGTCCTCGGAGTCCCAGGGGGGCAGTTAGTGTGGGCGAAGAAAAGGCGAAACTGCGAGAAAAACAAATCGGCGAAGAAAAGTTGGAGCAATAGAAAAGTGCCCCTGGGGAAAGAGTCTAAACAGGTGAGTTCCAAACAGCTCTCTGAATGCTGCCTTCTAATTGGGCAGAAAAAGTCCTTTGTATTCCCTTTCTATAATTCTGCCCAATCAGCAAGCAGTAACTTTAGAATTACTGCATGTGTTCTTACACGGCGGTTGTTCTATCGGCCATACTTCCATTTCAATTTAGATCAGAAAGCTAAAAAAAGCGAGGAAATCATTTCGGACGTAAGAAAGAAAGTAATTTTAAGATTCACTGGGAATTTTCCGTTTTGTGCGAGAAGAGGCTAGGTATCGTAAATAGTGGCTTGTTTACCTTTGAAATGCATTGTAAATATATGAGAAAAAACTTAAATCGAAGCGTACAAGCCACTGTAGCTTCGATACTTTTAACCCAAAATAAAAAGGTCAGAAAAAATAAACCTTCAAGCTCTCATCAATAGCCGATACCACCTTTTTAATCATTTTTCTGTTGGTCAAATGGGACTTTCATGCACCGCGGCGGCGTGCATTTTTGTGGAATGAATGAATTTTACCCCATATGTTATAACGACAAGAAAAAAAACAAACAAACAAACAAAAACAGCCCAAAAGTAATTATTTTAAACTCTCTCGTGCAATATCTCAAAACTTAACTAGAGAGATCAACGTTAATGATATACCCTTTATGAATAGTTAACGCAGTAAGGTACACACCAATCAATATTTTATAACAAGCGTGCTTTTCGTCGTAAGAAATAATTTAGAAAAAGTTTTGAATTTTTAAGAGCATTGTATAGATCGTTTCACTGTCACGCAAATACAAATCGAAAAACCAATCAGTGAATGAAGTCAAGAAAACGGGATATTATAGGAGATTAATAAAGAAAACATTTCTCCAAATATTAGGTCCGTGCGTTATCGCACACTTCAGTTAATCGTCGAAATGTTTTGAACAAATTTACAGAGCCCAGTATGGAGCTGCCATATCCGAAAATAGCGTAAACATCTGGAACTTACATTGGCTTCTTTAGGCCACTGATTATCTGTAATAGACAAACAAACATTAACATGGTCAACTTCTCTAATGTCTTAAAACCACAAGATAAACATATATTTTATGACAAACATGATCGTAAGCTTATGTCGCGCACCGCCGTAATTCAGAAATTGAAATGCGCCGGTTTTCGAACGAAGGCCGCTATTGAGCTAAAAAGTTTCAAACAGACATAATTTAAATACCTCTTATGTCTGATGTGGATAAACACGTTATGGACTCTTTAGTTTTGTATATTAGTACTATTAGTACGCAAAAACGATCTACTGAATGAATTTCACGCCCTATGTTATGAACGACAATTCAGTCCAAAAGTAATCATTTTAAACTTTGCCATGCAATATTTCAGAATTGACTAGGAAAGATCAACGTTTTTTTTTTCTGAGGAAAGCATCTGCTGGCTGAGGTGAATTTAATCTTTCATTGTTCTTTTAGCCAACAAAACGCCATAGACCAGACATGAACGAGGGTCTGAATGTTGTTTAATGTTTAGTGTTATTTGCACATAATTTTTTAGTGTTTGCTGTTAGATTGGCCAATTTTTTAATGCTCACTGTTTCTGGAAAAAAATGTCGTTAAGTGTTTAGAGGGTATTTCGTAAAAAATACATAGTCTTTACACTGTAAACATATATCTTTCGCATGTAAATATAACGGCGAAAATATGGTCGAAAATTTTCGGATTTCTCCTCAGAAATATTCGGTAGTCTTCGTACATTTTTTGTAGTCTTCGGAAATATTCAGTAGTCTTCTGGAATCTTTGGTAGTCTTCCGAAATCTTACAAAATGGTCGGGAATCGTCGGAAAATGACCGAATACTTCTTGATATACTAAAAAAATAATAGTGGCCTTTTTGGAGCCGTTTTTGTTTCATTTCTGGATAAAATTCACTGCCAGTGTTACAGTGAATTTTTTATTGTTAGTGTCAAAATACCTAAAATGTAACTGTTTCATGTTACGGAGCCAAAAAGGTAAGTGTTAGGTGTTATCGAGGTACCCCCATTAAGACCCTTAGCGGCCAGGGGCGAGCTGTCATGGCGGCCGGTTGGTGTATTTAACGGTCCGACAAACTATGGCAATTTCGTGAATGTGGAGTGTTAATTATATCTTGTTGACTTGTTAAACCCGAAAGACAATGATTTAAGTTTCAGACCACCGAATGTCAAAAACAAAAGAAAAGAAACGTGCACGGGAGTCAAGTTCGACCAGTTCGACTGGCGAGGAAGAAGACGTATCGGACGCAATGATCCTAGAAAAACTGTCCAGTATCCACGAGGACATAAAAGCACTTAAGGAGGAACTTAAAGGTGAAATTGGGGCAGTGAAATCAGAGCTGAGCGAGGTAACGAAATCGTTAACCGCCGTGTGGGAGGAGGTGCAGTCTCTTAAAAAGAGAAACAAAAATTTACAAGATCAGTGTGACAGCGCCGAGAGAGAGAACAGCAAATTAAACCAGGAGATCAGCACTCTTAAAAATCGTCTAATTAAGCTGGAAGATTACTCTAGGCGCGAGAATCTTCGTTTCTACAACATTCCCGAAAATCCTGGAGAGAGCAATGCGGAGTGTTCGCGTAAAGTAATGGACGTTCTAAAAGAACTCGGTGCCGAACCAGATAACATAATGCTTCATGCAATACATCGAACAGGGAATCCAAACACCACAGCTTCTTCGAACAGAGTTGCGAACAACGAAGATTCGACGGAGTCAAGGGAAGACGCTTCACGTCCTCTGCGCCCACGACCAATTTTAGTCCGCTTCGTCTCAAGAATGGATTGCGATTGGATTTGGCAAAGCAGGAAGAAACTAATGAACAGTTCTTCCTTCTCTTCGGTATTTATTGACAAAGATCTTTCCCCTGAATCAGCAAAAGAACGTGGAAAGCTCCGCGCCGCTTACAAGAAAGCTAAGGAATTAAACGTCGGAAGAGTATTTATAAAAGGTAAAAATCTGACAGTCAATAGTTCTGTTTATTCAGCGGACAACCTACCGGAGTATCTCCTACCTAAGAAAAAATATTAGCCAACATGCAGACTTATCTCAAAACTTATTACTCTTTGAACTAATTAATGGTATCTCTTACTCTTTAGGATTTCGCGTAATGATTAGAAATATGGTTTTTTTTTTTTTTTGTCTCCCGGTTAGCTTCGTCATGCTTCTTTAAAACAACTCCGCTAAAAGTTAAAATTTACGCATAATTTACTTGCCATAGTTTGCATATCGTATTCTGTTTTCAAAACAGTAGTCCCTAGGCCCCGAGGGACTATGGCCGTATTTAGGAAATATTCTAGCGGCCTCTTAAAACTTTTATGTTTATGTGTTTGTATGCTAGTTCTAAAGTGCTATGTTAGCAGTGGTAGATTATTATTAAGGGTATCTGTAAAATATTTCCTATTTTTTAGTTTCATTACTTTAAATTTTTCATGGCATTTAATTATGTGCGCTATTACAGGAGACAATAGACTCAACCAAGCTATAGAAATTCGAGGATGTTGTAAGTGTTAATTTCAAAATGCTCTCTTTAAATGTCCGAGGTATTCGCTCTCTAGAGAAAAGAAAAGCATTGTTTATTTGGCTTCAAAAGCAAAATGCAGATATTATCTTTCTCCAAGAGACGTATAGTACGAAAGACATAGAAAACGCATGGAAATGTCAATGGAAAGGACCCATTTTTTTCGCACACGGCTCCAATCGTAGTTGTGGGGTGTTAATACTTGTGAAAGAAAGTTTGGAATTTGATTTAAAAAGGAAAATAGCTGATGAAAGTGGACGATATATTTTGCTGAATGCCACGGTGCAAGGCTGTAATTATATTATGGGTAATATTTACGCGCCGAATAAGGTACGTGAACAGTGTTCTTTTTTCGAAAAACTACAGGAAAAATTAGACAGTTTAATTGTTGATGATGAAAATTACAAAATTATAATTGGGGGAGATTTTAATGTTGTCAATGATCTGGACCTTGACTGCTGCGGAGGTACGCCTAAAGAGAAAGAATCGACTAAAATTCTTCATAGTATTTGTTCAAATTATGATTTAATTGACATTTGGAGAACACGGAACCCAGATTGCAAGCTCTTTACCTGGAAGCAAAAAAAGCCACTCGTCCAAAGAAGACTGGACTTTTGGTTGATAAGCGATATTTGTCAAGATGAGGTGGAGGAAACTAACATTAAGACGGCAATTAGAACAGACCATTCGGCAATAACTATTTCTTTCAATAGCTTAGATGAACAGGCACGAGGCCCTTCATACTGGAAATTTAATTCAAGTCTAGTTGACGACAACTACTATGTCCAAATGATTAATGAGAAAATACCTGAATGGCTAGAGGAGTTTAATGAAGTGCTGGACAAAAGAGTACTGTGGGACTTAATTAAGTATCGCGTGCGACAATTTACAATTAAATATACAAAAGAAAAAGCAAGAAAAAGAAGGCAAGAACTATTACAGGTTGAAGCATCCTTAAAACAAGCGGAGGAGATGCTAGCAACTGATCCATCAGAAACAAATCATGAGAAGTTGGCAGACCTTAAAATGAAATACGACTCGCTTTTTGATTATTTAGCCAAAGGTGCAATAATCCGCTCAAGAGCAACTTGGTATGAAAAAGGCGAGAAAAGCAATAAATATTTTTTAGGATTAGAATCCCATAGGGGAACCAAGAGCTGTATTAGAAGACTCTTTAGTAGCGACGGCAGACTTACCACAAACCCTACGAAAATTATGAAGGAAATTGAAAAGTTTTACTCTGATTTGTATGCATCAAATGATGAATCAGTGAATAGAAATCATCCATTCCTGCAAAGAGCAGAAATTCCAAAACTGTCCGATGAAATGAGAAGAATTTGTGAAGGAAGGTTGTCGCTCAAGGAGTGCTTCGATTGCCTTCAGTCATTCCAAAATAACAAGTCACCTGGAAACGATGGCCTCACGGTGGAATTTTACAAAACATTTTGGAATTCTATTGGAAATTTAGTAGTCGATTGTCTTAATTCTTCTTACGAATGTGGTGAATTATCTAATACTCAAAAGCAAGCTATTATCACATTAATAGAAAAGAAAGGTAAAGACAAACGAAATATAGGCAACTGGAGACCTATCTCCTTGATTAATGTCGACGCAAAAATCGGTTCAAAAGCCATTGCTCTAAGACTTCAAAAAGTTCTAGCTGAGATAATTCATTTTAACCAAAATGCCTACGTAAAAGGCAGAACTATACTAGACGCCGTGAGAACCATAGATGACATCTTAGAGTACACAGAAAGGAAAAAGATTAATGGATTGTTAGTAGGAATAGACTTCCAAAAGGCGTTTGATTCGGTAAATCGGAATTTCATGGTTGAGGCACTTTCTGCCTTTAATTTTGGTCCTTCTCTTATTCATTGGGTACAAACATTTTATAAAAACATCTCAAGTACAGTTATGAACAATGGTTACACAACCACTCCCTTTCAAGTTCTTAGAGGGGTAAGACAAGGTGATCCATTATCGCCATATTTATTTATCATTTGCTTGGAAATTTTAGCTATTAATGTACGCCTAAATGAAAACATCAAAGGCATTATAGTAGATAAAGAAGAGATAAAACTAGAGATTTTTGCAGACGACTTAACATCTTTCCTAAGAGACCGTACTTCACTTAACGCTCTATTTGAAACCATCGACTGTTTTTCGTCATGTTCTGGCCTGAAGGTCAATTACGAAAAGACTGAAGCAATGTGGTTGGGGAATCACAACCCAAACCCGCCTACGCTAGCAAGCTGCTCTGATAGAAATATAACAGTCAAGAAGGTGGTTAAAATTTTAGGGATTCACTTTACCTATAATCAAATCCTTTGGAAAAAGTTAAACTTCGATGAGGTTTTAAAATCTATTAGCGAGAAGCTTCACTTTTGGAATTGGAGGAACTTAACGATTTTAGGGCGAATTCAAATTGTCAAAACTTTTGTGGTTCCAATCTTTATGTACAGAGCTGGCTTAGTATGCATGCATAAGGACATCATCAAAGAAACAAACAAGATTTTATTTAATTTTATTTGGAAAGGAAAGGATAAAGTAAAACGATCTTCTCTTGTAAGTGACGTCGAAAATGGAGGCCTGAGGGCACCGCACTTAGAATCAGCCATAAAGACACAGCGAATCATGTGTTGCAAGAAATTTGTTGATTCGCAACAAAGTAGTTGGAAAATATTGCTCTTACACTATTTAAAACCAGTTGGGGGTAAACTTGTTTTAGGATGTGGATTTGATATAAAGAAACTTCCGATAAAATTGCCAAAATTTTATGAGGAATGTTTTCAAATTTTTTCTGAGCATTCTGTAGCGACTGCAGTAAACGTTCAATGCTTGAATAACATTTCTAGGGCGGATATAATCATATGGAACAATAAACATATTTGTGTCGATGATAAATCAATTTTCCGTCACACATTGTTTGAGAAAGGAATAATTACGCTTGAAAATCTTATAAATGACAACAATGATTTAATCATTAAGAATCCTCGTAGCTCAATTTTTACACCGGTAGAAGTGTTTTCTCTGATGCAAGTCATTGATGCGCTGCCAATACAATGGCGAAATTCCTTAACCGCCTGTGGGCACAAGTGCAATAAAGCATTTGTTCTAAATGATCACATTAAATTGCGTTTGAATAATCAAGAAGTGTTGATTAACAAGGCTGTTTCAAAAAACGTTTATCGTGAAGTTCGATCCAAGTATGAAACCCCTCCAACTGCGCAAATGAAATATTCGGAGCAGTATTCTAGTGCGTGCTTAGAATGGCGAGAAATTTACAGTCTATCCTCTAAGGTACTCATAGACACAAAGTCGAGAGAATTTCAGTATAAAATCTTAAACAGATACTTAACAACCAACTCATTTCTTCACAAAATTGGTTTGATTGCCTCACCATTATGTACTTTTTGTGGATTAGAGAGCGAGTCCCTCGAGCATTTACTTATCACATGTTCATTTACCAGTGATTTTTGGCTAGACTTCATTGACTGGTGCAGAAATACAAACATTGTTTTGGAGGAACTTTCTGATATAGATAAGCTCTTTGGAGTTTGGAAAAGAAAAGAAGATTTCTTACTACTTAATCATCTTTTAATTCTAGCTAAATATCACATTTATGAATGCCGGAAGAACAACAACCGTCCATCTCTTCGAGTAT
This sequence comes from Oculina patagonica, assembly GCF_052425735.1. Taxonomy (NCBI): domain Eukaryota; kingdom Metazoa; phylum Cnidaria; class Anthozoa; order Scleractinia; family Oculinidae; genus Oculina; species Oculina patagonica. The sequence continues at coordinate 1,753,135 of NW_027558036.1, forward strand.
TCATTAAAATTGTTAACTATACATACCAACTGGAATTATATGCAATGAAATCACAAAATCAGGAAGACAGCCAAAATGTTAATCTTAAATGGAAAAAATATACCGAGAGTTTATAGATTTCTTAGTGGGTAACTCCTTTGTAGCCAAATAGTATTCTTTAATTTAGTATATAAATTAAGCCATATAAATTGTAAGTAATGGTTATTGTAAGTTATGTAATCCTGTGTTAATTGTATTATTATCAGCAGCACAAAACGAAATCGTATAGAAGTGGAAGTGATTGTAGATGTAATTGTAGTCGTGTTGTAAATGATGTAAGTAGCGATTTTAGTATTGTAATTTAAGTAAGGTGACTGTATTGTAGTGCATAGTGCAAGTAGCTGTGTTGTATAACATTTGTATTATAAGTAGTGTGTTGTAATGAACTGTATTTAGCCTCAGTGTTGTAAGTAGGGTTGGCAAATTCATTAAAAAAATAAAAAAAAAAAAAAAATAAAAAAAAAAAAAATTAAGACCCTTAGCTGACAATTTGAATTCATAATTATTTAAAACAAAACATAAACTGTTAACATCCACAAAATTAAGACTAAAGAGCAGCTGCTAGACGTTTAACTTTCTCGGTGTAGAATATTTCGTCTTACCGTTGGAAGATACGACCCAACACTACAAGAAAAAGGTTGCCACCTTTCAGGTAATTTAAACTAGAGTTTTCTTTCAATTTTCATTTAAAATAAGATTTTAATTTCAGTTAATATACGAAAACAGAAACAACTTTAAAACAAATAATGTTAGACTGGTTAAACAGCTAGCTATAGCACCTGATGAACACTGGTGTTTGTGCTTTCGAAATAATGGGCTTGGATTAAATGAATGGCAGAAACCATGTTAGCCTTCCACGAGCTTCATTGCTGATCCAGATCTAAACAAGGACATCAGTCCTGTTACAATTTGCTGTTGTTTTTGTGTCTGCCCTTGCCCGCCTAATAATTATATATAACGGCTTAAACATTCCCCAAACATGAAACATTTTACGCTTTTTGAACCTTTCATTATATTTCGCGCCTCTTGCCCGCGCACAGTACCAGTGCAATAATTTTATCCACACTCAAAGAAGTTAAACTCTGACTAAAAGTGCAGATAAACATTCAATTGAGAATAGATGTTTCGTCAGCTTCACGCAGATGTCTTTAAGTAAAAACGAAATTGCTGATCATGACTTACCACAATATAACACAAAGGAAGAACCAGTATTCTCGTTTTTTACCGAAGAACTAAACTTTTGTTTCTAGCTGTAAGATTGAAGGTGGCAAAGAAAAAAATGCTTAAGACTGTTATACAAGCGGTGCGTTTTGTAATGAATGTCTGCATTCTTTCGATTCTTAAAAGCGTTTAGCATTATCTAGGTAATTGTTAAAGTTCAAAGTGTTTTTCTTAAAGTAGTCTACTATATAATTGTGAAGTTCTTACTTTTGGAAATTAAGACATTTAGGTAGCGAAATTTATTTCCTTTCGTGTATAAAAGTGAAATAAAAGGACGGACTAGAAACAGGTCTAGGAGATTAAATTAAAACGTACGTGCTTTTCAAAGCTTTAAATTTGAATAATTAGACGAATAACGTTACTCTGTAAAAACGTTTTAACCATTTTTAAAAAATGGTACGGTAACCAGGTGGTTGATTCAGGATTGAAAATGAAAACGTTACTCTAGTTTAAAAATGTTGAAAATGATCAACGTTTGTCCCAACGTTTTGGCTAAAACTTCAGCCTTAATCAGGGGGAAAGTGATAAGCAATTTGTAAAAAGCACGCTTTTATACTATGCAAATCGGAGCTAATTCGTTCTGTCCCTCAAGGCTTAATTTAAAAACTCGTGCGGCAGATGCATGCCACTTTTACGACATTTTAAGAATATTTTCAACGTTTCTAAACAAGAGTAACGTTTTTATTTTCAATCATTTTCATCAGATTTGATATATATTTTTTAATTTTCGTTTTGAGCGAGAACAGGTATCGTAAATAGTGGCTTGTTTACCTGTGAAATATTTTGACGACCTTTCGGCGAACTTAACGTTTCTCTTACCCTAATTTTACGTTGTTTTATTGTTTTGAAACCCTAATATTGCTTAAAATGGTAATTCGCGTTTTCTGGCCGAGGAAAATGCGCAAAAGTAGGAATAAATACTAAGCTCTCAATTCGTCCCTTTTTTCAGTACGTTTACTGTATATGGGTCAAGGATGTTATTTCTCGTTTGTCTTCTTATTCTCGAGATAAAACGGTGAAGCCATAGATATTTATATTTTTCCTCGAAGCAACTCCTGGTGCGTCTTCTTTGCCGATTCTACCCAAACAATGCGCTTGAATGGACCATGACAGTGTTTTTTTTTGTTGAAGCAAGTACTTTCACTGAGTCGTGTTCTTTAAAATTGTGTAAAGTTTGACGCACTTTTGGAGAGTTCCATTTTCTGGGCATAAATTATGGCGTTAAAAATGTATACACATAACAAAGTAACATTTATGAAATTTTAATCCAGTAAGGTATATTAAACTGAATATTAATAACGAGCGCTAGCGTGCGTTTCGTCGTAAGATATAATTCAGGAAACAGTTATGAATTTTTAAGAGCACTATATTGAATGAATTTTACGCCATATGTTATGAAAGACAAGAAAAAAAAAACAAAGAAAAACAGCCCAAAAGTAATTATTTTAAACTCTCTCGTGCAATATTTCAAAGCTCAACTAGAGGGATCAACGTTGATGATATACCCTTTATGAATAGTTAACGCAGTAAGGTACACACCAATCAATATTTTATAACGAGCGTGCTTTTCGCCGAAAGAAATAATTGAGAAAAAGTTACGAATTTGTAAAAGCATTATATTGATCGTTTTCACTGTCACGCAAATACAAATCGAAAAACCAATCAGTGAATGAAGTCGAGAAAACGGCATATTATAGGAGATTAATAAAGAAGTCATTTCTCCAAATATTAGGTCCGTGCGTTATCCCACACTTCAGTTAATCGTCGAAATGTTTTGCACAAATTTACAGAGCCCAGTATGGAGCTGCCATATCCGAAAATAGCGTAAACATCTGGAACTTACATTGACTTATTTAGGCCACTGATTTTCTGTACTGGAAAAACAAACATTTAAATGATCAAGCTCTCAAATGGCTAAAAATCACAAGACAAACATGTATTTCATGACAAACATGATCGTAACCTTATGACGCACACCGCCATAATTCTGAAACGATAATTCCAAACGGAGGCCGATGTTGAGCTAAAAAGTTTCAAACAGACATAATTTTAATACCTCTTAATACCTCTTATGGCCGAAAATTTTCGGTTTTCGCCTCGGAAATTTTCCGTAGTCTTCGGACATCTTTTGTAATCTCCGGACATCTTCCGTAGTCTTCGTAAATCTTCGGTAGTCTTCTGGAATCTTTGGTAGTCTTCCCGAATCTTCCGAAATGATCGGGAATCGTCGGAAAATGGCCGAGAACTTCTTGATATACTAAACAAAATAATATTGGCCTTTTTGGAGCCGTTTTTGTTTTATTTCTGGATAAAATTCACTGTTACAGTGAATTTTTTATTGTCAGTCTTAAAATACCTTAAATTTAACTGTGCCATGTGTTACGGAGCCAAAAAGGTAAGTGTTAAGTGTTATAGAGGTACCCCCATTCAGACCCTCACGAACGTCCAAGGCATTAGCTGACAATTTGAATTGATTTCATAATTATGTGAAACAAAACATAAACTGTTAACATCCACAAAATTTAGAATGAAGAGCAGCTGCTAGACGACCTGCCCGGAGATCGACCACGGAAGAAGGCCACCGAGAAGGTGCCACCTCAGGAAACAAGAAAAACAAACATGAATGTGGGAGCAAAGGTGTGTTAAGTGTTATCGAGGTACGGCCCCATTCAGACCCTCATGAACGTCGAAGGCATTAGCTGACAATTTGAATTCATAATTATGTAAAACAAAACATAAACTGTTAACATCCACAAAATTTAGAATGAAGAGCAGCTGCTAGGCGTTACACTTTCTCGGTGTAGAATATTTCGTCTTTCCACTGGAAGATACGGCCCAACACTACAAGAAAAAGGTTGCCACCTTTCAGGTAATTTAAACTATAGTTTTCTTTAAATTGTCATTTAAAATAAGATTGTAATTTCAGTTTATATACGAAAACAGAAACAACGTTAAAACAAATGCAAGACTGGTTAAACAGCTAGCACCTGATGGACACTGGTGTTTGCAGTGCTTTCGAAAATTAATGGGCTGGAATTAAATAAATGGCAAAAAACATAGCTTTCCATGCGCTTTATCGCTTATTCTGTTCTATACAAGGGCGATCTGGTTATAATATGCTGCTGTTTTAGTAACTGGCCCTTGCCAGCCTTTTTTTGTTTTAAATTTCCCCAGACATGGGACATTTTACGCTTTTTGAACCTTTCATTATATTTCGCGCCTTTTGCCCGCGCACAGTACCGGTGCAGCAATTTTATCCACACTCAAAGAAGTTTAAAAACTCTGACTTAAAGTGCAGATAAACATTCAGTTGAGAATAGATGTTTCGTCAGCTCCATGCAGATGTCTTTAATTCAAAAAGAAATTGCTGACGATGACTTACCACAATATAACACAAAGGAAGAACCAGTCCTCTCGTTTTTACCGAAGTACTAAACTTTTGTTTCTGTGAGATTGAAGGTGGCAAATCATGAGTCAGAAAAAAAATGCTTAAGACCGTTAGACAAGCGGTGAGTTTTGCAATGAATGTCGATTTTTAGCATTATCTTTGTAACCGTTAAAGTTCAAGCTGTTCTTCTTAAAGTAATCTATTATATAATTGTGAAGTTCTTACTTTTGGAAAATAAAAGTTTAGGTGGCGAAATTTATTTCCTTTCGTGTATAAAAGTGGAATAAAAGGAAAGACTAGAAACAGGTCTAGGAGATTAAAATTAAAACGTGCGTGCTTTTCAAAGCTTTATATTTAAATAAATAGATCATGAATAACGTCACTCTGACAAACATTTCCACCTTTTTTAAAATGGTCCTCAATGATTGTGAAACAAAAACGTTACTCTTGTTTAAAAATGTTAAAAATGCTCATAAAATTTCGTAAAAGTCCCAACGTTTCGGCTAAAACTTCAGCTTTCATGAGGGGGAAAGTGACAAGGAATTTGTAAAAAGCACGTTTTTATACTATGCAAATCGGAGCTAATTATGTTCTGTCCCTCAAGGCTAAATTTAAAAACTCGTGCGGCAAATGCATGCCACTTTAACGACATTTTAAGAACATTTTCAACATTATTAAACCAGAGTAACGTTTTTATTTTCAATCATTTCCACCTTTGATATATATTTTCTTATGTTTGCGAAATAAAATTTCAAACAATATCCTTAGCCTGGTATAATGTTACATAAACATTGCCCCTATCACTGTTTTAAACTGAAACCGAACACAACTCGGCAATAACTAACTTCATCAATGTATGATTTGTCAATCCCTTATGGAAATGTGACAGTCCAACCAACAGAAATGTTAATGGTCTCAGAGAATTAGAAAAGCAGGAACACAAAGGATGGATTACATGTCATCGCTGAACATTTTTTTTCCCGAAAGTTTAACCGTCCGAACATTTATTCATTCAAATCACTAATAAAACGCATATCGTGCACGCACTCTACGGTAAATCGTACAGCTGGTACAGATAAAGAGAAAGTCTTTTTATCTGCTGTCCCTGTCACGGGGGGGTTGGGGGGGGGGGGGGTGGGGGTGTGGGGGCAACTTCCCATACTACTCCTATATGAAATCTGAGCGATGCTCTCACAACTTGCAAAGCAATCATCGGGGCGGTAATCAGCGGATGTCTCTAAGGCGCATGAGCAGATCCTTTCTTTGTGAACTTGCCAAAACAATAACAACATGGGACCAGTAGGAGAGTTCGATATTTTTTTTTATTGTAGTAAAAAAAAGGTTTTCTAAGTTTTGTCTTTAAATCAGCGAAAATTTCTCCGGAAAGGTTCTTGGTGTCAATGTGTGGTGTTTGTTATGAAATAAAACCATCACGGAAAGTGATGAAAACGTGGCGATAGAATATTCCCGCGCCGGTCGGAGCATGAGCTATAGGATAAGTCGAGTTTTTCTAAGTTAAAAGCTAATATTTTACCACTAAAGTCTTTTTTTTTATCACTCTGTTTACTTCTTTCGTTGTTCGATCACAATACATGGGTAACCAGGCTTTTATTCAACCGAGAAGACCTGGATGCTAAACTAGTTTGCATTTGGAGTGCCCCTGGCCACTCCCCGAAAAAAAAGCACCATTTCATGCCTTTGGGGGTAGGTATTCCTACATGTGGACCACTAAGCTAATTTGCATTTGGGGCTATGTGTATAATACCATGGGTAGGAAGATAATCCCTTCTTTCGTGTGAAGCTCGTAAGATCCAAAGGTGTCCATTTTCCTTATAAGGAATGTAAAGGTGGCCCACCTGGGGGTTATACAAAGGAAACCATTCATTCACACAGGGAGTGGGATGAGGTGAACGTGGGTTTACCCGAAGTCGTTGGAGTCTTGCTTAATTAAATGGTTGAATTTTGCGACTATGAATTGGAGATAAGAACTATTAACATCACATTTGAAGTAAATTGAAATAATACGGGCTCGCCCGCGGCCCGCTCTTACTACTTTTCTTTATTTTACTGTCATAATCTGACGTTCTAATGTCGAGAGAAGTAGTGAGTGGAGAAAATAAAGTTTTATCGGCTACATTCCAGAAACAGTAGTGGACTCTCCGACGATAATAAATTGCCCGCCGCATGTAAATAATTGTATTATATATACGAGTCGAAAACATTAAACAAAGAAGCGCTCTTACAAGCTTAAATTCGTCAAAAAACCTGCATAAAAACTAACATACCCTATGCGGAAATTTTTCTTATTTATTTTATTTCAAAAACTCAGTCATAAAAGCCGATTTTTCGAAGCTTAAATATTCACAACAACAATCAGTGAATAGATTTGAATATTCATATTTATAAGTTGTGACCACACAAACACACGCATGGAGTTCAACGCCTGTGTTTTCCCGTTCATGCTGCACCGGTAAAAAGTCACTCGTTGGTTTTTTAGGCAATTTAAGACAACCCCAGCTTACTCCATAGCGAAAGCCTTCAAAAATAACGACAACGACCACAAAACTATCCGAAATTTACATTTTTTTCCACCGTTGAGTTGCGAACACCTCCAAAATAAACCAAAATTCATTTCCGGTTGCCAAACCTTTTTTCGTCCATGTGGGGAAAGCCTCAAGTTTGTCGCCTTTTTCATTCCTCACTAGGGGATTGAGAGTGCTCGTTGATCTTACGAGCTCAACACGAAATTGAAAAACAATACCCATTGTTTGTTCGGTTTAGTGATTGGCCAAAAACCAAAATCTCCTAGCAACAGTAAAAGTTTTTCCTACCCAGTGTTTTTATTATTCGCCGTAACACCAAATGCCAATTAGTTTAGCATCCAGGTCTTCTCGGTTGAATAAAAGCTTGGTTAACCATGTGTTGCGATCGAACAACCAAAGTAGTAAACAGAGTAGTAAAGAAAAGACTTTAGCGGTAAGATATTGGCTTTTAATTAAGAAAAAATCTCGACTTATCCTATAGCTCATGGTCGGAGCTATTGTTCTTGCTGTATTGTTTCGAGGTTGTTTGTTGACTTGGTCGTTCTTTGTTTTACCTCATTTACAATCCCCATGTGGGCCAGTTGAAAATCGTGGTGCAATCATTTGCATTTCAGCACTAAAAAGTAGCACGGCATCACAAAATTCTGCGTTCTTATAACTACACGACGATGACGAAATTTTCGGATAAACACACTGCTTTTAGATTTTTAGTTGAGAGAATAGAATCCCTTTATAATAAGTAATTTCACGGCATGGTAGTCGTGATTGCCATAGCTTCCATTTCGCGGGAAAAGATTGCCTGTTGCATCATCGTCCAAAAACCGCTGAGTACATCGTGAATTGATCGCGTTGCAAGTTGTGAGAGCATCGATACTCGGTCCCAGTCCTCGTTTCTATCCCCCCTGCCCTGTCATTTTTCCTTGTTTGTCTACGAGTTCAAAACCAGGTTACTCACTGCATCCATTAACTGGTGGTAACTGCATTCAGAGAAGAATCATGATGAAGGAAGTCCTTGTAGGGGAGGAAATAGGCGCAAGCCGGAAAATAATTTACAGTTCGAAGACATTTATTGTTTATAGTGACAGCCAGAATTTATGCTAGTTGTTCCCAAACATTATTGGTCTAGCAAAATGTGGGTTTAGTAAATATCAGTATCTATTGACAAAGAGACTTCGACTACAGATGTCTTAAAAAATATATTTTCCTCAAAAATACGGACTTTTTTCTACTTTCTTTTCGGCACAAAATGTAAAAACCAAAAAATTCTCAAACAAGTTGCTTCCAATAATTGTAAAAGAAAAACAATGCATTTTATTTAATGATTACAGGTCAACATGAAATTTTCGCGCCTTTTAATTTTTAAAACAGCGAAAAATGTAGCGAATAATTCGAGAGGTCGCTTATTTATTTGAACAAATTAAAATATATATATTCAAATTCACGACACATGTGGAAAAATGACAAAAAGCGCGAAATTATGTGTCGGCAGAAGTATATAATCCAGAAGTCTACATCTCTAGTAATGGGTCTTGTGCTATCAGATTCGCGTGTAGGCTATTTTTAGAACAAGCCTCGCGCGAGAAGCTCGCGAGAAAATGACCTAGACGGCTTTTGCCGCGGACTAGTAACCAATAGCGTCAAATTATTTTTTTACAGCACGCCTTTGATTGGTTGAACAGATTTTTGAAGTTGAGCACGAAGAGCCGAACTGCTGAAAACAGGCGAACGGCACCACGAAATTTCTTGCTGTTCAAGTTGTTGTTTATCAAAACGTGCATTTAGTGAGGATTTAAACCTAACGGATTCGAATCACTGGTCTCCTTTTCTGTCGATGATGACAGCATTGAAGTCGCTAAAAAAATCAGAGCATCCAGTAGAATGTGTTGTGTTTTGGAGTCAGTTTAGATGAGAGATGGCAGCGAACCAAAAAGAAACTGACTGCTTCGACTCAAATTCAAAATGAAAAGACACTTTAGATGAATGGAATCTCAAGAGATAAAGACAGCTATTACATATTGAAGATGTCTTTTACATCTTGCCACAGGTTTATTGCGATTGTGGAAAAATTCCGGCTGTCCCAGGAGCGGTTAAAATCGAGCGCGACGACTATATACAAGTTACACCAGTTTAATTGATTGATGTGACAACAACTTTCTGCTTCACGATCAAGCCCTTTTTCGAAGTATAAGGACAGGACGGCTAGACAAGAAAAAGAAAGACTTTAGTGACTATTTCTGTGGTTCTAAAGGGTGTCTTTATAGACCTTATGCGTGCAGGGTAGTGAAAGCATAATTTCTAGACCTGAACTCAAACAATTGCAAGGGAAGTTCGAGTACCGCATTTTAGAAATGCCAACCGAATGCCCTGCTTTTCGGATTTGGAAATTGGAACTTTTTTTCGAAAAGTAAATCTCAGAACTTTAAGGTAATGTACTTGTTTATATATAAATGAAAATACGAGTTAAATTCACTGAACAATCATGATTTCATTCATGCTTTTCGAATATACTTCATAGTGTGCAGCTAGTTTATTTCTTGTCTTGCTGCCGGCGCCGCAAATAAATAAATTATAAATTTTCAATTTATTGTTCTGTAATCAAATACGATGAAACTTAATAAGGACATACTTTCCATATGAACGTTTAAGGTACTTATGTTCAAAACTCTCTCGTTAAAATACGAAAGTTCCTCATGTTTGTTTTGCGAGCTCGTCTATGGAAACCGGCGACGGGTTGCCTTTTCACTTGCCTACAAACTTTAAATTTCAACCGACGGTTGAAATCACTATTTAAGACTTCTACGACTGTCAAAACGTTAGAGTTAAAAAGAATGGCCAATGAAAATGATGTGTTTTCAATTGTTGTATCGCTCACTTTCCAAAAATATTCCCAAACAATTTTCAGTTAGCAATTTATCGAAATTCAGAAAACGAGTTAACCGCAAACACTCTTCGAGTCGTGGTTATTTTTGTAGCTCAGGAGCAAGACACTATAATTTTGTTGATGTAAAGACGTTCAGCAAAGCGAAACATACTTTCTTTAACCAAAACTAAATATTTTATTCTACCAAAGGTTCCTTTTTCAATGGTTTTTTGTTCGCCCTTCGAGCACGCATAAATTGCCTATGTAATATTAGATTTAGGGAGTTTATCAATGTAAACGGAAAGCAACTTTTTTCCAACTTATAATCGGATGTTTTTCCATCACAGACCTCATAAAATTAGGTCGTTGATTTGCCTTTATTTCGGAGTATTTTTGAATTATTTTTTAAGTTTTAATTGTTTTCTGAGTGGCAAGTTCACACAGCACTTTCTCGCGCGCAAGGATGTTCTAAAAATAGCCTACACGCGAATCTGATAGCACGCGCCCCAATGCTAGATGTAGACTTCTAGATTATGTACTTCTGGTGTCGGGAAATAGCGCTCTTCAAAACCGCAAAATGAAGTTGTCAGCTTTTTACTTCAGACTCCTGCGCACGAGCAAATGAACGGATAAAGAAGACAGAGGAAGTTCTCGAGGATCACGTTTCGCCGCTTTTCTCTCAATTTTCCCCCACTTCGCTTTCTAAGCGCCACATGAAATATACTTTTCGTATTCTGATTAATATGTCCAGTTTAGAATTAGAAGTAAAAGGGCTATAGTGTAATACAATCTTTCAAAATAGCGAGGGCGCTTTTCGTTTTAAGGAGTCCGTCATGAACTTTCAACAGAATTGTACTGCAATGACTGAAATTTATGCCATCTGCTATGGACAATTATACAAAACGTCCAGTACAAAAGCAATCATTTTTTAAACTCTCTAAACATTTTCAAAATCCTACAAGACATGCAGAGCAAGGTGTTTTAAGACACCGTCCTTTTTTCCTTTCATTGTAATTCTTTCTCTTTGTGGTCCAATTCTTGTACGTATACCATGTATAACGGTAAAAACAAAACAAACATGCCAACAAAACATCAGGAATCAGACATGAACGTCCAAGGCATTGACTGACAAGTTAATTTATATGTAAATTGGAACGCATACGGTAAACTTCCCTGAACTCAGTAAACTTACACTGCATGCATAATGACCGGCAGCCGAACAAGATCTCAAAAACACTAAATTACCGGCAGTTCGATCACGACCATGTTTTTTTAATTCTTGTAAATCAAAAGAATTTAGCCAATCTAAAGTATGATTCGTCTTTCAAACGAGACTCTAGCTTTTTTTTTATTCGAAGTGATTGATTAGCCTCTGAAGATACTCCGAATGCACTCCGAAGATATTCCGAAGTTTTTTCTAAAATTGTCCGGCTTATACTCCGAGTCATGGTTGTTCGAGTCGATTGCAGAAAGCAAACCCGAAGATCCTCGAAGAACACTCGAACCTGAAGGTGAAAGAAGTACATCCGAGGGATGCCGAAGATGGTCGGACACTTGTAAAGATTAGGGAAGGCTTTCAAGGATTCGTGTGAACATTTTGTTTTTATTCCCATTAGCTTCACTAAAAAGGGAATGGTTGGAAGATTCGGGAATGGTGACGTGCCATGGCGTTCCGGATGCATAACATTTTTTTATGTCGCTGTGTTGTTAAGTTTTTATTCAGAATTAAAGAAAAGCAGCCATAACCAGTAACTTTGGCAGTAAGAGATCAATGACTTAGGTGAACTTTAGCCGGACTTAGCTGTCTCGCCCTGCTCCTAACAGGCGTAAGTCAACCAAGCGTGATATTTATCTGAGCCGCGAGAAACTGGCACGAGACTCTGAAACACGAAAATAACAAATTTGGAAAAACATGCCTATCAAAATGCCGTTGCCATGGTGATGTCAAGTTCCTGACACAACATTCTGTGCTACCAAATTTATTCCAGATAAATTTTAGATAAACGCACAAGGTTTGGCAGGGTTTGGCTGAATCGTGAAAAAGTTATAAGCGTTTAAAGTCAGGGCGGCCCTCAACCCCCCCCCTCCCCCGGTCTGAATAGGGTGTATTCCGCTTATTGACGTTTTTGATAAAGAAAACAAATTAAAACAATTGCGATAAAAACCATTTGCGGCACTGACTTAAACCAAGATACCTTAGAAAAAAGCCTTTTCGGGGCCATTTGTGACCCTGATTACGCGAGCATTACCCGCTGTCTGGTCAATGCCAATAAAAGTCCCTCCTAATTCACATGTTACGCATTTGCTGATAATGAAGCGCATTTGATCTTTAGTAATAATGATCATAGGTAAAGGTAAAGGTAAACTTTATTTATGCAGGGTGGCCCATTGAGCACAGTGGCTGGTATCCAGAGGGGCCCTGCTAAATACAATTTCTAAAAATATAATATATCTAAAATTTAAAAATAGTTATAAAAATAGAGTTAAAACTTATGTCTAATACTTGAAATAGTTCTATAAAAGAGAGTTTAAAAACTGAAACTGAGTACAAGCAAGTAATGAAAAGAGTCGGAAGTCAAAAGAGTCGTAAGGTCCTCGGAAATACTCTGATACGTTTTCGACCACAAAACGTTTTCAATCCCAAATGAAATGTTTGAGATTTAAAACAGACGACCCCTGGCCAAAAACCACACCGGAACATTTTAAAACACATGGAAGGACCAACAAGAAACCGATAAATTCCAAATGCAAGGCTGATTGTCCGAACAGCCTTGCATTTGTTTATCGTTTTACTCTATATTGCTGATCCTGATCTACGCCAAGATCCGGCTTCACTTTGCTGCTGTTTAATTTGTACAAGTGGGCCTTGCATTACTTTGGTACCGTTAACAAGAAACCCCTCAGACGTTCTTTCACTGGGCAACATAGTGGCGCCTTTTCTCAGGTGTAAAGTTCTACTTCTTTAAGTTATTTTATATAACTGGTCTCTTGTAACCCTTCCTCTATTGAATTTATTGCTTATAACTGACTTTCTTTATGCACATCTTATACGTATGCGCTTGGACGTGCTTTCGACCTTTACGGACCTCTTCCAGATTTGGCAGTGGTAGTCGTATGGTCGCTGTATAATGTTCTTTAGAATGTTCCAGATTTCCTGTAAGAGATCCGAAGCACTCGAATGCTCTTCGTAAACAATCGCGCGAGATCGAAAGATAGTCCACACTAACAAAAAAAATGTAAAATTAAGGTGAGGTAAAACTAACTACTTTCTGTCAAAATTTGAACCGAAAGCTGAGAAATAGGTAAGATGTTATACGATAGTTAAGAAATGGCTGAGATCTTAACTGATAACTAATATCCAGCACCCCACCCTACCCTTAAGTTGAATTTTTACCTGGCACATAAATTAAAAAAAAATGTCGTTTCTTTCTTTTAGCAAAGTTTGAAAAGGACTTGTTAACGATGTGCAAGTGGATCTATTTATCGCTGCTAGTGATTCTCTTATCAGTGTGGAAATTGAAAGGTAAGATGTTAGATGATAAAATCATTTGAGACGAAAACATTCCTGCGGCATGGAATACTTATAATTGTCATGACATGTATAAACATGGAAATTTATTTGTTTACAGTAAAAGGTAGATACAGTAGGTAAAAATCGGACAAACGTCGTAAAATTCCGGTTATACCTCTCTGAGCTTAGAATTTCGTCAGGGGTTTTGGCTTGGCTGTTTACAGTTGAGTTTATTTCAAAAAGGGGTTTTCAGTAACGTCATATAAAAACCGTTTCGCTAACATGCAGCGTTTTAAAGTATCTCATGAACAATGTATTGCAAAAGCCACTCTGATAAGAAAAGATGTAATTGATGTGCACTTTGTTTGCAAACTTGTTTATTGTCCATACCTAAAATTTACAGAAGTGAGCTGCTTCCTTTTATGACACACAATTATAAATGGTGTGCTGTTGTACACTGTACGGTAGCGTGCGGTTAGTGTGGTGCAGTATTGCGTGTTGATCGGTGTGGTGTGGTGTGCTGTGCTGTAGAGTGCTGCGCGTGTGCAGTGTGGTGTGGTGTGGTGCAGTTTGGGGTAGTGTGGCTCGGTGTTGTGTGGTGTGCTTCGGTGTGGTGTAATGTGATGTGGTATGGTTTGTTGCGTTGCGGTATGTGATAAGGTGTGGTGTGGTGTGGCTCGGTAAGTGTCGTGTGGTTTGGTGTGCTGCGGAACTTTGTGGAGCAGTGTGGTGTGGTGAGGTGTGTTGTGTTATGGTGTGGTGTGGCGCATTGTGGAACGGTGTGCTGAGCTACTGTGCGGCGCAACGGGTGTGGTGAGGTGCGGCAGGTAAAGGCGTAGTGGAGTGTGGTGCGGTGTGGAATTGTTTGCTGCTGTACGGTGCAGTGTGGTGAGTGTGTGCGTGTGAGTGGGGTGCGATGTGGTTCGTTGTGGTTCGGCTCGCAGTGTGTGGTTTAGTGTGGTGTAACGCAGTGTGGTGTGGCGAGCGGTAGTTTCTATCAAGGAATGTAAAAATATGCCAAGTGTGCACAATGGCTTATAATGTTGACTGAAACAAACTGATATATTTTTGTTACACAGGCTCAATATCATCTGTTTTAACATTCCCTTGTTTATAAGGCGATAGTAACCCTCATAATTTTTAAGTAGAGAATCTTCTTTAATCCGAATGCTTGCGCTGTTATACATGGATATTTTTCAGGTTGCGAGAATGTTTGCTCTGGCCATGGCAGAGTTGATGAAAAAGACCAAGTTAACAATGACTATACTTGCACGAATATCGGTTCAACGATTGACCTATTCAAATGCCTTCCGACAACAGCGACAAAGTTGTAAGATTTCGCTATTCTTTATAATATAATTTCCTCTGTTTTGGTGTCTGTCTGTCTGTCTATCTGCCTGCCTGCCTGCCTGTCTGTCTGTCTGTCTGTCTGTCTGTCTGTCTCTCTTTGTTTCTGTCTACAAAAACTTCTTTTAAAGCCAGTTTAAATAAACAATTTTTATGTGACAAAATTATGCTCGTTTAGACGAGGGAAATTGGCCAATTTTTATGTGACAAATATATTTTCTGTGAAGCTGGCGTGTTAGCTTTAAAGTGACAAATAAAAGCAGTCACATACGAAAAATTGCTCGTGTAGACGACTCGTCACATAAAATGTAGCAAATATTGCGTTAGCACATATTTGCTGAAAACTAACCGCAAGAAAACCGGAGTAAAGGTTAATCGCAAGCAATCCGGAGAGAAAGTTTGAGTCCCGAGCTCGAGACCTGAGCTCGAGTCCTTGCTCGGTTTTTTAGGCATCATCTTGAAATTTATACGAACTTACACTAAGGTTTCTGAAAAGAAGGGGCTATTATTTGACTCAAAGGGGGGAATTAATTTTAAAAAACGGTTGATTATTAATGGCAATACGGTTAAATAGTAGATGATTGTAAATGTGAATTAAGCATAGGATACTAAATTATATCTTTCTCATGCACATTTTCAAATGGAAACAGGTCTTTACAAAGGAATAAGATCAGCAACCTTCCCACGGGTGCATTTCGTCATATGGCTGCGCTTAAAGTCCTGTAAGTTTATATAGATTAAATCATAGAAAGAGCGACGTATGGAAAACGCGCAGCGAACGAGTGACGAATTTTTGCAGCGAGGGAATGAAACTTATTTTAATTATATATAACAAAAAAAAAAACATTGTAAAATCTTTAAGCGATTTTGCAATTTATAATCTGTCATACAAGGCAGCGCGAACAAAACAAAGCTGCAAAATGCACATTGATTTCTTTACATAACATCGCTTCTCCGGAAAAACCGCTAAAAATCGAAACTGAGTAGGAAAAAATAGTGGCATGAAACTCTCCTAGATAGAAGATTTATTTACATAAACACACTGATGCGTTACAAGGAAACTTTGCCACAAGCGAATCAAATAAATACGCTGGCGACTACTTTTGAACAAAACTATGTTATTACGACGACGTCACTCAAACACATTCAAATACGCAATTTACCTTACCATGGCGCTCGAATATCCTTTGAAAGCTTGCGAATGTGTTGTAAGTTCCGAAGAACTAACAATGATTGAGCGAACTTAAAATATCAGTGAAATCTACACAAATTAACTAACCAAAATATCACAAAGAATACAAAGTATCTGAATATGCCTGCAAAATGTCTACAATTTATTGCAATAAATCATCGTAAAGTGATCACATTTTCTTTGTAAAATCAACATGTAAAAACAAAAGTGTGTAGAAATCATAGCTCATAAATTCAAATAACCTCTACAAAAAGCGAAAAAAATAAGTGCTTCATGTACATAACTAGTGTGCATGCTTTAAATAGATGTAGAATATAACGCAACTAGTAAAATCGTGACAGGGTAAGTGGGAGGTACTCAAACCCACCGTTATCTTGATTGTATGTATTTTGTAGTTGTATTTTAAACTAATAAATAAAGTTTAAGCTGAGTTGAAGTTGTGACAAGAACGTAACAAAGCACGCAAACAACAATGTGGCTTGATAAGGGGGGGGGGGGGGGGTGGGGGCAGGAATGTGGCAGGTTAAGCAAGATTTTAAGTAATGTACGCAAAATACCTCACTTATTCCTCCCAATAATGTTGGAGTAAAATAAGAATATTGTCAGTTTTTTCCTTACTGGCTGGATCGGATAAGATTAAGGCAAGGGTATATCATGAGATGGCAGCAAGACCGACACAACCAACGCTACACAGACTTAACCGAACCAGATAAGATAAGATAAGATAACTTTATTTATACACGGTTTTTCCATCAGAGCTTACAAAGTTAAT
Source organism: Oculina patagonica (assembly GCF_052425735.1). Classification (NCBI taxonomy): domain Eukaryota; kingdom Metazoa; phylum Cnidaria; class Anthozoa; order Scleractinia; family Oculinidae; genus Oculina; species Oculina patagonica. Next base: position 1,770,008 of record NW_027558036.1, read on the forward strand.
GATGTATAACTAAATGTCATTGCCCTTCACCAATGGAGGGAGGGCGGGTAAAACTAAATTATTACAATTTTAACTCTTTCGTGCAAAAGCTGCCAGAAAAATACCCTGGGATATTGTTCTGCTGCTTTTACAGCAGGACAATGCCTCAAAGTTCAGCCAAAAGATAAAGTTATGCTATCAACGAATCAAAGTGGCTATGAGCCACTGAACTCTGAAAGTGACTATGAAACGAGAATATAAAACCGAGAACTTTAAAACATAAGGTTTGCCTAGAACAAGTCAAGTTTTGAACCGATAAGTTCAATCCCGGTATCTTAAAAACTATCTTTGTACTGATACGTATAACATCAACTTTTGTAACCATCGGAAGCTCCAGCTTATTTTCCACACTTTTGAATTCGAAGTGAAATTCGACTAACAGCCTAATATATTTAAACTGTCATTAACTTAATTCAACCCGAAATCAAATCACTTAACACTCCTGCGAAAGTTTTCCACGACTTCGGTACTGGCAGAACTCACTTGAGCCTGCTATGGTGCTGTTCATAACTGATTACCACCAAACAATTATGTTGTCGCGATGTAGTGTGATGGATGAGCTTCTGGACTTGTAATTCAAAATAGAAAGGGAAGTTGTGGGTTCGAATCGTTATCGGGAAACTTTTTTTCTCCTTCATTTTTACTCGTGAATGCATAATGAACGAGTATAGTGGGGGAAGTTGAGCCATCCGTCCTTCCTTCCATCGTTGTTAACATTATGCAAATTAGGTATGCTCACGGGCGCTTTCTAAATTTCGTTTCCCTCGGCTGTGAATAAAAATACAGCTTTACAAAGGTATCATTTCAAAGAAATACGTGTAGAAAATACTTCACCCCGGGCCCTGTAAATGAGAAGCAATCGTTTCCCAAACGATGAAATATTGCCTTTTCTTATATAATAATCGCAAACATTCGGAAACGATGACCAGTGACTTTATGTATGTGTTCTGAAAAGACTGGGAAGGTTAGAGCACGGCACGATTTATTATTAAAGGATAATCAGTAAAAGAGTAATGAAACTCTATACAAGACAGATATGTATATAATATCCGTGGAAAAAAAAATAAGAAGAAAAAAGAATTTTAGCCGGCCACGGGGTATGAGAGTCGATCCCGGGTCACACGCTTTAGAACGCAGAGCTGTACCACTGAGCCATCGGTTCGAAAAAAGTAATTCTTATACCTAAGCGACCTGTTATATGTTCACCCTCTTTAAATAAAGTTGATTATTATTATTAATCCCTATAATGAATATTTTCCATCGATACTATACTGTTCAAAGGAACGATTCATTCACGAGTAGGTCAGATCATAGACCTCTTTTTTTGTCCTCTTCTCTCTTTCTTTTTCTTTTTGTTTCGCTACGAATATACCATTTATTGTACCGTTGTCTGCATTTTAGAAACCATTTACTGAGACGCAAGCATTACCGAAGTCGTTGTTTGATCTTTTCGAATTTTGGACGATACAATCTTATCAACATTCTTGACATTCTTGAAGAACTTTACGTTACTTTTTATTTACGTCACGTGACTCAGAAACGAATGTTACCGGTTGGGGACGTCGGACATAGGGTACAGAAAGTAAAGTTCAATTGATCATTTCTGTGTGTAGTTCTCGAATCAAATACAACATATTTCTACTATTTGGCGCATTGTTCTCGTTTACACTAGTGAAGCCAATTGTACAGATGTCTGTTTACTGAATCTAATAGAATTTGTCAAATATAATTTGTCTCTTTCGTTTATATCTTTTCTTAGTCCTTCTTAGTCCAGCTTTGTGTTCTTCGCGGCAATTTCTTGTTGTTCTAAACTTTATCTTTTCCAGTCCTATTCGGTTGTTCGATTGATCGGGACAGAACATTTTGAAGGGCTCCGGCATAAAGCGTTGACTACGTCATCGCTTAAAAGGGATATTTACTGGACAATTCTTTCAGCCAAAATAAAATAAAAAAGTCATCTGAACAAAATTATTTAAATGAACATTGTAAAAATAGGAGGAGTTCGGGAATTGCAATGGGTAGTGTGATACCACAGCATCATGGCTGTGGAGCCTGAAAACAACAAGAACTGGTCACAAAATCAATATGACGGCAATGAATATTGAGGAAGACAAGGTCGATGTGGTTGTAAGAATCAAACGAAAACACGGAGAAAAGAAAGAAGAACCGCCATTACTACTAATCTGTTGTGTTTGACTACGTCATTATCTTCCTCATAACTCGTTTTACTTTTTTAATGTGAAAATTTAACTCGGTCAGTCGACACCAAACGGAGATAAAAGGTGGAGTGGCTCAACACTTCAAAGACAAGCTAAATATCATGCAAACATGTTTATACCGTTTTTCCCTCACAAAAATAAAGACCAATGACTTGTTACAAACCGACTAGAGGAATAACAAAATAATGCAACTTCACGTTTCCTTACAACGTGCTTTGCTGCAAATTTGTCGCCGTTTAGGTGAGTAATTGGTTAATATTGTTGAATAACTCTTATGACGATACCAAACAGGAAAATAAATTTACACCACGGCATCTTTAACTATTCTTCTTTATAGAAAACGAAAACCAGATTTCTGTATAATTGCTAATTCTCATTTTAAAGGATTATTACAAAACACGACAATGTGTTATTACAATTTACGACAGCTAGCGCTCGGAGTATTACAAAATACCGCAATGTGTTATTACAATTTGCGATAGGTGCGTTATTACAAATCACGACAACTTTTATTACAATTTACGAAAGCTATTACAATTCACGACAACTGTTATTACAATTTACGACAGGTATTACAATTCACGACGTTTATTACAATTCACGACAGTACATACGTGTCATAATAAATAATTTATTACCTTCTAATGCAAAAAAAAAAAAAACAAGTGGCAGCTTACAAGGCAGACATACAGTGCTATTATGCAGTTCGACAGTTAAACAATATTTGTTTAAATTTTTGCTGCATAACCTTACCCTATTTCAAAAACGTATTAAGTGACGTCACAGACAAAGGTTGGACCAATAAAAAATTATATATGTTTGTATCCTATTAAACTAGTGAAACAGAGGTCAGGTTAATTTTTAAGACTGACTAATGCTGTGTTCACACTAGGCCGAAGAAAGAGTAGTCTGATCGCGATGAAAACATGTTTCGCTATGAAAAGTGTTCGCATCAGACTGCGCATTGCGCGAATCATTATCGAAACATGTTAATTCTGAGCATGATTGAAACAACCTCACGAGGTAGTTTCAATCATGATCAGACGAAACACGTTAGAAATGACGGACATGCGGAGAGGAGGCAAACCGATTAGTTAATTTTTTTTGCCTTAAGTTGATTTTCTTTTGCCTTTGAGTTAATTTGCCATAACGCAGATTTTCCTTTGTCGTCAATCAGTGATTATATATTACCGTGCGTTGAGTTTCCTTTGCTGTGAATTACTTTTCGTTTGTTGTGAGGCGATTTTCTTTTGCCGTGAGTTGATTTGCTTGTCTCACAGAGAGTAATTCTCTTTTGCCGTGAGTTGATTTTCTCTTACTGTAAGCTGAGTTTGTTTTACCCTGAGATGATTTTCTTTCGTCATAACTTGATTTTCTTTATTTGCCGTAAATTGATTCTCTTTTGCATGGGGTAAATTTTCTTTTGCCGAAATTTTATTTCTTTTTGAAGCGGGTTTATTGTCTTTTGCTCGGTTCATGAGCTGATTTTTTGGCGTGAGTTTTATATATAAGTTTATTTTCTTTTGCCGTGATTGATTTTCTTTTGCGGTGAGTTAATTTTCTTTTACCAAGAGTTGAATACCTGTTTTCCGTTAGTCGGTATTCAATTTATTCTATGGGCCACCGTACTTTAAATATTTTGTACGCTTAGTTACCACACGTACATTATTTATATTATTGTAAAGTCCTGTAAATAATGAATAACTGGGGAGCTCCGGTTTTAGGCTTGATTAAATCTGTACTGATCAGAGTCGAATTACTCTTGCCGTGATTTTTTTGCGAGTTTTTTTTCTTTTTCCGTAAATCAATTTTGTTCTGCTTTAAGATAACTGTCCCGTGAGCAAATTTTGCTGTGCCGTAAGATAGTACCATAATTTTTTTGTCCCTTTAAAACCAGAAGGGAAAGTTAACACTATTGTAAATTCTACAATAATAAAACTATAATTAAGTGGGGTGCTTCAATTCGCTTTTAGGCTTGCATTATTCTAAATACTACTTCTTACGCCATACTTACGCTATTCGATATACTACCAATCATGGAAATACTGCGCAAAAATAAATTTAACTTAATTAACTATAACGTTCATGATTTAATTAGTCCTGAATCCGAATCTTATGTACTTTAGTAACATAAAAAACAACCAAATTTAAGGCATCCGCTACAATGAGTTTATTTTAGAAGATTTGTTTTTGCTGCGACTCATTCCGATTTATTCATTGTTTTTTTCTCTATTTTTTAACAGAGATCTACAGCTGAATGAAATCAGTAGTATATCTTTAGACGCCTTTGCTGACTTGAAGGGACTTCATACGCTGTATGTTAATTTATAAATGTAACAACATCAATCGCAAGTCCCTAATGTCGCCTTTCACCAAGATTAACGCTTAAAGTTTAGCCTCCATAAACGCTTTAAGTTTTGTCCCCCAGGCAAATTATGCAAAGTACGCGGTTGCATTTGCCATTTAGATACAACAAAATCAAGAAATTTGTACGCCTTATTTAACTACATCCTTACTCCCTGATTCGTGAAGGAATCCAAAGTATCACAATAAAACAAATACGGTAAAACAGGAACAAAGGTTGCTTTTCCTGGAATGACCAAGAGTATTAAGTAATTTTAAATAACTCAGTTTTCTTTCACTTTCTTCAGTTATTAGGTCTGGATAAGGCAGGGGTTATTGAACGTGGAAAATTAACAAAAAGAATAACATCTGGATGATTTTATTGTTCGTATTTTGTTTTTTCTCCTAGAAACTTACAAAACAACCGTATTCAGAATTTAACAGCAGATATTTTCTCACCTCTCCTGGCCTTGCAAACGCTGTAAGTACGTCAAAATTAACAATCGCTTTTAACGAAGAAGCCAGCCAACTTCAAAGAAGTCAGCCAATTTTGATAACTCAGTTTTCTTTCACTTTCTTATTTATTAGGACTAGGATTAGGCAGGGATCAGTAAGTAAACGTGGAAAGTAAACAGAAATAACATCTGGATGGTTTCTGATTGTTTGAATGTTTGTTTTCTCCTAGAAACGTAAAAGACAATCAAATTCAGAATTTAACAGCCGAAATTTTCTCTTCTCTCATGGCTTTGCGAGTGCTGTAAGTACATCAAAAATCGTTTTGAACGTAGAAGCCAGCCAATTTCAAATTAATGATTTTCTTTTCCTGTAAATAAAAAGTTTAATGGTTCCTCCTCGAATTATTGCACATTGATTAAAATAAATCTGATCAAGGTGTAATGAACGGTAATTTGTGAAAAAGCCTGAGATGATAACGTTTAATTGCCATCCAAAGCTTTACGTGAAAATGCTAAAATTGAGTATCTTCAGAAGCTTACAATGTATCTTGGTATGTCGGATGCACAGATACAATAAGCGCGAACATCCTTAATATGTTGTTAGTCAATTGTGATTTTGTGCTTTTAATGTTATGTATAAAACGGAAAGGAAAAAGATGCACGCACCGTTAAATATCAGTGACAAGTTAATGACCCAGTATAAATGTCGCATTTCACATCTGCCGAATTTAATACCCGAATTTGAAGAGTCGCAGTTAATTTATGAGCGAGTTTCATTCTCGTTACCATAGTCCTTTTCGCGTCTCTTGGCACGAGAAACGAAGGGCTCTGAAGACAAAGGGAATTCAAATAGTTTCAAAGTTTTTGATTGGCTGTTTAAAAACAAGTCTTGAACAGAAGTCAAAATGTTCGCGCCCATTGCGTACGCGAAATCATAAACAGCCGTATTTTCGAAATGGAAGACATGAAGAATTTCGGAGAATATTCTCCCAAACTAATAGCGTTCAACCTGTTATTACTTTCTCCATCCTGGAGTCTCGTTTTTTTTTTCAAAACCCAAGCCCTTGATGCAGAATGGAAAAGCGCGTTTTAAACATGTGTATTTGAGAAAAACAAGAGCTGCACATCGCACCCGATTCCGCCATTTTGTTTCTGCCGATCCGCTCATAGCATTTAGGAAAAAATGAAGAATTGTGAGTTAAACATAATTTAAATCATTTTGGTTAATTTATGCATTCGATTCGGCACATGTCAAGTTCGTCGTATAAAGCGACTGTCGAACCTCTGTCAAATATTCGACTTGCCCAGTCGACGATGCGACAGAAGTTGCATTTAATCGATTGAAACGTCGAAATTTGCAAACATTTAATTCCTGAATAAGATTCGGCAAACGCGAAATTCGACGTATAAACCGAGCCTAAACTCAGGCGGACTACTGCCTCGTCCCCAGGCGTCCTTCTCCTTGCTCGTGCACGGTTCACTGGGCGTTGTGGGACTGATGTGCACGGTTCGCTTGGCGTTGTGGGACTAATGCAGACGGGAAAAAGGACACAACCTAGCCATTAACCCTGGCGCTCCCTGCTTTCCCGCCTGACCTTAACCATCCGGCTGATCAGCGCCTGGGGACGAGGTAGGGCGGTCTATATACTCGCTGTTACGTGACCAGCATCGCGTCAATATGTTTTTGACAACTTTGATTTAGAATTAGCTTTCTTCATATTCAACATGGGTCAACATGAACAGTTCGTTTGCTCAGTTGTAACTGAGAATCCTCATTTATCGCGGACAGGTCTGTCAAAAATATTACTCACACATGTATGAGAGTGGTTAAGGGTTTTATTATGATCGATGAAAGACCCTTTTTCCGTAAAATAAATTGTGTAATGTTTTTTTTTTCTCGTTAAATGAGATTTGGTTACACTGTTGTGAACTGTGAAACGACTTTTCTATGAGAATTGCGAAATGACTGTTGTTATTTTTCGTTAAATGTGACTGTAAATCGTTTTTTTTTTCTTCCAGAAGATTATCCAGTAAACGTTTGAAAACAAGACTAAAAAAACTTAAAATCGTTTTTTTTCTTCCAGAAGACTCTCCAGTAAACGTTTAAAAACAAAACTACGTGTGGTAAAATGCGTGACTAGGACTGATCGCCCGGCATGAATTTTAATCGAACTTTATCGAACTTATACCTTGGATTGAGTTCGATTGAGTTCGACAATCGAACAAAATCGAACACGCACACACACAAAAAGTTGCACAATGGTCCATTTTCATTAAAAATTGCTATATTAAAGCAACGAATTTAACAAGCATTTTTTGGCTGCGGATGGCTAGGATGGAAATGGATTGCAATTGAAAAATTCAGTAAGGCTAAACTTTTCAAAGTTTTCAGTTTCGCGTGTCGTAAAAGATCGATATTTGTGCCGAAGTTTGATTATGATTATCTACAAATTAAGGCTGTATCTCCCATTAGATCGATGTTCAAAAAATGCTTTTCATGGGTTAAGTCGCTACCACTAATTTCGGAACAGTTTAGTTCAAAAATCTGCAAAATTCTCGTGACGTAGCTCCTTTAAAAAGTGTGCTCAAGATCTATCGACGGGAGCAGTTTATAAAACTAACTGCAGAGACTGTGAGAGAGTTTATATAAGACAAACATCACGAGCGTTAAGATCTAGAACAAGAGAGCAAAAAAGAGCTGTTTTTACGGTTGACAAGCTAGAACTTTCTATTGGTGCAAGAACTCTCTGTTGCATGCAAAACAATCGAGAATTCGATTTCGACGACGTAAAGATTATAGCCGTTGTTCTTGTGATCAGACTGTTTTCAAAAGCGTTACATTCTATTCGAAACCGAATTCGACTAACAAACACATGTACACTCCCGACATGTACAAAATCCTGTTCTGAATCACTAGTGGGTTATCGCCTTCTTTAAAAAAAGAAAAAATATTTACATCTGGACGCCCTTTTCAATTTGTGTTAAGAAGGTTATAGCATTTTTAACTGAAAAGCCAGATATTCTTTACAGTTTTAGTCAGTGAGAACAATTTTTTTAGTTTTTATGCATAAAACGTGAAATAGCCAATTTTTTTTGGAAAACATTTAGGCCGTATTTTACTTGTTCTTTTTACCTTGTTCAATCAAGTAAATCGATCGTTTGGATATTCACCATTTAAAATTAATATTTTGCCAATTTGACAACAGCGACGAACTTTCGTCTTTGCCAGCGCAAGCCTCATTTGCCAAATTTTTTTACTTAATATTTTGATAGTATCTGGTCATTTTGACTTGACGTCCAACACACCAAGATGCATTTTTAGCCTCTGAATTTACCAAAGTTTTGCATTTTCGCACAAAACTTGGGATGGTAATTATTGAAAGAGTGTTGTTCAATTACACCAGATTTTTAAAAGTACCATTGCTAGAAAGCAGAACAGCAGCGCTCTCATTAACATGTACAGTTAATCTTCTTTCATATTGTTGCAAACGAAGCGCTGCTTTGTAACAACATGTCTCTTTTAAAAAAATTTTTATTGCCCTGTGCTGACGATAATTTGTCTCCTTTTATTTCAGGGACTTGTCATCCAATAAAATTCCATATCTACCCACAGGGTTATTGACGAAGCAAACGAGCTTGGCAGAGTTGTACGTTTGTCAGCATTTTTCGTTCTTTTCGTCAATCTTATTATAATATAAGTTAAAAGGACTAGTGTCACGGCTTGGTTAAGTTTTGCCAATTACTCGCTATGAAAATGTCGACAAAGAACCATACCGCAATCCGTTAAGTGGTTTATTTTATGTTTCACTTAATTCTGTGGCCATTTTTTTCATTTTTAAATTTGGCTTAAATTCATGACAAGTTCCTTAAGTTTAAGAAAAGCCGTCAACTCATACAGAAGGTAGGCCGCTTTTGTACGCGCGCTGTCTTATACTCTCTTGGTTCTTGGCATTAAAAAAATCTTCCGGCAGGAAGATTTTTCAAGGAATTAAATTTGGAGCTAATCCTTGTTGTTTTTGTCTTATGAAATTAATATTAGGCGTCTTTTCCAGAAAACATGTCAGAGTTTGTTATTTGGGCGATCAGTGTTTATCAAGTTAGCTAAAAAACTTTTTAAAACTGATCTAAAAATGTAAAAATGATCTTATAAACACTTTTCAGAAACTAAATATTTGGCAAACGTTCTGTTGCCTTCGTCAGACGTAGTTTGAAACAGTTTCACTGCATGTACAATCGGGTCTTATTAGTCTCCAAAGATGCAGACAAAGGTAACTAAACTTGTGGGAAATGTAAATGTTTAGGAGCGAAAGAATAAAGTAAGCACTTGCAAACCTGCGGCACAAAATAGAATTATGCAAAATAGAATCATTCTGTAAATGTTCGTTTATGCAAAACGTCCAGAAAAAGGCGTTCTAGTCTGTTCAGGTTTCTTTCTAGAATGTCAACGTAGTCTTGGTCAATGTCGAAATCTGTTGCTCCCTCAGAGATTGGCCAAAAGTGATGTCAAGAAAAAGAAAACTAAAGAATAAAAAAATGAAAATTTATAGACATAGCACGCCAATAGCACAGAGCTTAACATTGGCGACATTGTACGTTACTTGCTTATTTTCGTCATTCTGAAAAATGAATTTTTAATATCCATGTTCCGTTATTTATTTTTATTTTTTTACCCGTGAACCGTGCCAGAGACCGCCCTTGTAAGACTCGCTACGAAGCAGCACAAGAGAAAAAAGCAGAAAGCACAAATATACGAATCATCTTCGACGCATCAGCTAAGGAATATCAAACTAGTTCCTCCTTAAACGATTGTAGATTGGAGACTGAGCCTCCACTCTAAAACATACTCTGGATTGTGCTGGTTCAAAACCGTTTCAAAGCTAGCTGTTGCGCTTTGTGGCGATTTTTAGCAGTTAGTCTTGCAGGTACACACATGTTTTAGGCTTTGATATTTACTTGTCCGTTGTTAGGTTTAACACAGCCACTGTTTCTTCTTGGTGGAACTCTAAAGCAACGGCTAGAAAACTTGAAAGCCAAATATCACGAAGATTTTGAGGATCGTTAGTGGAAGAATTACCACTGCCCAGGGCGCAATTTATAATTTGAAAAGGTTACAGTCTTAGAATATTGAGAAGCGGAGTTTAAACTACATACATGCCACTCTTATGTGGTGGTGGCTAACGCTCAATTGAGAGACGAAGGGAAAATATATGACAAGGAAAATTTGTGCGTGAAAGCCAAAAAAGCAAAGTTACCGAGACTATTTTTGGAGCAAGCAGAAAGATACCATGGTCGTGATCTTTACTAAAGGCTCTGTGGAAACTAGTTAGAGAGAAACTCTGAGTAGTTAGGCATAAGTAATTGACCCTCTTGGAGTGGCAAGCTTTCTAGCCCACAGCCTGAGTAATGAGGCTGTAGGGCTTTTGCTTCTTTGAAGTGGCAAGTCCAACAGCTTGGGTAAGACGATCTATACTACAAATCGACTCGCAGAGAGGGGGGGAATAGAGAAACTGGTAAAACAGTGTTGCAAGTTCAAGGAATACCTAATTTATAAAGTAAGAATTTCCTGCAGGCTAGCTACAGCCAAAGGCAGTCCATTTTTTGTTTACATGTCTTCGGTGATACTGTTGGCACAGTAACTGCGACGGCAGTGTACGGATTATTCTTTAAGAGTCGGGCGCAAACCAAGATCTTTAACCCGAGCCATTCACCTCGAACTGGTACCAAATTTAACGGATAAGCAGTTCATCAGTATCCGCACATTTTGCATCGCAAAGGAGCAAAGTCCAATATGATCAACGCTTATAACGGTAGAAATTTTACAGGTACAGCAAACAGGTCGAGTAAGGTGGTGATCCCAACTTCACTTTGACAGTTTTTTGCCAAAACACGCAATCAGTTACTATACAAGGAAATGTTCATATATATCAGATTTTTGACAGTTCGAACCATATTTCAGCTTCGATGCAGTTAATATACAACAGACTTAACAGCACGATTCACTTTAACCCTAAACAATACAAAGAAGTTCAAAGATAGCCTAAGGAGTCCTTTCATCACTCGTGTTCCTGACGCAAGAGGGACTGGGTACACAGGCATCTCAGCGAAAATAACTACACTTACTCTTGGTGATGTGGGTGGGGATTACTATACAGGAGGCTATTACGAAAAGGGGATGCCTTTGTCAGACTGGAGGTATATCACCCTGTATGTCTGCTTGCCTGTCTTTTTTTCTGTCCAACTCCCTGGCTGCTGCATGCCTGCCTGCCTGTCTGTCTGTCTGTCTAGTCTGTCTGACTGTCTGTCTGCCTGTTTGTCCGACTGTCTGTGTGTGTGTGTCTGTCAGTCAAAATGTTGCTGAATTACAGAAAACTTCTTAAAAGTGGCTCATAACAAATAATTTAAGTTTTAACTGTCGTGGGCCACATAATAATTACAATTGGTGACAATAATTATTATTGGTGGCTTGATGCAAATAGGACAATATATCACTGTATATAATTTGCTTATCCAGCTTTCGCTCGATTACTGATTACGGATTAATTTAAGGGCAAACGGCCGTAAAGTTTTGAAAGTAACAACCATTGTTACTGTCACATTTAACAGTGTTTTCCTTTCATTACTTCTGGTGGGTAGCTTCGTTCGAGGGGTCGATACTTTTAATCATCTTAAAGGTGTGGCATATAAGGGTCGATCTGTCTTACTGTAATCGTACAATATGTGATTTTGTTTTTCGCAGGTACCTTAGCCACAATAAAATAGAAGTGCTGCCTGAAGGAATATTTGAGAACCTATCAAGTCTAGTTGTTTTGTAAGTACATGCATCTGACAAGTATTTAATTAAGGAGGCTATTAACGGTTTCCAGCACTTTCCATCTCTTATACTTTGATGGATCAGTACTGCAAACCTTTTACAGTTGCTCCTACAATAATGGTACCAAACAAATGCCCAATCATTGGTAACAACAGTTTAACCTGTTTAGAACTGCTACAAACTGGATAATGATCAAAATATTAAAATACAACTTTTTGCAAAACTAAAAGGGCAGACTATAAATGAATTTTAAAATCAAATACAAATGTAAATAGCCTAATTAATTGTAAATATTTTTAACTTTTAATACTTTTAATTTACAAGACCCCACAAGCTGTAAGCTTTTATCCAAATCGTGTTTTTAAATAAAGGCAAATTACTTACTTACTTACTTATTGAGCTTGAACTCTAATGTTTATGCCGAATATAAAACCGACTGACTTTTTGACTTTGAACGTACCAATTCTCGTTCCATAAACTAAACTGATTAACTGAAGGTTTATGCTTCGTTTACTGGTATTTTACGTTGTTCTTGTTAACCCGTCTTGTCTGTTTCTCTGGCTGGCCGAATTTTTTTTAAATTACAAAATGGTAAAAATTGTTATAATGAGAATATTTAAAACTAGCTCATATCAAATAAATTAGTTTTAATCGCCTCAAAAACTAAATTTGAAAGTACTGCTTCTGATTATAACGTTGCCAACTTTGGCTATTCTCGTGACTTTAAGTTAGGCGTTACGAACATGTCTCTGCTTCCCAATCTCTCGGTATTTGCATGGATGATAAAAGACTGTCGAGGAATACCCTAAATTTGGCGAAAAAGGGTCATTTGGAGTGGGTGGCAGTGGGAGGCTGTAGTAGTGTATTACATGTAGCCCAGCGGTTACTCATAAGAGTACATCCGGGATGCGAAGAGTGTGTAGTGAGCGGGAAAGCATGTACTGTGTGTACGGGCGTGTGTTCTGCTTTAAAAGCAGCTGTAAGCCTTTGTGGCCTTTGAACACTAAAAATTGGCGACGAGGATGTCGCACTCAGTGGAACGAGCGTTGTCGCCCTAAGATTTAACCGGTTCTTCCTTTCAGGTCGCCAAACGGTGGCGACAGTGGAAGCGATTTTACCAATATTACATCGATGGCAAAGGAATTACGAACGCCTCTCGAAAGAAAGCTCAATTACTTCATTTAGCGGGCATGGAAGTCCAAGATATTTTCGAAGTCGTTCCGGATTCAGGACCGATCAATGCCGAGGAGGGTAACGAGTATGTAGTGTGTCTTCGTACGCTTGATGGAGGGACTGGATGGGGGGGTACAAATGTCAGTTGTCAGTTAAATTTTAGGCGATTTGTCAGTTGTCAGTTAAATTTTAGGCCATTTGTCAGTTGTCTGTTACTTGACTGTTAATAATTAACCGTGTAACTAAATTATTTACTTCTGACCCAAAAGCTAGCTCGATTGGCACATATAACGTAAAGTATATCGTTAATTCAAGATTCTTACTTAAAGAACTATTGTTTCTCAGATTTGGAGTTAAAACCATTGCAATTGCATTACAACCTGAGATAAAAATTTAAGCGTTAACTTGCCTACCGATGATCACCTATATCAGTCTAAATCTACCTATTTATCTTCAACACTTTATACTTAATAGACCTTAATAAATATCAAGAAGAGTTTACGGAGCAAAATAAAATATCTTGAGAATTTGAGTAAAACCGCGAGTATCGTATTTTCTCGATTGAAAAAGCTGGCTTCTAATAAAGCCGAGTTTCCACGGTGGAAGTATGAAAACCTGTACTGGTCTGTAATAAAAAATTTGCATTATACTCAAAAGTAATGTATAAAGGTCTCCGCACACGTGGGGTCAAGACGCAGGGACATGTTGCAGCAATATGAAGCAGCGACAAAATCATGTGTTGTTCACACTGAGGGGACATGCAGCAGGGACGATGATATTTGAGTCAGCATGAAAAAGTGTCGAAAATCCAAGGAATTGACCCTGAGAGTTATGATAATCATTAGTGAATTGGTATTTCTAATGGATTGGTATTACATTTGCAGTGCGAAGTGTTTTCAGTAACATTTTGTTTTTAGCTGTGAATTACCGCTATTTTTAGCCACTGTTTTAACCCTTGAATTACATAATGGTCAACTGATACGACTGAAATGTGACATGTACATGCATTATAACCAGATTTCTACCTGAAACAAACGCGCTCGGTGGTTCACATTGCCGCAACGTTTCAAAATTTAGTTTTATATACACAGTGCCACAGTAATTATAACATATATAACGCCAAGAGAAATAATTAAGTATCAAACACATCGTACATTGCAACAAAAATGGGAACAAGAAACACGTAGTCGTACCTGGTAGGATTTCTGGACTAACTGGCATAATTCATATTTATATCAATACAAAATACAAATGCACTTATAATACATACTGTTCATTTCGCTTCCTGTGCCATCCAGTAAGCTTGGTAGTTCGAGCTTCCACTGGCCGTCTGTGGTGATGACGAAGTTGTCGCTTTTCCCACTCTCATTCGGTGCCATTCGGAAAAGCTTGATGTCAAAGTCACCAAGGCCGCATTTTCTAGTTAAATCTTTGAGGCCAAGGAATGCCACAAGGTGCTTTTTGAGCGCATGAACTGTATTTATATCATTTATCGGAATACGGCTTCTAAATCGATCGAAAGCCGAGTTCGAGTCAACTCTGTAAAAGCTTACAATAGCTTTTACAACGCCAGCATTGGCGGCCATTGCATAAACTGGCGCGTGTTCAGCGTAACTTTGAGATCGTAGCTGGTAATATGACCCTGATGTACAAGGGTCATACAGTGAATCATTAACGAAATATGAAACCCTAGCGTCCCGCTGCTGAGATTCGTATAAAACGTACATTTGTTTGACGAAAAGAGTCAAAGAGTGTTATTTACAACGGGTTTTTTAGGATTAACGATGCTCATGTGGGTTATTTAGGACAGTTTGGTCAGTTGTCAGTTGTCAGTAAAAGCCACTACAAATGTCAGTTGTCAGTTAGATTTTAGGCGATTTGTCAGTTGTCAGTTAAAATTTTGGCCATTTGTCAGTTGTCAGTTAACCCCATCCAGACCCTCTTGATGCTCATTTTCGCGCCGTGGACGAAGTCCATGTTTTTTCCACAGCCGCCCAGACGTTGTATTCGATTTAGGTGATTATAAGACAATGTATGAGAATACTTTGAAAATTGCTCGAAATTGTACTTGTATGAAAGATTTGAATAAAAATTTCTTACCTTATGTTTATCATGCGTTATTTTGACATTTCTGTGCCTCTGGAGTGGGTTTAAAGCCGTTTAGACGAGTTTTTCTTTCCGACGTTGTCGCCATGGCGCGGTCGCTTAGCTAAATTTTTGAATCTTGTGCCCGAGATAACTTTTCACGCATTCAGACAAAGCAAAAGTGGAAACCCAGCGCTCGAACACGAGCGTTTCTCGGGCGGTTAAAATAAACTTTGGAACCTTAAGCGAAGGAAATCGAAAGAAGAATTATCGACGGCTGTATTGAAGCAATTTTGGTGAGATTCGACACTTTTTGTGGTATTTAAGGAGCTTCGAGTGCGAACCGTTGGCGAACTAGCTATAGGTCACCTGCCTTTCGTTTCTCTTTAGGGGAAGCAACGTCGGAAAGAAAAAACTTCTTTTAAGCATGGACACTGTTAAGGGGTAGCTTCGTTCGAGGGGTCGATACTTTTAATCATCTTAAAGGTGTGGCATATAAGGGTCGATATGTCTTACTGTAATCGTACAATATGTGATTTTGTTTTTCGCAGGTACCTTAGCCACAATAAAATAGAAGTGCTGCCTGAAGGAATATTTGAGAACCTATCAAGTCTAGTTGGGTTGTAAGTACATGCATTTGACAAGTATTTAATTAAGGAGGCTATTAACGGTTTCCAGCACTTTCCATCTCTTATACTTTGATGGATCAGTACTGCAAACCTTTTACAGTTGCTCCTACAATAATGGTACCAAACAAATGCCCAATCATTGGTAACAACAGTTTAACCTGTTTAGAACTGCTACAAACTGGATAATGATCAAAATATTAAAATACAACTTTTTGCAAAACTAAAAGGGCAGACTATAAATGAATTTTAAAATCAAATACAAATGTAAATAGCCTAATTAATTGTAAATATTTTTAACTTTTAATACTTTTAATTTACAAGACCCCACAAGCTGTAAGCTTTTATCCAAATCGTGTTTTTAAATAAAGGCAAATTACTTACTTACTTACTTATTGAGCTTGAACTCTAATGTTTATGCCGAATATAAAACCGACTGACTTTTTGACTTTGAACGTACCAATTCTCGTTCCATAAACTAAACTGATTAACTGAAGGTTTATGCTTCGTTTACTGGTATTTTACGTTGTTCTTGTTAACCCGTCTTGTCTGTTTCTCTGGCTGGCCGAATTTTTTTTAAATTACAAAATGGTAAAAATTGTTATAATGAGAATATTTAAAACTAGCTCATATCAAATAAATTAGTTTTAATCGCCTCAAAAACTAAATTTGAAAGTACTGCTTCTGATTATAACGTTGCCAACTTTGGCTATTCTCGTGACTTTAAGTTAGGCGTTACGAACATGTCTCTGCTTCCCAATCTCTCGGTATTTGCATGGATGATAAAAGACTGTCGAGGAATACCCTAAATTTGGCGAAAAAGGGTCATTTGGAGTGGGTGGCAGTGGGAGGCTGTAGTAGTGTATTACATGTAGCCCAGCGGTTACTCATAAGAGTACATCCGGGATGCGAAGAGTGTGTAGTGAGCGGGAAAGCATGTACTGTGTGTACGGGCGTGTGTTCTGCTTTAAAAGCAGCTGTAAGCCTTTGTGGCCTTTGAACACTAAAAATTGGCGACGAGGATGTCGCACTCAGTGGAACGAGCGTTGTCGCCCTAAGATTTAACCGGTTCTTCCTTTCAGGTCGCCAAACGGTGGCGACAGTGGAAGCGATTTTACCAATATTACATCGATGGCAAAGGAATTACGAACGCCTCTCGAAAGAAAGCTCAATTACTTCATTTAGCGGGCATGGAAGTCCAAGATATTTTCGAAGTCGTTCCGGATTCAGGACCGATCAATGCCGGGGAGGGTAACGAGTATGTAGTGTGTCTTCGTACGCTTGATGGAGGGACTGGATGGGGGGTACAAATGTCAGTTGTCAGTTAAATTTTAGGCGATTTGTCAGTTGTCAGTTAAATTTTAGGCCATTTGTCAGTTGTCTGTTACTTGACTGTTAATAATTAACCGTGTAACTAAATTATTTACTTCTGACCCAAAAGCTAGCTCGATTGGCACATATAACGTAAAGTATATCGTTAATTCAAGATTCTTACTTAAAGAACTATTGTTTCTCAGATTTGGAGTTAAAACCATTGCAATTGCATTACAACCTGAGATAAAAATTTAAGCGTTAACTTGCCTACCGATGATCACCTATATCAGTCTAAATCTACCTATTTATCTTCAACACTTTATACTTAATAGACCTTAATAAATATCAAGAAGAGTTTACGGAGCAAAATAAAATATCTTGAGAATTTGAGTAAAACCGCGAGTATCGTATTTTCTCGATTGAAAAAGCTGGCTTCTAATAAAGCCGAGTTTCCACGGTGGAAGTATGAAAACCTGTACTGGTCTGTAATAAAAAATTTGCATTATACTCAAAAGTAATGTATAAAGGTCTCCGCACACGTGGGGTCAAGACGCAGGGACATGTTGCAGCAATATGAAGCAGCGACAAAATCATGTGTTGTTCACACTGAGGGGACATGCAGCAGGGACGATGATATTTGAGTCAGCATGAAAAAGTGTCGAAAATCCAAGGAATTGACCCTGAGAGTTATGATAATCATTAGTGAATTGGTATTTCTAATGGATTGGTATTACATTTGCAGTGCGAAGTGTTTTCAGTAACATTTTGTTTTTAGCTGTGAATTACCGCTATTTTTAGCCACTGTTTTAACCCTTGAATTACATAATGGTCAACTGATACGACTGAAATGTGACATGTACATGCATTATAACCAGATTTCTACCTGAAACAAACGCGCTCGGTGGTTCACATTGCCGCAACGTTTCAAAATTTAGTTTTATATACACAGTGCCACAGTAATTATAACATATATAACGCCAAGAGAAATAATTAAGTATCAAACACATCGTACATTGCAACAAAAATGGGAACAAGAAACACGTAGTCGTACCTGGTAGGATTTCTGGACTAACTGGCATAATTCATATTTATATCAATACAAAATACAAATGCACTTATAATACATACTGTTCATTTCGCTTCCTGTGCCATCCAGTAAGCTTGGTAGTTCGAGCTTCCACTGGCCGTCTGTGGTGATGACGAAGTTGTCGCTTTTCCCACTCTCATTCGGTGCCATTCGGAAAAGCTTGATGTCAAAGTCACCAAGGCCGCATTTTCTAGTTAAATCTTTGAGGCCAAGGAATGCCACAAGGTGCTTTTTGAGCGCATGAACTGTATTTATATCATTTATCGGAATACGGCTTCTAAATCGATCGAAAGCCGAGTTCGAGTCAACTCTGTAAAAGCTTACAATAGCTTTTACAACGCCAGCATTGGCGGCCATTGCATAAACTGGCGCGTGTTCAGCGTAACTTTGAGATCGTAGCTGGTAATATGACCCTGATGTACAAGGGTCATACAGTGAATCATTAACGAAATATGAAACCCTAGCGTCCCGCTGCTGAGATTCGTATAAAACGTACATTTGTTTGACGAAAAGAGTCAAAGAGTGTTATTTACAACGGGTTTTTTAGGATTAACGATGCTCATGTGGGTTATTTAGGACAGTTTGGTCAGTTGTCAGTTGTCAGTAAAAGCCACTACAAATGTCAGTTGTCAGTTAGATTTTAGGCGATTTGTCAGTTGTCAGTTAAAATTTTGGCCATTTGTCAGTTGTCAGTTAACCCCATCCAGACCCTCTTGATGCTCATTTTCGCGCCGTGGACGAAGTCCATGTTTTTTCCACAGCCGCCCAGACGTTGTATTCGATTTAGGTGATTATAAGACAATGTATGAGAATACTTTGAAAATTGCTCGAAATTGTACTTGTATGAAAGATTTGAATAAAAATTTCTTACCTTATGTTTATCATGCGTTATTTTGACATTTCTGTGCCTCTGGAGTGGGTTTAAAGCCGTTTAGACGAGTTTTTCTTTCCGACGTTGTCGCCATGGCGCGGTCGCTTAGCTAAATTTTTGAATCTTGTGCCCGAGATAACTTTTCACGCATTCAGACAAAGCAAAAGTGGAAACCCAGCGCTCGAACACGAGCGTTTCTCGGGCGGTTAAAATAAACTTTGGAACCTTAAGCGAAGGAAATCGAAAGAAGAATTATCGACGGCTGTATTGAAGCAATTTTGGTGAGATTCGACACTTTTTGTGGTATTTAAGGAGCTTCGAGTGCGAACCGTTGGCGAACTAGCTATAGGTCACCTGCCTTTCGTTTCTCTTTAGGGGAAGCAACGTCGGAAAGAAAAACTTCTTTTAAGCATGGACACTGTTAAGGGGTAGCTTCGTTCGAGGGGTCGATACTTTTAATCATCTTAAAGGTGTGGCATATAAGGGTCGATATGTCTTACTGTAATCGTACAATATGTGATTTTGTTTTTCGCAGGTACCTTAGCCACAATAAAATAGAAGTGCTGCCTGAAGGAATATTTGAGAACCTATCAAGTCTAGTTGGGTTGTAAGTACATGCATTTGACAAGTATTTAATTAAGGAGGCTATTAACGGTTTCCAGCACTTTCCATCTCTTATACTTTGATGGATCAGTACTGCAAACCTTTTACAGTTGCTCCTACAATAATGGTACCAAACAAATGCCCAATCATTGGTAACAACAGTTTAACCTGTTTAGAACTGCTACAAACTGGATAATGATCAAAATATTAAAATACAACTTTTTGCAAAACTAAAAGGGCAGACTATAAATGAATTTTAAAATCAAATACAAATGTAAATAGCCTAATTAATTGTAAATATTTTTAACTTTTAATACTTTTAATTTACAAGACCCCACAAGCTGTAAGCTTTTATCCAAATCGTGTTTTTAAATAAAGGCAAATTACTTACTTACTTACTTATTGAGCTTGAACTCTAATGTTTATGCCGAATATAAAACCGACTGACTTTTTGACTTTGAACGTACCAATTCTCGTTCCATAAACTAAACTGATTAACTGAAGGTTTATGCTTCGTTTACTGGTATTTTACGTTGTTCTTGTTAACCCGTCTTGTCTGTTTCTCTGGCTGGCCGAATTTTTTTTAAATTACAAAATGGTAAAAATTGTTATAATGAGAATATTTAAAACTAGCTCATATCAAATAAATTAGTTTTAATCGCCTCAAAAACTAAATTTGAAAGTACTGCTTCTGATTATAACGTTGCCAACTTTGGCTATTCTCGTGACTTTAAGTTAGGCGTTACGAACATGTCTCTGCTTCCCAATCTCTCGGTATTTGCATGGATGATAAAAGACTGTCGAGGAATACCCTAAATTTGGCGAAAAAGGGTCATTTGGAGTGGGTGGCAGTGGGAGGCTGTAGTAGTGTATTACATGTAGCCCAGCGGTTACTCATAAGAGTACATCCGGGATGCGAAGAGTGTGTAGTGAGCGGGAAAGCATGTACTGTGTGTACGGGCGTGTGTTCTGCTTTAAAAGCAGCTGTAAGCCTTTGTGGCCTTTGAACACTAAAAATTGGCGACGAGGATGTCGCACTCAGTGGAACGAGCGTTGTCGCCCTAAGATTTAACCGGTTCTTCCTTTCAGGTCGCCAAACGGTGGCGACAGTGGAAGCGATTTTACCAATATTACATCGATGGCAAAGGAATTACGAACGCCTCTCGAAAGAAAGCTCAATTACTTCATTTAGCGGGCATGGAAGTCCAAGATATTTTCGAAGTCGTTCCGGATTCAGGACCGATCAATGCCGGGGAGGGTAACGAGTATGTAGTGTGTCTTCGTACGCTTGATGGAGGGACTGGATGGGGGGGTACAAATGTCAGTTGTCAGTTAAATTTTAGGCGATTTGTCAGTTGTCAGTTAAATTTTAGGCCATTTGTCAGTTGTCTGTTACTTGACTGTTAATAATTAACCGTGTAACTAAATTATTTACTTCTGACCCAAAAGCTAGCTCGATTGGCACATATAACGTAAAGTATATCGTTAATTCAAGATTCTTACTTAAAGAACTATTGTTTCTCAGATTTGGAGTTAAAACCATTGCAATTGCATTACAACCTGAGATAAAAATTTAAGCGTTAACTTGCCTACCAATGATCACCTATATCAGTCTAAATCTACCTATTTATCTTCAACACTTTATACTTAATAGACCTTAATAAATATCAAGAAGAGTTTACGGAGCAAAATAAAATATCTTGAGAATTTGAGTAAAACCGCGAGTATCGTATTTTCTCGATTGAAAAAGCTGGCTTCTAATAAAGCCGAGTTTCCACGGTGGAAGTATGAAAACCTGTACTGGTCTGTAATAAAAAATTTGCATTATACTCAAAAGTAATGTATAAAGGTCTCCGCACACGTGGGGTCAAGACGCAGGGACATGTTGCAGCAATATGAAGCAGCGACAAAATCATGTGTTGTTCACACTGAGGGGACATGCAGCAGGGACGATGATATTTGAGTCAGCATGAAAAAGTGTCGAAAATCCAAGGAATTGACCCTGAGAGTTATGATAATCATTAGTGAATTGGTATTTCTAATGGATTGGTATTACATTTGCAGTGCGAAGTGTTTTCAGTAACATTTTGTTTTTAGCTGTGAATTACCGCTATTTTTAGCCACTGTTTTAACCCTTGAATTACATAATGGTCAACTGATACGACTGAAATGTGACATGTACATGCATTATAACCAGATTTCTACCTGAAACAAACGCGCTCGGTGGTTCACATTGCCGCAACGTTTCAAAATTTAGTTTTATATACACAGTGCCACAGTAATTATAACATATATAACGCCAAGAGAAATAATTAAGTATCAAACACATCGTACATTGCAACAAAAATGGGAACAAGAAACACGTAGTCGTACCTGGTAGGATTTCTGGACTAACTGGCATAATTCATATTTATATCAATACAAAATACAAATGCACTTATAATACATACTGTTCATTTCGCTTCCTGTGCCATCCAGTAAGCTTGGTAGTTCGAGCTTCCACTGGTCGTCTGTGGTGATGGCGAAGTTGTCGCTTTTCCCACTCTCATTCGGTGCCATTCGGAAAAGCTTGATGTCAAAGTCACCAAGGCCGCATTTTCTAGTTAAATCTTTGAGGCCAAGGAATGCCACAAGGTGCTTTTTGAGCGCATGAACTGTATTTATATCATTTATCGGAATACGGCTTCTAAATCGATCGAAAGCCGAGTTCGAGTCAACTCTGTAAAAGCTTACAATAGCTTTTACAACGCCAGCATTGGCGGCCATTGCATAAACTGGCGCGTGTTCAGCGTAACTTTGAGATCGTAGCTGGTAATATGACCCTGATGTACAAGGGTCATACAGTGAATCATTAACGAAATATGAAACCCTAGCGTCCCGCTGCTGAGATTCGTATAAAACGTACATTTGTTTGACGAAAAGAGTCAAAGAGTGTTATTTACAACGGGTTTTTTAGGATTAACGATGCTCATGTGGGTTATTTAGGACAGTTTGGTCAGTTGTCAGTTGTCAGTAAAAGCCACTACAAATGTCAGTTGTCAGTTAGATTTTAGGCGATTTGTCAGTTGTCAGTTAAAATTTTGGCCATTTGTCAGTTGTCAGTTAACCCCATCCAGACCCTCTTGATGCTCATTTTCGCGCCGTGGACGAAGTCCATGTTTTTTCCACAGCCGCCCAGACGTTGTATTCGATTTAGGTGATTATAAGACAATGTATGAGAATACTTTGAAAATTGCTCGAAATTGTACTTGTATGAAAGATTTGAATAAAAATTTCTTACCTTATGTTTATCATGCGTTATTTTGACATTTCTGTGCCTCTGGAGTGGGTTTAAAGCCGTTTAGACGAGTTTTTCTTTCCGACGTTGTCGCCATGGCGCGGTCGCTTAGCTAAATTTTTGAATCTTGTGCCCGAGATAACTTTTCACGCATTCAGACAAAGCAAAAGTGGAAACCCAGCGCTCGAACACGAGCGTTTCTCGGGCGGTTAAAATAAACTTTGGAACCTTAAGCGAAGGAAATCGAAAGAAGAATTATCGACGGCTGTATTGAAGCAATTTTGGTGAGATTCGACACTTTTTGTGGTATTTAAGGAGCTTCGAGTGCGAACCGTTGGCGAACTAGCTATAGGTCACCTGCCTTTCGTTTCTCTTTAGGGGAAGCAACGTCGGAAAGAAAAACTTGTCTAAACGGCTTTAAACCCACTCCAGAAGCACAGAAATGTCAAAATAACGCATGATAAACATAAGGTAATACATTTTTATTCAAATCTTCAATACAAGTTCTATTTCGAGCAATTTTCAAAGTATTCTCATACATTGTCTTATAATCACCTAAATCGAATACAACGTCTGGGCGACCTGTGGTTTTTCGACAACTTGCGTTGACTAAGGGGGAGACCGCTGATAAATTTATCGTTCGTTTACGGAAACAAGCTTGTCACTGTAATTTTGGCGCAGCTTTGGTGAAAAATTTGTCAGATCATCTGATCGAAAAGCTCCCCGATGTTGAACTGAAGAAGAAATTACTCGAGGTGAATAATATTACGCTAGAGGCTGCGATGGATAAGGTCCGAAAGTGGGAAGCTTCGCGTAAGCAAGTGAGTCAAATGCCGGTTACGCCAAGTCAAGACCGACAAGAACCTGGAGCAAGTGTTGGAGCAGGGACTAATGCTGTCGAACAAAGGTCTGGGCGTGGATCGAAAGGTAAAAGGGTTTGTTTTAACTGTAGAAAAGAAGGTTACTTGGCTAAAGACGGCAATTGTCCAGCTCGTGGACGGAAGTGCAGGACACTATGCTAGCTGTTGCAAGGGGGGAAGGATCCAAAAGTTTGGAAAAACAAATATTACTTAACGACGGGGAGGCCGGAAGACATCAGAGTTGAGAAAAAGCAGGCCAATCTTGTAGAGGGATCGTTGGAACCCTCCAGGTGAGAATGATTCATTTGCCTTTACCGTAGAAGAGCAGACATGCAATTTGGCCGCTTCTGCTGAGCCAGTGCTTTGTGTAAGCATTGGGACAGTAAACAGGGATGTGTTGGTTGACTCTGGACCTGGGAGCAATCTTTTAAGCATGGACACTGTTAAGGAGTTAAAACATCAGTAGCTTCAGGCGCAACTCTGCACAAGAAAGTTGTATGCTTATGTGGGTCGTGCGCTTGAAATCGAAGGTCAGTTTCAGTCAGAAGACTCTGTTGGTAAAACGAAGATTGTGGCAGATTTCGTTGTTGTCAAAACAGGTCGTTGTTTGCTAGGATATTCGACTGCCCTGCATCTTGGAATCTTTCGAGTGGATCCAGCAGGAACTCTTGCCACAGGGCTTTTCAAGTCAACCGCAGACACCCTCAGAAGTTCGTAGCTTGTTGGGTCTCGTTGGATTCAGTGCCAGGTTTATACCCGATTTTACAACAACTGCTGATCCCTTAAGAAGACTTGCCAGAAAAGGAAAACTGTTTATGTGGGGCGACTTGACTTTTCAGAAATTGAAAAGTCAAGTTGCAAGTGCACCAGTCTTTGATAAGAACGCACCTACTCGTGTTATTGCAGATGCCAGTCCAGTGGAGCTTGGAACAGTGCTGGTCCAATAGAAGAATGGAGATAGTCGTGCTGTCTGTTACACAAGTCGTAGTTTGAGCCAAGTGGAGGGCCGTTATAGTCAAACCGAGAAAGAAGCACTAGCCCTAGTTTGGGCATGTCAACGTTTCCACTTCTAATTGTATGGGCTGCCACAGTTTGACCTCGTAACAGACCATGAAGCACTCAAAATAATCTATTCCAAGGAAGTCCAAACCTTCAGCCCGGAAAGAGCGCTGAGTTCTGCATATACAACCGTACAACTATCAAGTCTGTTAGGTGTCATCGAGAAAGAATATTGCAGATGCCCTTTCCCGACTGACAAATATACCTGCCTCAGATCAGTCCCCGGAGGACGATGGATACATACGCATGGTAGCTCTGTATGCTGTCTCCGCTGCGTTGATAATCAAAGAGATTGAACGGATTGTAGCACAAAATCCAGAGTTGCAATCAGTCATAATTTGCCTCATCGAAGAAAAATGGGACATTGTTCTCAAGTCATACTTGCCAGTGCGCAATGAATTGACCTTTATCGGTCATGCAATTCTACTGGGAATGAGAATTGTTGTACCGCAAGCTCTTTGCAAAAGAGTTGTCAGTTTGGCTCACGAGGGGCATGAAGGAGTCGTGAAGACAAACAATAGTATAACAAGTGCTAACTGCGCTAGCTGTACAACAGAACACCAAAGTGAACTGTGAACAGTTTGTTTGGGCTTTTATAGCTAAAGGGTTGTCTGCTGGGAATGCCAGTAGAAAGAACTGTACTTCAGCACAGCTTGGCATTACACGTGTATAATCTTAGCCATGAATAGTGCTGGTCGGCGTCGGGAGCGAGGACCAGGAAGCACCGCGTGCATCTGAAAGCGGGAGATTGCATCGGCGATCTCATTTGAAACCCCGGGGACATGGCAAGCCCGGACTACAAAGTTGTGCTGCATAGAAAGGAGGACGAGCCGCCTGACCAACTCCATTATGCGTGGTACTTTGTAACGCCTAGAATTTATATTAGACACGACCAATATATTGTCACACCAGAATTGGAGGCGTCTCCCGGCAAGAAAGGGGTGCCACATGACGCAAGCAACAACGATGGGAAAGAGTTCTTGCAATTCGATACCTATTTCCCGTTTTTGGTTCAAAAGCATGTGGGGAGGCCAGCCACCCTGGAACCACCTTCACTGGAAATAGCCCCCGAAGCCTAAAGAGCCCGCGGCATCGGTGTAGAGTTCTAGATTCTGAGCTGGAAACGCCCGTTCCAGTTCAAGAGAAAAACTTTCCACATTTCAAGATCCTTAAAGAACTCCTTATTAAGCCGCATGCGGTGGAAACGGCTTGGGATCCCCTCCTGGTCAAATTAATCGCCCGCTGAAGGAAGGTTCTCCTGGGCACCACCACCTTGCATGCAAACTGAAGAGTCCCAATGAGTGATTGTAACTCTACCAGGCGTACTGAGCGACGTATTTTGAAAGCGTTCAACAGTTCATTGATCCTGGAGAGTTTATCCTGTGGTAAGCGGGCCTCCATGCGGACGCTGTCTAAAGCAATGCCCATGAACTCAATCTCCTAGGAGGGGCTTATTGTCTTGGACGCTACGACAGGGACCTCAAGGGACATAAATACCCGTAGCAGAGTGCTAAAGCTAGTTAAAAATGCCAATTTAGACGGTTCGGCAATGACAAAGTCGTCCGTCCACGATGTGAATAACAAGCTGGAGGCCATAGTTACTTTTAAGGATCCATTCAAGCCCGTTCGACAGCTGATTGAAAAGGAACGGGGCACTTCGAAGCCCAAAGGGTAAGTACATGTCTACATAGTATTGGGATAGCCAGCTACAGTGACTAGCCAGCAAGCTCCAGTCGTCCAGATGACTTGGTATCAGGCGGAAGGCTGATTTAAGATCAGTATTGGCCATAAAGGTTCCCCTTCCTAGGGGCTGGAGAATACGGATGGCATCGTCTACCCGCACAAAATCTAAGGGAATAAGGGGTCCTTTGGAATGTGCTCATTAATGTTATCGCCCTGGGGGTAGCAGAGGTTGTAGATAGTGCGCCAGGCAGTTGAATGTTTTTTGGGAACCACGGCCACCGGACGACACGGAAACTTGTGCAGGGGCGGGGAGTGGTAGGGATCCGCTACCCTTCCAAGAGCTACTTCCTTTTGCAGATTGAAAGAAACTTCTTTCGGGTGCTGTACTACCGAAATACGGTTAGGGGAGATGGAAGTCGATGTCAGCCGATCAACTTCCAGTAAAACCATCATTCATTGCCTAGATGCCCAATTCGCAAGACATGGATTGCCCAGAGGCCTGCGCAGCGACAATGGTTCAAACCTGGTGTCCAAGGAAGTAGAAGGGTATTTGAAAGAATCGGAGATTGAGCACCATGACACGGCACCTCTGTGGCCACGGGCAAATGGCCAAGTGGAAAGGCAGAATAAGACGCTTCTGAAATCTGTTAGAGCAGCTCACGCAAAAGGAAAGAATTGGAGGGAGGAGCTAAACAGGTTCCTGTTGGCATACAGGTCAACGCCACATTCGACTACAGGGAAGAGTCCTGCTGAATTGTTGTTTAGAAGTAAGCTTAAAACCAAAATGCCTGAGCTGGTCGATTTGGAAGAGGAGAAAAAAGAAGTCAGTGACCAAGGAATCCGTGATCAGGACACACAGAGAAAGCAGTCGCGTAAGGACTACGCCGACAAGAGGTTTCATGCTAGAGACCGAAATGTGAGAGAAAGAGACACTGTTTCGCTAGAGAAGAAGAATGAAAACAAGCTGTCGTCTTGCTATGAGAATGAACCATATCAGGTGATGTCTCGTTGTGGAGACCAGGTGCTACTGAGATCATCACAGGGAGTTCAGTACAAGCGAGACCTTCTGCATATCAACACAATAAGGTGGTTAGATGACAAAATGTAACAATGGAAACGTTTACAAGCCTAACTAAATGTGCAATTAGAACCAAGCCCTTTAACATGCCAGATCAGAAAGAACAGGGAGCTCCACTACAGGATGCTGAACCACCGACGGAACCGAAGACGGCCGAGATATCACCCATGAAAGAGAATCCAGTACCAACGACAGATTCACCACCTGACCTACCTGCTGCTATACCTACAGCTGAGCAGCCAGTTAGAAGATCTGACAGAATTAGTACTCATCCGAAAGCACTGAACGATAATGTTCTGCACTAAACTTAGGGATTTTTTTACTGTCATATTCATTGCTGTGTTTCAAAAGTAACATTTGAACATTTATATATGAATTTAAAGGGACCGTGTCACGGATTTAAGCCAAACTTAGGCATGGGAAATGACCATCAAATTCGTTTAAATGTATAAAATTACCTCTTACAACAGTGAAGGAATATTTAAAGAACACACCAAATGCAAAAGAAGGTACGGATGGCCAAAAGTGTCGAAGATTGAAACGGATTGCGATGTGGGCTTTTGAAATATGGTCCGGCGGAACAGTTTTCAAAGTTAATCTTGTCTGCTTGTTACTTTAATTTATGACGCCCTGGAGACACATTTAGCTGCAAGGAAGTTATGATTTTGTCATTTAGTATCAAAGAATTAATTTCTTTGCAAACATTTAGTTTCATTGCGAATATTTGGCAAAATTTAATAACATAAGATTAACTTGGCAGTGACATAGTCCCTTTAACCGCAGGGACCATGTTTATGAGTAGTGAGTTTGGTTCGAGTGTAAAAACAAGAAATGAACTCAAAACGCGTGTTTAAAGGAACTTTTCTGTTATTTGACGTAAAGTATTTAAGCGAAGGACGAGATGGATGTAATGTATTACATGTTGGCCAGCGGTTACTCATAAGTGTACATCAATACCCTCAAACGATATGAACACCCAAAACGGACTCCCAACAATATTCACCAAAACTACCAGCTGGTTACTAATCGCACTTGGTATGTTCCCTCAGCTGTCGCACTAAAACAATGTCAATTTATTCATGATTTGTAGTATTTATATGCGATGTTGATAATTTATCATCGCATCGCATTTAAGATTTTGCAAAGAACCATACCGCAATCCGTTTACTCTTCTCAATATTTGTCCATCCACATTTTCTTTTGAATTTGCTGCGTTATTGATATGTTTCTTCGTCATTGTAAGTGGTTAATTTTATGTTTCACTTAATCCTGCGGCCATTTTTCTTGTTTACATTTGGCTTAAATTCATGACACAGTTCCTTTAAGAAAATCAGTTGACTTATACAGAAGGTAGGCCCCTTTTTGTTGTTGTCTTATGATATTCATATAAGGCGTCTTTTCCAGAAAACATGTCACAGTTTGAAAAAGAAAATACCATATTTATTATTTACTATGTCACAGTTTGTTATTTGGGCGATCAGTGTTTATTATGTCAACTTAAAAACATTTTTGAAACTGATCTAAAAGTGTAAAATGATCTTATAAATACTTTTAAGAAACTAAATATTCGCAAACGTTCTGTCGCCTTCGTCAGAAATATAGTTTGAAACAGTGTCACTGCATGCATAATCGGGTCTTATTTGCTGCTAGTCTCCAAAGATGCAAACAAAGGTAACTAAACTTGTGGGAAATGTAAATGTTCAGGAGCGAGAGAATAAAGTAAGCACTTGCAACCCTGAGGCACAAAATAGAATCATGTGAGTGAGTCCATTTAACTTATAAACATGATTCTATTCTGTAAATGTTCGTTTACGGAGTTTCGGTCCTGGATGGAATGCAAAACGTCCAGAAAAAAGCGTTCTAGTCTATTCAGGTTTCTTTCTAGAATTTCAACGTAGTTCAGGTGAATGTCGTAATCTGTTGCTCCCTCGGAGATTGGCCAAAAATGATTTCAAGAGAAAGAAAACTGAAGAAAAAGATGAATGGATATAGACACACAGAAAAATCGAGAGTGTTATGGTAACACCAAAAAGGTGTAAATTCTTGCAGCTGTGTGAACACCAATTTAGTGTTTTATTAACACTGCAACAGTGTACATTTACACCAACATGGTGTAAATTACAAATAATTACGATTATGATTGCGTTTAAAAACACCCACGCAGTGTTATGACAACACATAATCAGGGTAATTTTACTCCAAAAAAGAGTAAGTTAACACCAAAGTCGCGTTATATAACCCAATTGAGGTGTTGAAACACACCACAATGGCGCTTACTTAACACCGCTTTAGTGTTTCTTGTACACTAAATAAGTGTATCAGCGACACTGATATGGTGTAAAACACCTTGCAGCTGTGTGCACACCGAAATTAGGTCAATTTACACCAATGAGTATTTTACACTAAATTCGTGTAAATCAACACTTTTAGTTGTGTTATAACAACACCATACAGGTGCTATGTTAACACTCTTTGTAGTTGACTAAACAGGGAAAGTAGGTAACTTAAGAGTACGTACAGTGATGACTACTGAGGTTTCATTAGTTTCCCTTCTCAGTATTTAATCAGTCACAAAAAACACTGTTAACTTTAGTTACAAAGAAGCACACTTAGGACGGACTATTTTAACAACGTACATACAGGTTTCAGTAACAAAACCTTGCCATGTCTAAACCGAAATAGTTATCTAACAGTTCATTCATTCATTCTCACTTTCGTAAGAAGTCTTACGCTATCATGTACGTCTAGCACGTATCTCTGAAGAAATATATATACGTTCATGCATTCCTTTGGGTACTGAATATTGCACACGAAACATAAGAACAGCAAGGTGATCAGGGCACTGGTATGCCCCCAATTATATCTTCAAAAAGAGATCCTGCTCCCCACTGATAAAGATATCGTCTGGGGAGTGCAATTCTCCTTCAAAGATCATAAAGGGAGGCATTCCTTCCCTTCTGCCTTTTGCCACCTCTTTTGCATCACTGCCATTCTACAAGAAAAAAATCGGAAACGACATCGTGTTAATTATGATTTATATAGTTAAGCAATACCAGATAACATTGATGAACATTGTTATGAAATGGGGGATATAAACACCTTGAATGGTAGCTCTTGAAACTTTCATGGGCCCACCTCTATTATTTTCTTGGTTTGAAGAACGAGAAATGCTGGAGGAAAACCGACTCAGTAGACTCAAGTTTCCCCTGCCGATTAATTTTTTTTTAAACTCTTTCTAATATTTCAATATTCAAATCAGTTTACTACATCCACACCTTTCTAGAGTGTTCTAAGAAGCTAAAGATGGATAACAACAACAATAAAATAATAAACATAGACCCATAATCAAGTATGTTATTTCGAAATTCTATGATTATACCGTTTCAATCTACGCTTGGAGATGAAAAAAAGTGGTCACAATTCGTTCGATTGGCCATGTTTCTGAATAAATCGCTCATATAGAGATTCATTTTTCAGGCAAAATTTGTTGTTGTGGTACTGGTAGTTGTTATCAGTTTTGTTGTTGCTGACCACTTGTTACAATCTTCCAATTCATAATGTTCCAAGTAATGAGTGGTTTAAATAATTAATCCGACTCAACTTTGGAGCTAGTCAAAAGCGGAAAATCCACTTTACATAGCTATGGATTAGCCCACAACATGATGAATTGGTAGAGAATAACAGTGGCACAATAAACTTGGTGTAATCATAGTCTGAAAGTAGACCAAAAACATTTAGGATTGAAATAACATTGAACAGGAAATTTAAAATTGATTAAAGTTTGACAAAAAGCTCAATACAGTCAAATTGCTATAGTGATATAATGCTGCTTAGAAATAACGATTAATGGCCAAATATTAGTAGAAAGGTCATTCTTTATCTAAGCTCCCAGCCTCTGAGTGGCGCTGACATCCATGTGAAAGTTAAAAATATTTATTATAGTCAAGTCCTACTTGATAATACCTAACCTTTTGTCACTTGTGCCTTATGTTTCACCTTTATCAGCAGCCAGAGGTTCGTCCTCTTGAACCACAATGGTTGGAAAAACAAGATGGCATCGATTGAAATGAACAATTTCCCGTGCTTTCCTGGGCATTCAACTTGTTAATCTTCTCTATTATTTTCAAACGGGGAACGGCAAGGGGCACGAGGGTCTTAAGAGTGTCTTCATTCATGCACTTTAGTGATTCGCCATCAATTGCATGATCTTTTGTTGATACCACAGAAAAAAAGGACAGTACAAAAAAATAAGTATTACAAGACCTCACAACCATCAAAGTACATGTAGGCTTTTGAAAACTTTACAACCTGTTTTGTTATTTTGCGTTTTGAGTTATTATTTGAGTTTTGAGTTTTGAGTTCTGCAAAGACACAAACGGCCACATATTCCTAGCATGTTGCGAGTGAACAATTAAGACCGGAAATCGATCCATGTGGACGATTCCTAACTGGCACGCAAGGTTTTGCTCTTGAAGTCTGTGAAGTAAATCTCGTATATTTTCAGTTTAAAACTGAAAAAAATTCCGACAACGTTCCGCTTTAACGCACGGCAAAGGGATTAGTCTGGTCAACGACATGAAGCGTGAACATTGTCCTCCCACTACTGGGAGCTATAAAATTCAGTTAGCGCCAATTTGCGTGTACGCATAAACTCGATTAACAGCCATCCCGCGCTATTGCACGGCTGCCAAACATTGTCGATGCCAAACACCGCTTTATACATATTAAAGGTTTGTGCTTTCGATTCACTGCTGTAGTTTTTGTCTATATAATATAAAAACATTACACGTCGGCTCAAAGATAGGAATTCGATGTTCGAGTGGCAAAAACAATACATTTTTGCCGCTCGAACATAAAATTCATATCTTCTCGCCACCGTGAAATATCCTCTATTTCTACTCACTGCAGTACTCACAATCAGTACTAAGTAAAACATGAATTATTGAAGACTTACCTCTGATCACGGAGTTGCCCGGAGATTCCTACAAGAGGACGGTGAATAACAGATTCTAACAAGTTGTTCTCAACGAACCCTGTTTGAGCGGTTGCCGAAATAAAAGGTTGGTCACGTCATTCCCGCCTTTTTCTTTGATGACGTTAGATGTGAGGTACCGGATGACAATCCGAAGGCCTGGTCACCAAGTACACCACCTTTTCACACAGCGAGGCATCGTAGATATGTCACACTTGTCTTATTTATTTAAGCAAATATTCTATTAGATTGCATTTTGCATTTGTTCTTTAGTTAGAGGACTAGATCGATTCTTAACATCTCGTGACATGGCGTGTTTTTAAGTCTTCAAAATTGTTCTGTATCATAATTAGCTATTTAGCTGTCAATGACCTGTCAAATTGCAATCACCAACGATCAAACATGCACGCAAGCTAAATATTGCTGATCACCAGGCCCTGCTGATCACAGTAGGAGAAAGCGTTCTGTGTTTTCTTATTTGTATCGTCTTGATGTTATTATTAAATTTTTTTCAATCAAAGTCGACCAACAGTAGAAGAACAACTGCAACTTCCTTTTGTGCGATAAGCAAACTAGTCCTGTTGCGTGACTTGGCGACATGACAGCTTATCATACAATTTTCTAAGTGCCTCAACTAGAACCCAAATCGTTGACAAAAGAGCAGGCCCAACGATCAACAGGGTCAACGATTTTTATCCGTAGGTAAAACTCAATGCTCAGATTGGATTTCAGTTCGCGAAGTTCTTCTCGTTCTTGCTCATTGTAAGGTTGTTCCTCCAATGTGGTTTGTTGACCAAAAATTGTTCCCAGGCGCATGTAAATTTAGATTACTTTTTTCTCAAATATTGACAAAGTTATGAACGGCCCTCCCCCTTCTGAATAAGGTTTAGGTTATCCAGCAAAAGTGAAACTGTTCAGTTTTATTCCTTTACTATGTATAATGAAAAAGTGTGTACATGACTTGTTGTGTTGTACGTGACATCTTTCTCATTACTCTTCTCAGCTTTACTGATACCAATGCATGCTTGTCAGCTAGGTTTATTCGGCATTTCCTTTATTATTTGAGTAAGGTCTATTTCAGTATCGGTCTGCAGCACATCAAATAATCTAATGTAAGTGTCTTTCTTGAACATTTCCCGGCACAAGAAGTAATTGGCATTTCGTGTAATTTCACAACTATTTCGTGTTGGCATACACGATCCAGTGTTAAATTACATACTAGCGGTGTTAAACCCGTGCAAGGTTTTTGTTACCCGGTTGCAGTGTAAAAAAACACCAACAAGGTGTTGCACAATGTTTCCATTACACCAGTTTGGTGTTAGTTAACACTGAATTAGTGTATTGTTATAATTACACCATGTTGGTGTTGTGGTAACACGGACATGGTGTAAATTTATACTACCCTCGGTGTTCTTTAACACCCTCACCTTTTCTGTGCATAGCAAGCCAATAGCACAGAGCTAAAAATTGGCGACAAATTATTAATTAATGAAATCCAAGACCAACTGGAGAAGGGGACCGTGTAGAGAGTTAATGATTAGCCTTAGAAAGAAAGGAAGTTTTGACCTTCTTTACAAAGTGGGGATACTTTTGGGATGCGTGATTAGCAGATTTGATTTGCCGTGAAACGTAAATGTGAATTTCTTTGGGTAACAGCGAGATAGAAAAGTAGTACGTTACTTGCTTATTTTCGTCATTCGGAAAAATGAAATTTTAATATCCGTGATCCGTTATTTATTTTTATTTTTTCTGCCCGTGAACCGTGCCAGAGACCGCCCCTGTAAGACCCCCTACGAAGCAGCAGAAGAAAAAAAAAGTAGAAAGCACAAATATACGAACCATCTTCGACACATCAGCTAAGGAATATTAGACTGGTTCGTCCTTAAACGATTTTCGATTGGAGACTGGAACTCCACTCTAAAACCATACACTGGATTGTGCTGGTTCAAAACCGTTTCAAAGTTGGCTGTTGCGCTTTCTGGCGATTTTTAGCAGTCAGTCTTGCAGGTACGCACAGGTTTAGGCTTTGTTATTCCTTCAACACAGCCACTGTTTCTTCTTGGTGGAACTCTAAAGCAACAGCTAGAAAACTTGAAAGCCAAATATCACGAAGATTTTGAGGATCGTTAGTGGACGAATTACCACTGCACAGGGGCACAATGTATAATTTGAAAAGGTTACAGTCTTAGTATATCGAGAAGCGGAGTTTAAACTACATACATGCCACTATTATGTGGTGGTGGCTAACGCTGAATTGAGAGACGAAGGGAAAATATATGACAAGAAAAATTTGTGCATGAAAGCCAAAGAAGCAAAGTTACCGAGACTTTCTTGGAGCAAGCAGAAAGATACCATGGTCGTGATCTTTACTAAAGGTTCTGTGGAAACTAGTTAGAGAGAAATTCTGACTAGTTAGGCATAAGTAATTGACCCTCTTGGAGTGGCAAGCCTTACAGCCTGAGTAAGGGGGCTGTGGGGCCTTTGCGTCTTAGAAATGGCAAGTTCCACAGCTGGGTAAGACGATCTATACCACAAATCGACTCGCAGAGAGGTTTGCGAGCAACACCTACCATAGGATTCAGTGCTAGAAATAGGGAAACTGGTAAAACAGTGTTGCAAGTTCAAGGAATACCTAATTAATAAAGTAAGAATTTCCTGCAGTCTAGCTACAGCCAAAGAACCATTCCTTTTTTTGTTCACATGCCTTCGGTGATACTATTGGCACAATATCTGCGACTACAGTATTAGGATTATTCTTTAAGAGTCGTGCGCAAACCAGGATCTTTAACCCGAGTAATTCACCTCGAACTGGTACCAAATTTAACGGATAAGCAGTTCATCAGTATCCGCACATTTTGCATCACAAAGGAGCAAAGTCTAAAATGATCAACGCTTATAACGGTACAACGCTTATAACAGGTACAGCAAACAGGTCGAGTAAGGTGATGATCCCAACTTCACTTTGACAGTATTTTACCAAAACACGTAATCAGTAACTATACAAGGAAATGTTCATATACATCAGATTTTTGACAGTTCGAACCATATTTCAGGTTCGATGCAGACTTAACAGCACGATTCACTTTAACCCTAAAATGAATACAAAAAAGTTCAAAGATAGGAGTCCTTTCATCACTCGTGTTTCTGACGCAAGAGGGACTGGGTACACAGGAGAAAATAACAAAACTTACTCTTGGTGATGCGGGTGGGGATTACTATACAGGAGGTTAATACGAAAAGGGGATGCCTTTGTCAGACTGGAGGTTTATCACCCTGTATGTCTGCTTGCCTTTTTTTTCTGTCCAACTCCTTGCCTGCTGCATGCCTGCCTGTCTGTCTGTCTGTCTAGTCTGTCTGACTGTCTGTCTGCCTGTTTGTCCGACTGTCTCTGTGTGTGTCTGTCAGTCAAAATATTGCTGAATTACAGAAAACTTCTTAAAAGTGGCTCATAACAAATAATTTAAGTTTTAACTGTCGTGGGCCACATAATAATTACAATTGGTGACAATAATTATTATTGGTGGCTTGATGCAAATGGGACAATATATCACTGTATATAATTTGCTTATCCAGCTTACACTCGATTACTGTGATAAAATACGGATTGCAGTTGCTCCTACAATAATGGTACCAAACAAATGCCCAATCATTGGTAACAATAGTTTAACCTGTTAAGAACTGCTACAAACTGGATAATGATCAAAATATTAAAATGCAACTTTTTGCAAAACAAAAAGGGCAGGCTATAAATGAATATTGAGCTTGAACTCTAAACTTAATGCCGAATATAAAACCGACTGACGTTTTGACTTGAACGTACCAAATCTCGTTCCATAAACTAAAGTGATTAACTGAAGGTTTATGCTTCGTTTACTGGTATTTTACGTTGTTCTTGTTAACCCGTCTTGTCTGTTTCTCATCATCATCATCATCATCATCATCATCATCATCATCATCATTTATTTGCCACTTCAGAATTAAACATACAAATTAAAATAACTTAAAAAGATAAGGCGAGGAGACCTCCAAGAAACCACAAGGCTTATGGGGGAGGCCACCTCGGGTTAGCAATAAGTTAGTAATTTCGCTGTGAATGTGCAGCTAGGCCAATTTCAGACTCATTTTATTTCTGGCTGGCTGATTTTTTTTTTGAATTACAAAATGGTAAAAATTGTTATAATGAGAATATTTAAAACTAGCTAATATTAAATAAATTAGTTTTAATCACTTCAAAAACTAAATTTAAAAGTACTGCTTCTGATTATAACGTTGCCAACTTTGGCTATTCTCGTGACTTTAAGTTAGGAGTTACGAACAAGTCTACGCTGCCCAATCTCTCGGTATTTGCATGGATGATAAAAGACTGTCGAGGGATACCCTAAATTTGGCGTAAAAGGGGTCATTTGCAGTGGGTGGCAGTGGGAGGCTGTAGTGCATTACATGTAGCCCAGTGGTTATTCATAAGAGTACATCCGGGATGCGAAGAGTGTGTAGTGAACAGGAAAGCATGTACTGTGTGTACGGTCGTGTTTTCTGCTTTAAAAACAGCTGTTAGCCCTTGTGACTTGCCTTTGTGGCCTTTGAACACTACAAATTGACGAAGAGGATGTCGCACTCAGTGGAACGAGCGTTGCCGCCCTAAGATTTAACCGGTTCTTCCTTTCAGGTCGCCAAACGGTGGCGACAATGGAAGCGATCTTACCAATATTACATCAATGGCAAAGGAATTACGAACGCCTCTCGAAAGAAAGCTTAATTACTTCATTTTGCGGGAATGGAAGTCCAAGATATTTTCGAAGTCCTTCCGGATTCAGGACCGAACAATGCCGAGGAGGGTAACGAGTATGTAGTGTGTCTTCGTAAGCTTGATGCTCATTTTCGCGCCGTGGACAATGTGCCATACGAAAGCCATGTTTCTCTACAGCCGCCCAGACGTTGTATTCGATTTAGGTGATTATAAGACAATGTATGAGAATACTTTGGAAATTGCTCGAAATAGTACTTGTATGAAAGATTTGAATAAAAATGTCTTACCTTATGTTTGTCTTGCGTTATTTTGACATTTCTGTGCCTCTGGAGTAGTTTTAAAGCCGTTTAGACGAGTTTTTCTTTCCGACGTTGTGCTTCCCCTAAAGAGAAACGAAAGGCAGGCGATCTGTAGTTCGCCAACGGTCCGCACTCGAAGCTCCATAAATACCACAAAAATTGTCGAATCTCGCCAAAATTTCTTCAATACAGCCGTCGATAATTCTTCTTTGGATTTACTTCGCCTAAGGTTACAAAGTTTATTTTAACCGCTAGAGAAACGCTCGTTTTCGAGCGCTGCGTTTTCGAACTTCCTGTAGGTTCTTGGCATTAAAAAAAAAACACACAAAATCTTCAGGGAGGAAAATTTTCCAAGGAATTAAATTTGGAGCTAATCCTATTATACGATCGTCGACATTTTTTTTACTTTTATATTTGTCTTATATATGATATTCATATAAGGCGTCTTTCCCAAAAAACATGTTACATTTTGTTATTTGGGCGATCAGTGTTTATCATGGTTACCTAAAAACTTTATTAAAACTGATTTAAAAATGTAAAATAATCTTATAAACACTTTTAAGAAACTAAATATTCGCAAACGTTCTGTCGCCTTCGTAGACGTATAGTTTGAAACAGTGGCACTCCATGCATAATCTGGTCTTATTTTCTGCTAGTCTCAAAAGATGCAGACAAAGGTAACTAAACTTGTGGGAAATGTAAATGTTCAGGAGCGAAAGAATACGGTAAGCACCTGCAACCCTGAGGCACAAAATACAATCATGTGAGTGAGTCCATTTAACTAATAGCGGAGCTCCTTAGCGGCCCGTAAGGGCCGCAGAGCGGAGCACCATACCCATAAAAAAAAAACACATGAAAAAAAAAAAAAAAACACATGAAATAAAATAGGAAACCTCTGCATCCGAGTTTTCATGGTCATCATGGCTAGCGGCATGCCTCGCGGGCGCGTACGGCGGCGTACGTACGTACGGTGTTGCGCACATCCGGGATCTTGAAAGGTCTTGACAACTCGCGCAGTACTGGCGCGAAATAATTTTGCAGTGTGAGGTCTAAACAGCTAGTCTGAAAGTTAGAACTTGAGACAAACACATTTATTTTGGCTCCTTGTTATGCCGATGACTACAAACGAGAGCAGGGTAAACTTAACTTCGAGGAAACAGGGTTTAAGCGATTTGCGACGGGAAAGAGATCGCGAGAGATCCAGAAAACCCGGACAGAAAGCAGGCGAAAAAGTATAGCAAAGCGCCTGTCGAACCTGGTAGCAAAGTAGCGAAGAAAAGCGACTAAAATAGCAAGAGAGGTGCCGAGGAAACAGGCAAAGAAATAGCGGAGAACAAGGGAACGGAGATAAAACGAGCAGACGAGTGTACCTACTGCGGCCAACTGATGAAGGTGAGTACAAAACTGCAGTGTTTCCGTCATTTAATATCTCTACGTTTTGTCTTAAGCTTACTTTATACGCAAAGTAAGCTTATATTGACGGCACATTTTACTTGCTTTCGCCACTAAGCATTTGCTTGTGACATGAACAATGTTGAAAAATACTATTCGTTAAAATTCAGTTTTACCAGGTTTTACTGATCAAATAGGAGGATTTGATTATGTAAACAAATAATTGTTGGGCCTTCGAGGAACGAATTCACGAAGAATATCACTTCAACACATCTCGAAGAAAATTAAGCTTACGATTTTTAAATGCTTGTGATATGATTATTTTGTTTTACAGTGCTGGAAGAGCAGCTGAGATGAGAATGAAAGTGATGTCAGTTTGCACGAAGCACCTGGAATTTCGTTAACTCCGAGTGAAATAGATCGATTCAGTGTATGCAGTTTATTGATATTCATGATGGAGGTAAAATTACTGTTCATTTAGTCAGAGTAAATAAACTTCAGCTTCATTACTTAGCTCTTTCGTTCCCAAATATATTAAATAATCCACTTGTCATGTAGTTCTGTTCACTATTGAGCGTTCATGTGGATTACATAACAATGTCAACAATTTTGAGATTTTGAGGTCTGTTTTGCTGGTTTCATTCAGAATGTCAACAGTAAATGTTATATTTGTCATAAAAAAATCACAATCTTGTTGTGGAATTTGGAAAATGCACACAACAAAAGTTAATGACTACTGGAAAACTGGAATCTTTGTGAGTAAATTCATGCCATTTTAGACACTGTATGCAGCTGTGCATGCAAACTTATTATTAATTAAATGTGTATCTTTAAAAATCTTAGTATTACTGTTAAGAGAAAAGCTTTTAAGATGTGGCAATGTTTTTCCTATGCATGTACATGTATATATAGGGGTAGAGGGGAGGGGGAGTATTTAAAGGTCAAACCTTTTAAAGAGGGGGTGTAAGGGTTTGCAGTGATGCTTTGAGTTTATTAAAATATCAGGACCTGAACAATCGATGGAATCGATAATCGATGGCAATCGATAACAATCGATGACAATCGATATCAATTAATCGATTGATATTGATAATCGATGAACAATCTATCGCTAAAGTTTTTGTGATTATCGATTGTCATCGATTATCAATTTCATCGATAATCGATGACAATCGATCAATTAACTAACATCGATTTTCATCGATTATCAATATCATCGATTACCAATTCAATCGATCATTTAACTGCCATCGTTTTTTATTTGACTAGTATTTGATAAATATGTTTACTTTAAAACACACGGTCTCTCTTGTATGTTATATTTTATTAGCAACAACAATGATAACCTTTCCAAAAAATGTCAATACAACGAGAAACTTACTAACTTAACAGTAATAAGGCAATAATTATTTAAAACAAACGTTTTGAGCTTAAGTCTTATACGCCTCCATCAACGAAGCGTACGCTTTTCGGTCTGGTTTGCTTTCGAACCAACTCCTGGCAAAGTAAATAGAAATCGCAACTTACAGAATTCCTCGCTGTCTAAGTACAATGTAATTTTTCTAAAACTCTGTCTTGTAGTCCATAAACATTTTCTCGCTCGTCCGAAATATTTCAAATCAAACAGTAGCAGAGACAACTCAAAAATACGTCGTCCGTACGTCGGATCGAAAACGAGACAACAGTGGGAGTCTGGGGATGAGTTTCGCCTGTCACGTCCGCCATTTTTGACTCGGTCACGAATAACGAAGTGTCTTTGGAATTCTAGCGCTAGCAAACAGTAGGAAACTCGAATGAAAAACAGAAACATTAAAGCTTATGATGTAAACTTCATCTCAATGGAAAGGAGCTTTATTATTTTTTTTTACAAAACAACATATGTAAGTATTTACTTCATGCTTCGGATTGATTGTGTGTTTAATGCCAATCGATGGCAATCGATGAAGTTCGCGACCACCAAAGTGTGATTATCGATTGATCATCGATTGGCCGATGCCAATCGATGCCAATCAACAGTAATTAATCGATTGTCATCGATTGATCGATTGATTTTCCGATCATCGATTTTCATCGATTGTTCAGGTCCTGAAATATTTACAGTAGAACCCTGCTAACTCGAACTCTGAAGGGAAACGAAAATGAGTTCGAGTTAGCGGGGTTTTTCGAGTTAGCGGGGTTGATTGAATATTTTATTTGCCAAGTTAATAATTGATAGTTTACTGATTTTTAAGCACTTCAGTATACAGTACTGTGCAAATTGAACTTATCTTGCCAGAAACTCTAAAGCGACCACACATTCTTTTGTTAAGAGTGGAAAATGACTGTCAAATACATGATCTGTTCATTGCTATAATCAATGGGCAACCGTTGCGAGTTGCAAGTCCTGGAATTCGAGTTATCAGGGTACAAAGTTTGACCCAAATTTTGTTCAAGGGAAACAAAATTTAGTTCGAGTTAGCGGGGTTTTCGAGTTATCCGAGTTCGAATTTAACCGAGTAAAAATGACTGAAAAGTGGGGTCAAATCCAAGGGAAATGGAAGTGAGTTTGAGTTAGCAAGGTTGTTCGAGTTATCCGAGTTCGAGTTACCGGGTTTTTTTTCTGTAGTTGACTTCGCAGTTATCAGTAAAAAAAAATAGTCTGTGCTGATACATCTCTGTTAAATATATAAGGTATCCTTTCGCATCCAGTAGTTTTGCTTCACTTTATACAAGCTTGCGTTAAGTGTTTTGTTTTATAAATTATTGATTTTCATACCAATTAATCAATTTTAATTTAATCTGTGGCATTTGACTTTTTTCAGGGTTAACATGAATTTCAGAATTTGCAGAGCCACAGACACAAAAACAGAATGTGGACAAGGACATCAAAAGAAAACAGGAAGGATTAAGATTATCCAGCTTGATGTTTGGGTGTCTTCATGATGCCATTTTCAAGAGACTAGTAAATTACATGTAAATTGAAATCAAGAAAAGCTGCAAATGAGCAAAGTTTATATTTTAAATGTTAACGTATTTACAGTGTACTTCAGAAAACAACTTCTTGATTGACCTGTCTCTTTCACATCTTTTTAGATGTAACAAGGGCATTATGAAGTGATCTTTTTAAGAATAATTTATGCAGCCAAAACAGTAACAGCAGAAATGAATGGGAGTTTAAAATTGCTATTTTCAATGTTTTGGCTGGTAAGAAACCACATGTGACCAAGCTAAAATCTCTTTGGCCGGTTAACATGACCTGTAAGTGTCCAAATATTTTGAGCCCTCGACTACACAGGACTTACATGTAGTTGTCTAATTACTGTATATCATAAGATCTTTGGTTGACCTTGGGGGAGGTAGTGGAGTTAAAAAGCAATGTAATAATTTGAATTTGGATTGGTAATGCTGAAACTGGTGGTACTGTAATTCTTAAGTATAGACGTTAAAATCGTGATTGCAAGCAATATGCAATACCAATTTCATTCTTATGTGTTGTATGCTGCGTACAATTTATAAGAACAGCTATAATGTTAAAATTAGTGAAATATTCTAAAGCCAGATTAAATTTGCAGTATCCATTAGGTACCATGAAGCAACCAAATTGTGACTCATTTGCTTACTTTGTGAACTTCATGACGAATGGGCAACATGACTCCACAAAAATGTGTACAATAAAGCATACAAATTTTTAAAAGAGCAGTCAAAGTATTGATGCTTTTTTTCTTGCATAGTTTTATACACAAGCAAACATGATTCTATTTTTTCTGCGTAATCAAAGAACAAAACTGAGTTTGAGACACACAAACAATATTCTATCTTCCCAGAATTTTTGTTTTTTTATTTCTGTAAGTGAAGTGAAACCCCTTAAGAGGAAGGGGACTCAAAAAGACATGTAAAAGTAAAAAAGGTGCTATCATCCTTTTTTTTTGGGGGGGGGGAGGGGGGTGGGATGGGGTTACAGAATGTCCCTTCTTTGCTTCCAGTTAGTTTCACTCCGGTTTGCTTGTAGTTAGGTTCACCCCTGTTTGCTCGCAGTTAGCTTTATTCATCCGGTGTGCTTGGGATTAGCTTTCACTCTAGTTTGCTTGTGGTTAGCTTTCACTCCGGTTTGCTTGGCATTAGCTTATGGCAATATGCTGTAAACCCTTTGCTACATGTATGACCTCTGCCATTTCCATTCAAAATTAAAATATAGGCAAATAGTGAAAATAAAAACAAATGAATGAATGAAAAAAAGAAAATTAACCATATTCTTAATGTAGATGTATATTATTTCCTATATACTCTAAATGTTAAGTGCTTTGCTAATTTACCACGTGATATGCCTATCTACCCCAACATGCAGCCCTACTACCCCCTCCTTATCTACGAAGGTTACATAATTACCCGTTTTGCAGCATAATTTCCCATCCAGACTTCTGGATCATAATGCTGTCGGTGGAATTAAAACGTTTTGATTGATTTTGTTTGTTCTCGGCTTATTTGGTGTTGCTGTATACGGTACTCCCATATAAGGGCTATACGGGTATGTGCTGCTCAACAGGGTATGCCTTTTGCCTCTCTGACTCTGAAACAGGGTATACAAATCACTCTTTTGACTGTGGAACACTATCAAGTTTAGCTATGAAAATCCGCTCCTCTCATTGGTTTTTCTCCAAGCCACAGACAAAGTCAAGTGAGCGCTTTGTGATGTACGCTAGTGTTTTTATATCTATCTTCATATATTTTTCATTGTGGATATTGTCTGGAACAGGGTACCTATTTTGCACTGTTTGTCCGGAACAGGGTCGCAAATTGAGCCGTTTTTCTCTGGAACAGGTCCAGAGTCTCAGCGACTCAGTGGCACACCCCTTGAGTAAATTTTAGGGAGTACCTCTTCCCCCCCCCCCCCCCCCCCCGGGACACGGTAAAAAAAAGTAAGTAACAATATTAAAATTTATAAAAAAAAAAAATAAAACGAATATTATATTCTTAGCCTTAAAATTGTACAATGGCTTGAATTCAGGTTTCAATAAAGTGCAAAATAATTAACTGGGGAGCTCCGCTTTTAGGCTTGCCTAAATCTATATATTAAACATGCTTCCATTTTGCAAATGTTCGTTTACGGAGTTTCGGTCGTGGATGCATGGCATGGAATGCAAAACGACCAGAAAAAGGCGTTCTAGTCTATTCAGGTTTCTTTCTAGAATTTCAATGTAGTCTAGGTGAATATCGTAATCTGTTGCTTCCTCAGAGATTGGCCAAAAATGATGTCATGAGAAAGAAAACTGAAGAAAAAGATGAATGGATATAGGCATAGCAAGCCAATAGCAGAACAGCACATTGCCGACAAATTACTAATTAATGAAATCCAAGACCGACTGGAGGAAGGAACCGTGGAGAGAGTTAATGATTAGCCTTAGAAAGAAAGGAAGTTTTGACCTTCTTTACACGAGGGTGGTTCGGGGATACTTTTGGGATGCGTGATTAGCAGATTTGATTTGCCGTGAAACGTAAATGTGAATTTCTTTGGGTAACAGCGAGATAGAAAAGTAGTACGTTACTTGCTTATTTTCGTCATTCGGAAAAATGAAATTTTAATATCCGTGATCCGTTATTTATTTTTATT
The DNA here is from genome assembly GCF_052425735.1 of Oculina patagonica. Lineage (NCBI taxonomy): Eukaryota > Metazoa > Cnidaria > Anthozoa > Scleractinia > Oculinidae > Oculina > Oculina patagonica. The sequence continues at coordinate 1,814,588 of NW_027558036.1, forward strand.
TTTTCTGCCCGTGAACCGTGCCAGAGACCGCCCCTGTAAGACCCCCTACGAAGCAGCAGAAGAAAAACAAGTAGAAAGCACAAATATACGAACCATCTTCGACATATCAGCTAAGGAATATTAGACTAGTTCGTCCTTAAACGATTGTAGATTGGAGACTGGAACTGCACTCTAAAATCATACACTGGATTGTGCTGGTTCAACCGTTTTAAAGCTGGCTGTTGCGCTTTGTGGCGATTTTTAGCAGTCAGTCTTGCAGGTACACACAGGTTTAGGCTTTGTTATTAACTAGTCCGTTGTTCGGTTCAACACAGCCACTGTTTCTTCTTGGTGGAACTCTAAAGCAACAGCTAGAAAACTTGAAAGCCAAATATCACGAAGATTTTGAGGATCGTTAGTGGACGAATTACCACTGCCCAGGGGCACAATTTATAATTTGAAAAGGTTACAGTCTTAGTATATTGAGAAGCGGAGTTTAAACTACATACATGCCACTATTATGTGGTGGTGGCTAACGCTGAATTGAGAGACGAAGGGAAAATATATGACAAGAAAAATTTGTGCATGAAAGCCAAAGAAGCAAAGTTACCGAGACTTTCTTGGAGCAAGCAGAAAGATACCATGGTCGTGATCTTTACTAAAGGTTCTGTGGAAACTAGTTAGAGAGAAATTCTGACTAGTTAGGCATAAGTAATTGACCCTCTTGGAGTGGCAAGCCTTACAGCCTGAGTAAGGGGGCTGTGGGGCCTTTGCGTCTTAGAAATGGCAAGTTCCACAGCTGGGTAAGACGATCTATACCACAAATCGAAATCGACACAAATCGACTTGCAGAGAGGTTTGCGAGCAATACCTACCATGGGATTCAGTGCTAGAAATAGGGAAACTGGTAAAACAGTGTTGCAAGTTCAAGGAATACCTAATTAATAAAGTAAGAATTTCCTGCAGTCTAGCTACAGCCAAAGAACCATTCCTTTTTTTGTTCACATGCCTTCGGTGATACTATTGGCACAATATCTGCGACTACAGTATAAGGATTCAGTATTCTTTAAGAGTCGTGCGCAAACAAGGATCTTTAACCCGAGCAATTCACCTCGAACTGGTACCAAATTTAACGGATCAGCAGTTCATCAGTATCCGCAAACTTTGCATCGCAAAGGTCAGTGCACAGTCTAATATGATCAACGCTTATAACGGTAGAAATTTTACAGGTACAGCAAACAGGTCGAGTAATGTGATGATCCCAACTTCACTTTGACGGTATTTTGCCAAAACACGCAATCAGTAACTATACAAGGAAATTTTCATGAACATCAGATTTTTGACAGTTCGAACCATATTTGAGCTTCGATGCAGTTAATATACAACAGACTTAACAGCACGATTCACTTTAACCCTAAACAATACAAAGAAGTTCAAAGATAGCCTAAGGAGTCCTTTCATCACTCTTGTTTCTGACGCAAGAGGGACTGGGTACACAGGCCTCCCAGCGAAAATAACAGCACTTACTCTTGGGGATGTGGGTGGGGATTACTATACAGGAGGTTATTACGAAAAGGGGATGCCTTTGTCAGACTGGAGGTATATCACTCTGTATGTCTGCTTGCCTGTTTTTCTGTCCAACTCCCTGCCTGCTGCATGCCTGTTTGCCTGCCTGCCTGTCTGCCTGCCTGTCTGTCTGTCTGTCTGTCTGTCTGTCTGTCTAGCTTTTCTGTCTGTCTATCTGTCTGTCTGTCTGTCTGTCTGTCTGTCTGTCTGTCTGTCTGTCAGTCAAAATGTTGCTGAATTTCAGAAAACTCCTTAAAAGTGGCTCATATCAAATAATTTAAGTTTTAACTGTCGTGGGCCACATTATTTGGGAAAAAGGATTGCAATTGGTGGCTTGATGCAAATAGGACAATATATCACTGTATATAATTTGCTTATCCAGCTTACGCTCGATTACTGTGATAAAATACGGATTAATTTAAGGACAAACGACCGTAAAATTGTGAAAGTAACAACCATTGTTACTGTCACATTTAGCAGTGTTTTCCTTTCATTACTTCTGGTGGGTAGCTTCGTTCGAGGGGTCGATACTTTTAATCATCTTAAAGGTGTGGCATATAAGGGTCGATCTGTCTTACTGTAATCGTACAATATGTGATTTTGTTTTTTTGCAGGGACCTTAGGCACAATAAAATAGAAGTGCTGCCTGAAGGAATATTTGAGAACCTATCAAGTCCAGTTTGGTTGTAAGTACATGCATCTGACAAGTATTTAATTTAGGAGGCTATCAACGGTTTCCAGCACTATCCATCTCTTATATACTTTGATGGATCAGGACTGCAAACCTTTTACAGTTGCTCCTACAATAATGGTACCAAACAAATGCCTTAAGCCCCCCCCCCCCCCCCCACCACACACACACACACACACACACACTTCAAGTCACTAGTCCGCCGGTCCTGGTTAAGAACTGCTACAAACTGGATAATGATCAAAATATTAAAATACAACTTTTTGCAAAACTAAAAGGGCAGACTATAACTGAATATTAAGCTTGAACTCTAACGTTTATGCCGAATATAAAACCGACTGACTTTTTGACTTGAACGTACCAAACCTCGTTCCATAAACTAAACTGATTAACTGAAGGTTTATGCTTTGTTTACTGGTATTTTATGTTGTTCTTGTTAACCCGTCTTGTCTGTTTCTCTGGCTGGCTGAATTTTTTTGAATTACAAAATGGTAAAAATTGTTATAATGAGAATATTTAAAACTAGCTCATATCAAATAAATTAGGTTTAATCGCCTGAAAAACTAAATTTAAAAGTACTGCTTCTGATTATAACGTTGGCAACTTTGGCTATTCTCGTGACTTTAAGTTAGGAGTTACGAACAAGTCTACGCTGCATAATCTCTCCATATTTGCATGGATGATAAAAGACTGTCAAAAGGATACCCTAAATTTGGCGAAAAAGGGGTCATTTGCAGTGGATGGCAGTGGGAGGCTGTAGTGTATTACATGTCAGTAGCCCAGCGGTTACTCATAAGAGTACATCCGGGATGCGAAGAGTGTGTAGTGAGTACTGTGTGTACGGTCGTGCATTCTGCTTTAAAAACAGGTGTTAGCCCTTGTGACTTGCCTTTGTGGCCTTTGAACACTACAAATTGGCGACGAGGATGTCGCACTCAGCGGAACGAGTGTTGCCGCCCTAAGATTTAACCGGTTCTTCCTTTCAGGTCGCCAAACGGTGGCGACAGTGGAAGCGATTTTACCAATATTACATCGATGGCAAAGGAATTACGAACGCCTCTCGAAAGAAAGCTCATCTACTTCATTTAGCGGGCATGGAAGTCCAAGATATTTTCGAAGTCCTTCCGGATTCAGGACCGATCAATGCCGAGGAGGGTAACGAGTATGTAGTGTGTCTTCGTAAGCTTGATGCTCATTTTCGCGCCGTGGACGAAGTCCATGTTTTTTCCACAGCCGCCCAGACGTTGTATTCGATTTAGGTGATTATAAGACAATGTATGAGAATACTTTGAAAATTGCTCGAAATAGTACTTGTATGAAAGATTTGAATAAAAATTTCTTACCTTATGTTTATCATGCGTTATTTTGACATTTCTGTGCCTCTGGAGTGGGTTTAAAGCCGTTTAGACGAGTTTTTCTTTCCGACGTTGTCGCCATGGCGCGGTCGCTTAGCTAAAATTTTGAATCTTGTGCCCAAGATAACTTTTCACGCATTCAGACAAAGCAAAAGTGGAAACCCAGCGCTCGAACACGAGCGTTTCTCGGGCGGTTAAAATAAACTTTGGAACCTTAAGCGAAGGAAATCGAAAGAAGAATTATCGACGGCTGTATTGAAGCAATTTTGGTGAGATTCGACACTTTTTGTGGTATTTAAGGAGCTTCGAGTGCGAACCGTTGGCGATTTAGGTCACCTGCCTTTCGTTTCTCTTTAGGGGAAGCAACGTCGGAAAGAAAAACTTGTCTAAACGGCTTTAAACCCACCCCAGAAGCACAGAAATGTCAAAATAACGCATGATAAACATAATGTAATACATTTTTATTCAAATCTTCAATTCAAGTTCTATTTAGAGCAATTTTCAAAGTATTCTCATACATTGTCTTATAATCACCTAAATCGAATACAACGTCTGGGCGACCTGTGGTTTTTCGACAACTTGCGTTGACCAAGGGGAAGACCGCTGTTAAATTTATGGTTCGTTTACGGAAACAAGCTCGTCACTGCAATTTTGGCGCAGCTTTGGTGGAAAATGTGTGAGATCATCAGATCGAAAAGCTCCCCGATGTTGAACTGAAGAAGAAATAACTCGAGGTGAATAATATTACGCTAGAGGCTGCGATGGATAAGGTCCGAAAGTGGGAAGCTTCGCGTGAGCAAGTGAGTCAAATCGTTACGCCAAGTCAAGACCGACAAGAACCTGGAGCAAGTGTTGGAGCAGGGACTGATGCTGTCGAAGAAAGGTCTGGGCGTGGATCGAGAGGTAAAAGGGTTTGTTTCAACTGTGGAAAAGAAAGTGGCTAAAGACGGCAGTTGTCCAGCTCGTGGACGGAAGTGTAGTAATTCTGGAAAGTGCGGACACTATGCTAGCTGTTGCAAGGAGGGAAGGATCCCAAAGTTTGGAAAAAGCAAATACCACTTAACGACGGGGAGGAAGACATCAGAGTCCAGGAAAAGCAGGTCAGGCCAATCTTGTAGAGGGATCGTTGGAACGCTAAGGTGAGAATGATTCATTTGTCTTTACCGTAGAAGAGCAGACATGCAATTTGGCCGCTTCTGCTGAGCCAGTGATTTGTGTAAGCATTGGGGCAGTAAACAGGGATGTGTTGGTTGACTCTGGACCTGGGAGCAATCGTATAAGCATGGACACTGTTAAGGAGTTAAAACATCAGTTACTTAACATTCAGGCGTAACTCTGCACAAGAAAGTTGTATGCTTATGTGAGTCGTGCGCTTGAAATCGAAGGTCAGTTTCAGTCAGAAGACTGTGTTGGTAAAACGAAGATTGTGGCAGATTTCGTTGTTGTCAAAACAGGTCGTTGTTTGTTAGGATATTCGACTGCCACAGATCTTGAAATCCAGCAGGAACTCTTGCCACAAGGAACAGTAACACTGTTAAAAGCACTTTTCAAGTCAACCGCAGACACCCTCAGAGGTTCGTAGCTTGTTGGGTCTCGTTGGATTCAGTGTCAGGTTTATACCCGATTTTACAACAACTGCTGATCCCCTGAGAAGACTTGCAAGAAAAGGAACACTGTTTATGTGGGGCGAGGAGCAAGAGAACTCATTTCAGAAATTGAAGAGTCAAGTTGCAAGTGCACCAGTCTTAGCGTACTTTGATAAGGACGCACCTACTCGTGTTTTTAGGGAGGCGCGGTGGCCTAATGGTTAGTGCGCCGGACTCCGGATCGAGCAGTTCGGGTTTGAGACCTGGCCGGAGCACTGCGTTGTGTTCTTAGGCAAGACACTTTACTCTCATAGTGCCTCTCTCCACCCAGGTGTATAAATGGGTACCGGCGAATTTACTGCTGGGGGGTAACCCTGCGATGGACTAGCATCCCATCCAGGGGGGAGTAGAAATACTCCTAGCCGCTTAATGCTACAGAAACCGGGATAAGCGCCGGCCTGATGAACCACTTGGCTCGACAGCAGGCTTTAACTTTTACCTACTCGTGTTTTTGAAGATGCCAGTCCGGTGGGGCTTGGAGCAGTGCTGGTCCAATAGAAGAATGGAGACAGTCGTGCTGTCTGTTACGCCAGTCGTAGTTTGAGCCAAGTGGAGGGCCGTTATAGTCAAACCGAGAAAGAAGCACTAGCCCTAGTTTGGGCATGTGAACGCTTCCACTTCTACTTGTATGGGCTGCCACAGTTTGACCTCGTAACAGACCATGAAGCACTCAAAGTAATCTATTCAAGGAAGTCCAAACCTTCAGCCCGGAAAGAGCGCTGAGGTCTGCGTATACAACCGTAAAACTATCTGTCTGTTAGGTGTCATCGAGAAAGAATGCCGTAAAATTCCGGTAATAAGCCCTCCCGCTTATAACCCCCCCCCCCCCCCCCTGGTGGTTTTTTGTTTTTTTTTTTTTTTTTTTTTTTTTTTTTTTTTTTTTTTTTTTTTTTTTTTTTCCCGCGGCTCCTCCGTTTATAAGCCCACCCAAAACCCCTTACGAACTTGTATAACCCCAGGGCTTATAACCAGAATTATACGGTATTGCAGATGCCCTTTCCCGACGGACAAATATACCTGCCTCAGATCAGTCCCCGGAGGACGATGGATACATACGTATGGTAGCTCTGTATGCTGTCTCCGCTGCGTTGATAATCAAAGAGATTGAACGTATTTCAGCACAAGATCCAGTGTTGCAATAAATCATAAATTGCCTCATCGAAGAAAAATGAGACATTGCTCCTAAGTCATACTTGCCAGTGCGCAATGATTTGACCTTTATCGGTCAGGTAATTCTACTGGGAACGAGAATTGTTGTACCCCAAGCTCTTCGCAAGAGAGTTGTCAGTTTGGCTGACAAGGGGCACCAAGAAGTCGTGAAGACATAGGAGAGACTTAGAACGAAAGCCTGGTGGCCTGGAATGGATCGTGATGCAAAAAGAAGATTTTCAGAGTGTTACGGATGCCAGCTGGTTACTAAGAACGTCCCGCACCCACCAGTGAAACCAACATCGCTACCCAGCCAACCGTGGGAAGAAGTAGCTGTGGATCTAATGGGTCCTTAATGTAACTGTTCCTTTCAGAATAATATAACCGTGACTTGTTGTTTGCTTATCCCACAAACTACTAATTAAAACAAACAATGACCCAAGTTGACGTTAATGAGGGAGCACTGCCTTGTGTTCAGTAAGACTGTGCGACTTCCGGAGATTGTGTGACAGAAGAACCTCAATTATCTCCCCAGCACTACAAGCTGACTGCAAAACAGCACGTGCTGGATCGGACAAGAGTATTTGTAGCCCCACCGATGCATGTTTAGATACTCTTTCACAACTGCTACTCCAAGCAACCCCTGAACCAAGGAAAAACCTTTCAAATCTAAACCTGGTATAAGGCGTTATTAGAAAAGTAATGAGACGGGGAATTATCGTCATTATCACTGTAGTTGCGACTATAGTTTTGAGAAATTTGAAAATTAGAAACCGCTCAAAAACGAATTCTACGCCTCTCGGGCCATAACATTCTCGCTGTCATAATTACACATGTAAACAAGTACGACACAATAAAACGTACTGTCTTGAAATGTACCAATCTTGTTTGAATCACTATTATTAAAAATGATTAACTGAGTGGTTTTTTTTCTCGTTCATTGAAACGCTACATTTACTGGTTATTATTGTTCTTGTCAACCCGTACCGTTTGTCTGTCTGTCCGTCTGAATTTTATTAAATTACAGAATGGTACTACAAAATAACAACGACATAATTAACTTGATAGCAAACAAGGGCAATATCAACTAAAGTTAACGGTATGCATAAACGTTCGCAGGTAGGCCGACGACATATTAAACAGGTACTTGTCAGCTAATATCCCTAAGAGAATAAAAGTCACGATAATTGGCCTGTTCACAACCCCATCACTTTTGTGGGTACCTTAATTATAAAATGCTTGCCTAATTAATTATAGATAGATGATCTTTCGATTCTTACTCTTTTACGCAATTCTTTATAATAGTTTGTCCAATTGAGTTGACTATCGAGATATTTATTAGAGTAAATAACTACTCTGTATTATATATTTACTTAGCATTAATTTTTCTCGACTTTAATAAAAGCCAATTAGTGTCAATTTATGGAATTCGGAGTTTAAATAAAGTTTCAGTTTAATTCATGTCAGTTCTGTCCCTCTGTCTACATGATCTATCGGTCTTGCCTATCCCTACTCGATTCGCACTATATCTTTTTTGGATGGAATCTAGTCCACAGTATTGAACAACCCTCCCGTTGCAAGCTGACTCTGTCTCTTGTAAAAGAGAAAAAAAACTTATATACAGGGTGAAGAACATGAAAACATAATATGTATTTTGCCTAACATGTTGGTGGTTCTAATAAATGTGAACTTATTGTTTTTAATCATCACCTTAACATTTTTCATAAGCTTAAATTCTTGTTTCATTTGTTACAGGTACCTTAGCCACAATAAAATAGAAGCGCTGCCTGAAGGAATATTCCAAAACTTACCAGAGCTATGGGATTTGTAAGTACATGCACCTGTTCAGTATATTAATTTAAAGATTTCAGGAAAAATGTCTTCTGAACTACATCGAAGAGCAAATCATAAATTTTCGCAGCAAATGTTTTTTATTGATGTTTACTTTTCCTTGGAAGTTGCAAGGTATTTAAATTGCATAAATTTAATTACATTTCGTTAAGAAGATCGATTTTGATATTTTTGAGTTTAGTGTTGTTTTTTTTGCTGTTTTCATTTTATCGTAGTCGTTACTCCAAGTGTAAGAGCTATAGTAACGCGATGTTAAGAAGAAAGAAATCATTAAGGGCAGACAATAATACCTCACTGAGACGCTACGTTCACTTACGCTGTTCTTGTCCATCCGTCCTTTGACTGTCGGTCGGTCTGTCTGTCTCTCCGTCTGATTATCTGTTAAATTCTGGTTTCATTTGTTACAGGGACCTTAGCGTCAATAAAATAGAAGCACCGTCTGGAGTAATATTCCAAAATTTATCAAGTCTGTAGACTTTGGAAGTACATGAATCTGGCAAATATTTAAATTTAAAGATTTCAGGAAATATTTCTTCAACAAACAACATCAGAAATAAAATAAAATAAAAAAACACGAAAAAAGGCAAATCAAACTAAATTACATAATTTCTTACTTTATATGCCACTTCCCTTTAAAATTTTGAATAATCTATTTATTTTCTTCACAGTTTCATATTTAATAATCATTTTGTTCTAAAAACTTTGTATTTATGTCCGGTTTCTTCTGCAGTCCCACAGAAACAATTTTACAATAATAATAAAGAAGTTTAGTAAATCCAAAGAAGGGCACTGCTTTGATGTTATTCGAAATAAAACATTTTGCAAAGTAAGACGAGCTACTTGATTTCATAAGAGGTACCAGCAAGATTCAAAATAATTTCAAAACTGTCTGACGTGGGGACACTGGTAAAAAATGACACAAAGTTTCTGGTTCAGCCTCACAGAAAGTAAATAAATAATCAGTTTTGAAACCAGTTTTGTTTTATTTCGCATTCGTGAAATGTCTTGGTATTCACGTGGATAAAATACTGTCGCGAGCGAAAAATTGGTTATCTACAGCTCGTGATGATAATATGTTTTGAACTGACATGAAACGTCCGTTTTAACTGAAATATAGATAATTTCAAATTCATTTTTCTCTCGCGGGGTCAGCTTGAGTGCTAAAGTTTCAGCAGGTTTTGGTTAGCTGTACTTAAGCTGTTGCCATGGTAAGAGATTTCTTTGGTACCTTTATTTTGGCCTGTATTGCTCGAATGTTGAGTGGAAACCATCTTAACTTGAGGACAGGATAATTGCCTATCGTTCTTGGTGCCTGATATTTCAACTTTTATTTCCCAGAAAGTCTAATAACACTTGGGATCGCTACTAATGGTGAAAGTTTAGCGATACTCTATGGATGGTCGTAACTTTTTAAGGATCGTTATCTTTGGAACTTTACACTGACGTAAAGTATGACGTAAAGTCAAAGGATGTCTCAGAAAGCATATAGATGGTCTGACTTAAAAACCCAAAGACCTAGGAATAAAGCTACACCTATAAACAAAATAACCGCGGTTTAAGTTGCAGCCTATCTAACTGAAAAAGGTTTCAAAGTCGAGGCACGAAATCGATAAAAACATAGTAACAGTGAATTAAGTTTTAATTTGTAATTACCAAAAAACAGAAAGCTTGAAAAAGTACTTGTTTTTTATAAAACATCTTTTTCCCTTTTATAAACCAACTTTACTAAAACCTACATATTTCAGGTTTACAAGCACGAAAAATATAATACAGATTCGAAAAATAGATGCAACCCGAACACTAAAAGTCACAATAATCTTATCGACTTACCGAATGTTTTGCAACCAAAAAGAAATACACAGCGATGCCTCAAACAGCGACAATATTAAACAATTATTCCATGAGCGCGCGTTGGATATGGGACGGTTGATAGCCAACGAGGCGACTATAGCGCCGAGTTGGTTATAACTATCTCATATCCAACATTATTAAATTCGCAACCTCGGATATTGCATTTCTAGCTTTCTGATTGGTTTACTGAATCCCGGTTATCAGCTCATATACCTATGTTTGACCTTATATGGGAAATAAGTGCGGCAAGTGCCGCTCTGCGTAACATTTTTCTGCGGGAAGCGACAGTTCCATCAGAAAAATGGTTGAAAACAGCAAATTTGGCGAGCTTTATGAACAAGAAATAAACAGCGGTGCATACAAAAACCACAGAAATGTCATAGTAAAATTAACTACGCAAAACAAAAGGATTGATGCGAAAAGTTTAATAAATAATACTTGTAAACGCACAACAAGAGCGAGTGAATAAAGTAGAAAACCAACAAATAGTTTACGAAAGCGGAACGGCAAACTGACACAGTTTCATTCAGTGTACATCATAAAATTAGGCTCAGCACTTCTTCAAAGTTTGTTACCTTTCAACAGTTCAGTTGAATGTCCACTTTTGGAAACGCGGAAAACAATAGCGTGACGTAACAACATGGCGGTTTTCAAGTCTTCCCGAGTGGACTCCACTTGAATTCTATATATACCTTTTTTCAAGTATTCCTGGGGTGCATTTCCTGCCAGTTGGTAACACAACACAAAGAAAGCATGGAAGAAGTGTTATGCGTGACAATTGTGTAAAATCACGGCGGATTGTGCGCGGAGGTGAGGATTTACTTTCGATGCGTATGTTTGTTTTGGTTGTCTTTTGGGTCGTTTCTTCAGCTTTAATACAGTGTATCTCTTGTGAAAAATTTTTTTGAGCCTTGAAAAAATTCAGAGACGTTCTACAGTTATTCTAGTTGCTTTGTGAGAAATCTGAGCGATGGGCCGCAATTTGGGTGGATGGGCCGCGATTTTTGCTGGAAGCCATCGTCTACGCAAAATGAGACTGCTTATAACTCATCTGTTTGGGCTTCTTTTTGTTCGCTCCAGTCGATGACTTGATGGATAACTGACCTCAAAGAACATCTTAAATACATCCAGGATCGCCAAAGATTATCTACTGGACGTGTTTTAAGATATAACAAGGACTACAGGATGCGAGACTTGTTTTCTTTCTGGTTTCAGTGGACCGGAGGTCGACGCGCTGAAACGCGCAAAAGCACATTGACGCGCAAAGGCACATTGGAATGTATTAAAAGGAAGGCTATCTGGCGAAAGCAACCAAGCATGGACTCGCCTGAAGCGAATTTAAGGAAATTATTTTCTCGATTTGCTTCAATTTCTTGATAACCTGAAGTTAGAGAAACAGAAACAACATGGAAGGAATGAGAATCCTGGCGAGCTGTTACATTGTGATTGCGCCATGCCAGGGAAGGCGAAGGAGACTTCAAATATGATATTTGTGCATTTCAGTGTAATCAACTTAATTCTAACTAGCTAGAAGTTCTGACGGTCTTTTTGATATGTTATAAGGAGCTCCAAATGCCATGATGTTTTCAATTGATTGAGCTAGCCTTCGACTTGAGGTCATCGGTCTGTTTGATTTCCTGGCCAGCTATTTTGTGATGCAGAGTTTGACACCTTTGTACGCCAATTTGTTGATGAAATATATGTTAGAAATGTTTGTTGTGACTCATTTTTTATTGCAAGATAAAACTCAGTACAGCCCACTTTATTTTTTCACTGCAAGACCAGCAGATTATGAGCTGCCGTTTCTTATATTTTTTATTGTGTTACCAAGCCAGGCTGATTTACAGCAATGTAATGTCACTGTAAATGTGTCGCTTCCTTCGACGCGTGTTCTAATTTCTTGACTCAATTGCGCCAAATATTTATGTGGCTTCTACGAAGCTTTTTATTTTTTCGTTAAAGGAGAAGTTCACTCCAGAATAGCCATTTATATTCTTCACGCCAATAAAAAGTTAATACAAAGATATGTTATTCACCAAAATTTCAGCCTCCAACGTGCGCTATAACCCTACGAAATCTTTTCCAAAACTCGACAACTGAACGCCGCCATCTTGGAGCTGGTAATGTATGCGTGACGTCAAAGAGCTCAGCCTGAAGTTTGGCGGGAAAATTAAAATACTCGAAACTCCTTGTTTCTTCGTAGTGGCTTTTGTTTGTCAACATGCCTGTTTGTGCAGCTCCATTCTGCTCAAACAGAGCTCCAAGAACTACAAAAAACAAGGAGTTCAGACTATTAAAATTTTTCCGCCAAACTTCAGGCTGAGCTCTTTGAGAAAATAAATGGCCATCCTGGAGTGAACTTCTCCTTTAAATTAATAGAAAACAAGTTATAAGTTTAACGCAAACGCCTAAGCTAACCTTCGACTAGACCGGTCAGTTCTGGCACGATACCAAATGTAAATGTTTTCATGTCAGTTTGCGAGATCGCATTTAATTTTTGAATTCTAGACGTCGCTAAGGTAATGCCCGGGATGCTAAGTTCCTTGATCGATGTGGCGTAAATTATGAGAGTATCTTATTTTAAAAACGGAGTTCATAGCTTCTTTTAATTTACCTAAACCAAGTGCTTAGTGTTACATGTATTTCGCTGGTATGTACATAGCGCACGACAGAAAACGCTCGTATCCGCTTTACTTACCCTCGGCCAAGAGAGACCAACGGCACATTTTTTTTTCTTTCTGCAAACTGTGAATAAAGTAAGGCCCAGGATGCTTAACTCTTTGATTGATGTGGCGTAAACTGCGAGAGTATCTTATTTTAAAAGCGGAGTTCATAGCTCAGTTTTTTTAATTTACTTAAAACCAAGTGCTTAGTGTTTATTTACCTAATTCTACTAGCGAAATATTACATTTTCTGCACAAATGGTCAACAAGATGAACTTTGTTTCCAGAGTTTTCTACTACGGGTAAAAGACAAATTGCAAATACTTAGAGAGATCGCAATTGCAAAAAAAATCATTAGAAAATTTTCATCTGACATGGGCCTTTATTTTGTAAATCTTGAAATTATAAATATAGTGTAAACATAAATAACCGTTTAAACATCTGTTATAGCATTTAGAATTGTATATATATCAAAACCAACAACAAAACAAACACAATAACCGAATAGTTATGACTGTAAGGAAATTTTGGCCTTCTGGAAATAAATGCATGTACTTTAAAACGCGTTTAAGTTATACTTGTAAGTAAGTAGCGAAGTATTTTGTGAGTAATAATAACGTTGTGTATGTGGCGACTATGATTTAGTAAGTACATATAGGGAAAAGACAATGTTCTGTCAAACTGCTGTAATTAAATGTAGCGTATTTTGTAAGTGATGTAATAACATATTGTAGTGTATTGAAAGTAATGTAAATAATATACTGTAAGCATTATCCCGTAAATCTACGTAAATACTGTTCTGTAGGTTTTGTTGTGTATTATTAATAAAGTAAAAAAAAAGGTGTTTATTTGCATAGAGCGCGAGAGAAAAGGATTTAAAATACAAGCGCTGGTCTCCGCTTTACTTATTCCTGGCCAAGAGAGGTCAATGGCATATTTTTTTCTTTCTTAAAGCTGCGAATTTCCTTTTAGTTAATAGAACGACGCTTGTTTCATTCAAATTCGAGTTCTGTACACTTCGCTGTTCTAGATTTCGATCGACAAATTCAGCATGAAGTCAACAGACCTCGCGTCATGTGACTCCAAATTCAAGCAGTGATTGGATAACTGTTTGTTTTGATCTCCGGATCAAAACATTTCCAAAAGTGGACATTCAACTGAACTGTTCAAACTTGGACTTGTCCTTTCATACTTCAATAAACCTGTTCCACTTTGAGCTTAATTTCGCTTCAAATAATATAGCAGTCTTGATGACAGCCGTGGAGCCGAAAACAAGTACAATGTAACTCCTGCTTCGTTCGACTTGCACAAGACGTTTAGTTTCCAGAAAAGCTTTTGCTTCGGATCATCCCGTAAATCTTAACTGTTTTCACAATTTCCAGGATATATAGATGACTTTAGAGGAGATTGTTCGAAGAAAATCTTGGGAAGAAAACTCTGTCGCTCACTTTCCTCGTGTGTTTCATTCAACTCAAGAAGTGAACACCGCGCCACAAATTTTCCCGCCTCGATCCTCATACTATCACTTTGTTTACATCAAAATAAAATGTCCAGTCGATTTAAACTTAAAGAAGAATTTAATAAAACAATGATTCCATTCGCCCTTGTTGGATACGAGTCGTTATAGCCAACTGGGCGCTTCGCGCCTCGTTGGCTATTTACCACCTCGTATCCAACGCGGGCTCATAGAATAATTGTTGAATATATCCTACTGCTACGGCAACTGCTACTGCTACTGCTACTGCTACTGATACTGCTATTGCTACTGCTACTGCTACTGCTACTACTACTACTACTGCTACTGCTACTGCTACTGATACTGATACTGCTATTGCTACTGCTACTGCTACTGCTACTGCTACTGCTACTGCTACTGCTACTGCTACTGCTACTGCTACTGCTACTGCTACTGCTACTGCTACTACTACTGCTACTTCTACTGCTACTGCTACTGCTACTGCTACTGCTACTGATACTGATACTGATACTGCTATTGCTACTGCTACTGCTACTGCTACTGCTACTGCTACTGCTACTGCTACTGCTACTACTGCTACTGCTACTGCTACTGCTACTGATACTGCTATTGCTACTGCTACTGCTACTACTACTGCTACTGCTACTGCTACTGCTACTGCTACTGATACTGATACTGCTATTGCTACTGCTACTGCTACTACTACTGCTACTGCTACTGCTACTGCTACTGCTACTACTACTGCTACTGATACTGATACTGATACTGCTATTGCTACTGCTACTGCTACTACTACTGCTACTGCTACTGCTACTGCTACTGCTACTACTACTGCTACTGATACTGATACTGCTATTGCTACTGCTACTGCTACTGCTACTGCTACTGATACTGCTATTGCTACTGCTACTGCTACTGCTACTGCTACTACTACTACTACTGCTACTGCTACTGCTACTGATACTGATACTGCTATTGCTACTGCTACTGCTACTGCTACTGCTACTGCTGCTGCTACTGCTACTGCTACTGCTACTGCTACTGCTACTGCTACTGCTACTGCTACTGCTACTGATACTGATACTGCTATTGCTACTGCTACTGCTACTGCTACTGCTACTACTGCTACTGCTACTGCTACTGCTACTGATACTGCTATTGCTACTGCTACTGCTACTACTACTGCTACTGCTACTGCTACTGCTACTGCTACTGCTACTGATACTGCTATTGCTACTGCTACTGCTACTACTACTGCTACTGCTACTGCTACTGATACTGATACTGCTACTGATACTGATACTGCTACTTCTACTGCTACTACTACTGCTACTGATACTGATACTGCTACTGCTACTGCTACTGCTACTGCTACTGCTACTGATACTGATACTGCTATTGCTATTGCTACTGCTACTGCTACTGCTACTGCTACTGATACTGCTATTGCTACTGCTACTGCTACTACTACTGCTACTGCTACTGCTACTGCTACTGCTACTACTACTGCTACTGATACTGATACTGCTATTGCTACTGCTACTGCTACTGCTACTGCTACTGCTACTGATACTGATACTGCTATTGCTATTGCTACTGATACTACTACTGCTACTGCTACTGCTACTGCTACTGCTACTGCTACTGCTACTGCTACTGCTACTGCTACTGCTACTGCTACTGCTACTGCTACTGCTACTGCTACTGCTACTGCTACTGCTACTGCTACTGCTATTGCTACTGCTACTGCTACTGCTACTGCTACTGCTACTGCTACTGCTACTGCTACTGCTACTGCTACTGCTACTGCTACTGCTACTGCTACTGCTATTGCTACTGCTACTGCTACTGCTACTGCTACTGCTACTGCTACTGCTACTGCTATTGCTACTGCTACTGCTACTGCTTCTGCTACTACTTTTAGTAACTAAGTCCTCTCACTACCTACTCATCCCTGTTCTTCACTTAAGCCCTTGTTAAACGGTAATGCAAGTGGACGCAAGTAGCCGCAAGTTGAACTTGCGTACAGACTTGTGTTGGCGGGCCAAACGCACCCGCAAGTTACTCGCCAGTGAACGCAAGTTGTACTTGAAGTAAACAGCAAGACTCGCAATGATTTGCGTTGGGTGGCAAAACGGGTGAAAACTTGCGTTGACCTGCGTGCAAATTTGGTCTCGACCAAAGTGAACGCAATTTATCGCAAGTAAACGCAAGTTCACGAACCCAAGTCCTGGCCAAACCGAGACGCAAGTGGACTTAAGTTCAAAGCTTCCGGCTACTTGCATCTCTGTTTGGCCAGGCTTTACATACACGTACAGTGATATTTCATTAGCAGTATTACATGTACTTCAAGGAAACATATTTTAACTATTTATCTTGTTTAGATTTCTTATATAGTTACGCTAAATGACAATGTCTTGCATTTGTTCTTTCCAGGTACCTGCAATGGAATCAACTTAGCAATCTAACCTCCGGATTATTCTCCAATCTGAGCGAACTGTCGACTTTGTAAGTTCGTTACCATTCTCTCTTTACATTTTAATTCTTTAAGGGAATGTCGTGGGGATCCGACTATTTTCTTGGCTTCTTTGCACGCTGACGCCATCGTTGTAGTAAAAGGAAAATAAGTTTACATAGGGTGAAGAACATGAACACATTATGTTACATTTCTTTAACATTAATTCTAGTGGTTGTGATAGAAATGAAACTCGTTTTTTCTTAATAACTACTTTACTTTGGTTTTTACAGGGATTTTAGCCACAATAAAATAGAAGTGCTGCCTGAAGGAATATTCCAAAACTTACAATGGCTAGTCTATTTGTAAGTACATACATGTGGCAAGTATTCCAAGTTGAAGATTCAAAAAAAATGTCTTCAGAACTACACTGTCTAAAAATCGTCACAGTAAATTTTTAATCGATGGATACTTTCCCTTGCAAGTCGCAGGTTGTTTACGTTCCCCTAAATCTTAAATTTCTTAAAGGAGAGTGATTCTTTAATCTTGTACGTAGTTTGGCGCTTTTCCTGTTTTCATTCTTTTGTGCACTACTCCAAAATTTACAGTTACTGCTCCCGATTATAACGTTGCCAACCTTGGGCGGCCCGTACTTGATAACTTTTACATAGTGTGCATGGGGTAACCTATCAAAAGGTGTCGCAACCAGAGATTACAGATGTTGCGGAATTAGGGCTAGAAAGGTTATTTTTACGGCAGACTACCGTAACGTAACGACGCTTGCTAATGTTGAGATGTTGGTCCACGACATAAATACGCCCGCACAGACGGTCCAACAACTGTATTAAACGGCGAATTTTTTTTGTTAATTCCTAACGATGATTACAAATGAATTAAAACAAAACAACACACAATGAGGCGCGACAAAAATAAAAAAAAAAAAACAAGTAATACAGCGAAACATGGCTTACCAATTGCTGGAAGGAAACAAGGTCCGGGGAACCGACTGGAAACTTGACACGAAGTGAGAGAGGAAAAGGCCGAACGAATATAAAAAGTAAATTAGCATACGGCCGGCGAAAAATATAGGCAGGCAGAATAAACACACAAAGCAAAAATTACAATTTGGTAAAGTGACGCAGCAGAGACTGTCACTCGCGAATTGGCCTGCTTAGCCACTCGCGTAGGTGCAGATAAAACAAACTGGACGCTACACCATCGTCTCTCGTAGACGGAAGGATGCCAACTACGAAAGTGACGAAATTATAACAAATACGAATAAATAAATGAAAGCAAATCACGAAAAGCCGCAACAGTAATCTTGGATTAAACAGCGTTTTTATGTCCTACTTTGGAGGGGTCGTTACTTAAAACTAGCATATTAAACCTTAAATCTTCTCTTCTCTGGCTAATATTTGTTTTAAGGACGTTAACCTTCCGCGGGGCAACTATCAGCCGATAGTTCCTCGACAGAAACACTCCATTGTTTAAACAGAACATAGGTAAAAACTATAGATGCCCGGAACCCCAGATGTGTGCATTGATTGTTGAGTATCGCTGAACGACTTCGCCTCCATTCTCATGTTTTGTTGTTTCAGTTGTTTTAATGATCCTCGATACGGCGTTACCTTAATGGGTCATCCCTTTATCCACATATCTATCTCCCATACCTTATTTCATACTCGTACCTATACCAGAGATTTAAACGTGTAACGCGCGTTCACAGTGTTTGAATATTCAGCTTTCCCAGGTACCATATTTGGGAACACGAAGAGTTTGTACGTGAATACTTTATACACGTAATGACACACGCAACAACATTTTCGGTTTTGCGGTTTATAAAGTTACTTGAATTCCAATCTAAGCGCCGTAACTTTCTTTTAGAAACTTAAGAAATTCATTAAGTGTATCAAAGTTTTAATGACGATGAAACAGGAGAATTTAACCAAATTCAACTTTACTCAACGAAGCTTGTTCAAAAACAAGATTGCGCCATTGAACGTGAGATAGTGCTCGCTGTGAATTTAATCCAAATATTGCAATTTTGATTGGTTAATGTTTTCTCGCGATTTTCTAAATAAAGTACATACTAGAAACGAATATGCGAACGCTTTGTAAAATGCGAATCATAGGGAGTTACTCATTTCAACCCTTATGGGTTTCTTCCCATACCCCCCTAAACCTAACTACAGCCTCTAAATCTCACAGAAAGAGAAAAATGAAGATTACCAAGTTATATTTTGGCTCGTCACAAATACTGAAGCGAGAACGCCTGAGTGAATTGTATTGAAGAGTTTTGTCCTTGGTAACTTGCTCTTCGGTCCAAAGCAAGGCAAGCTAAAATATCTCTGTTACCATCCAACGTCATCAATTGGTCTAACTTGTGTAATGTTTAGCCGTTGCCGAGGTCCCCCAGCCAACATTGGCATAACAGATTCCAATGGTATAACAGCGAGAAGAAGAGAAATAGCGTAGCCCCTGCGAATGCCATGCAGAGTCAACCGCCGGTTGCTTAAAGTCCCAGGGAGTTGTTTGGTATAAGAAAATAGACGGACCTGATCCGCCACGGAGTCAAAAAACTTATCAGTAACGTCGCCCGCTTTATTCGCCGCTTTAAAGAGAAAACCTTTTCTAATAGGAACACAGACTAAATCACACAGTTTTATTAGTAATTTTCTTTTTAGGGCGAACATATTACACGTGCCATCCTGTAAAGACTTTGTTAGCGTGTGATTGAACAGGATACCTTCTTTCCCAGGAAAATAGTGTACTCTTTTTTTTCCAACTTAAGCCTCCCTCCCTGTCTCCCGCAAAAAAAAAAAACCTGGGTCTTGAAGAAAGCTGGTTTCGAGCGCAGAGTACGTAAGGCTGAATTGCAGACGTATTGGGATCATTCGACAAACTAGAAGATCTCTGCCAAATCTGTTAATTAAACAAAGGCTCAGTTTGTGAGGGAACTATTCCGGTCTGCAATTGCTCATCTCGCATAGCCGTTAAGAAGGGCGGGTAGTTTGTGCAACAAAACACGATAGTTCTTTTTCTAAAGGCGATCTTTGTTTCGAATAGGGAGTCATTTCTGCTTTCTCCAACAAAGCTTGACGCCTTCTTTTAATGCGTTGTATTAACTGGAGGGTCAGAGAACTCCCTAGATTCTCTAAGGAGTATTTGATGCTGACGTTTATAACCGCAACGTTGGAAAAATCGAAAGTCATTGTCATTTGTATAAGAACAGGACAGACATGATACAGAAGTCATGAAGATCGTTAGCACTAACGGAAGGGACCGCAAAAAGTGGTAACGAAAAAACAGTCAGAATCTAGTAGTCATTGCTCTCACACCTGGAAAGCCCAGCGAAGAGAGCTATTTGCTTTTGGCCTCAAACCAGACTTGGTCGGAAAAAGGACCGCATCCGAACAATCTTTGGAAGCAATGAGTTTGCGCCGTTTGGCCATAGCATTTATTACCGAGCACAAGGGAGGTAAAAAAGAAGGTTCTGGAACAACCAGAGTGACCGTCGCATGCTGAGAGCATATACAGCTAATTCGAGAAAAGTTGTCGGAAAAAAGCACAAAAGTGCACGCGACAAGACCGAAAGGTAGTATGGATAGAAAAAGAGGGCTACTACAGGTGCTGAATACTAATAAGGCAGTGACATGACAAACGCGAATTTTCATGTTTTCTTTCTCTTCAGACATATGAAAACAAAGTACTTTAAGCCACAATAAATTTTGCTTATGGCGGGAAAACGTAGGCGTTTATGATAACACCATCACATGGGGACAAATCCTGGTTAAAAACGTTTACACCAGCCGATTTTGGGGTGGGAAAAGGTGAAAAGCACCTGCGAGGTCGTGCTGGGCATTGGAGTTCAATGCCATAAGATCTTTAGTATGCCCGGTCAATCCACCGAAAATAAATTGATCACATACAATGTCTCAGCAACGCGGAATTAACGTGGCACAATCAGACAAACAGCGGAAAGATTCATCGGCTTGGTTAAAACCAGGAGGAACGTAAAACATTGAGAAAGCCAGGTTCTTCCTGGTAACGTCATGAAAGATGCTGTGAGCTACTTCATTGAGTTTCAAGGACCTGGGCCCGCGACCATGCCAAGCATTCAGAGTTTCTTGATTATCGAATTGCGTGTCCATTCTTCAGTCCCTGACACTGGATGAAAAAGACTCAAACTTTTACGTAAATGTGTTCGTTCAAAGGAATGTCGTCCCAGAAGTCGTCCGCACTGCGATCATCTGGATGTTGGTGGAAAGCTTCGTACTGCTGTCCAACGAAAAGCAGAAGCATCAGTTGACAAAGATACGGAAAAACGACGTTCCTGGATCCAAAGAATGGCCGGTATTGCCAGTCGTCAAGAAAACGCCAAAACCCTATTTCATTTCTTAAGGAAGGTGTTAGGATTATTTCACTACCCCACAGCTGACACTCGCTTCCCTGATATAAAATTTTGCGCCAGGGAATGCCAAAGAAAAAGATACGCACTTATCTATTAATTTCTGGATCGACTTGAGGGGAATGGTGGACTCTCTGGATAGAATGGACTTGCGTAGCTCAGCAAACTTGACTCTATATTTTCTTCCAGAATCCCAAACGCGAGACTTCTCGAATCAATGACCATTCCTAGGAAAGTTAACCGCATCGAGGCTGACAAAACACATTTATTCAAAACCAGAAAGTAACCCAAGTTGATTAATACTTTGTAGACTACAAACAGAGCTTCTAAGGCTGACTGGCGGGTGAATCCAGGGCTCCTCCATTCCATAGGTCGAGACCAAATACCCCCTCAGGCGAAAATCTCATTTACTGGCCTGTCGTCAATGAACAGGGTTCCCGTAGTCCCCTAATTCCTAAAATATTTAGTGGAGCCCAAGCTCACCGTCCGATAGACGAAAGGAGAGTTTTTCCAGCCAAAAGGAAAGGTGGTTGACACCAAGTACTAGCCCTTCCATTCCACACCAAAAAACTGTTTTGAATCAGTAGGAATTAAAATATGATCATATCCTGATTTATCGTCTATTGGCAGTTCTGGTAGGCGAAACAAGGGACTAAAACAAGAGTCACCAGGAACAAATGGTGTATTTTTCATCCAGAGGTTGTAGAATCTTGCATTGACGCATTACATAGGCTTGTAAGGCTTAACTGTTAGGGAAAAAGAAGCCAAACCGAAGGAAACAGCTTATCCACATCATGTACCGTACCGGTAGATTAACACTGTAGCAAGGACTGGGTAATAAAATCTTCAAATTGCTCATACACTTGAAAATTCTAAAACAAAACCTTACGAGTGGCACTAGGGAATCATACTTGACTGAAAAAAGCCACATGGCTGGGAAAAAAATACAAACGATAGAGCGTGCCAATGCCCAACAAGTAAAACCTACACCGGCGCTAAAAGAGAAAAACTAGAAGAATAAATGTTACCTCTAAACTCTTTTTCCCTGGAGGCCCATGGGTTTCTTTGACGACGTTTAACCTGAGTTCGAAGTGGTAGTAAGCGTGGTCGGCTGCGACGCTGAAGACTTAGCCGTAACAGTAGTGGGCAGCATGGAAGCGGAGGAAGAAACCGGAACCGTTCAAGAGCCCGAAACCGAAATAAGGTTGGAAACTGGAGCTTGTGTCGGTGAACACAGCTGTAAAACTGTAACAATTCAGGCTGCCTGTCGAGAGTCAACGCTGGACAGGGGCGGTATGTTGAAGCACCACGCCTCGCCTTTTCATGGCCAACGTACGCAACAACTGATAATTCTAAATAATTCGATAAGCTTTATATAACGTCAATGACGTCACTAGGGATGCTAATGAACTACCAATAGCAACAAATTGACAAATATTAAAGGTATACATAAATTTTCGCGGTTAAAGTGCACCCATATTAAACAGCTACGTACCAGCTAATATCCCTAAGGACATGGGAAATTGAATTCTGGATAGCTTATGAATTGTAAAGTTAAGATACTTGGCTAAAGTTTTTATTTGTGGAGTTTGAAGGATGTAGCTGGGCTAGAAAGCGTTCAGTTAAGTTTTAAATTTTCCATACATTTGTCTGTATTTTTTACGCATGATTGACGTGGTTCGCGGGAAAAATTATAGACAGATGTAAGGGAAATTAAAAACGTGACTGAACGCTTTCTATCCCAGCTTCATATTTCAATTTCGGCGAATAAAATCTTTTGCATAGTATCTAACTTTACGATTCATGAGTTGTCCAAATTTTTGCAAAAGATATTTTCCGGAAGATTCCCAAACAAACACTGCAGTTTCTACCTACTCGTCAAGAAAACCGTTATAAGGCCTATTTTGGAAGGCCTTACCTAAATAATAAGAGACAAGTGATTTTAAAGCTACTTTTTATAAAAAAAATAAAAAGTTTGGGAGACTTTCATTTCGGCTATAACTAATTTCTTGATGATAGTTTGTAAGACTGGAGTTGACTAGTTTGCTTCTTTGATGCACAGAACTTCAAATATTTATCCCTTAGAAATGTGGCAGACAATAAAATCAAGAGCATCGAAGTTGGGCATTTTTCGAATCTGAAGAACCTTCAATATCTGTAAGTACTTATTCGCTAGAAAATAGAATTGTTAAGCTGCTGCTGCAGCTGCTACTACTACTAATCGGACTAAGTCACCTGCGTGGAAATGTTTAGAATAAATTTACTGAAAGTAAACTTCAAAGAATGTTACATAGAATGAACTACGATGATAAGTGTCAGAAAAATGTGTATTTGTTATTTTTAGTATCTGCCCTTGAGGGGTGTCCATTCTACTCACTTGATCTAATACAACCCATGAATGGCATTACATGCACGATCCATACAATCCGTTAGATCATTTTTTTTGTATTGATATATCTTTTGGTGATTATTATTATTTATTTATTTTTACTAGATTTTTACAAAATAACAAGATAAGCCATATACCAAGTAAGGCGTTTAGCAGCCACACAAACCTTGAATATGTGTAAGTATGGAAGCGACACCATTGACCTTGTTACGACAAATAACGATGATTTTAACCATCGGACGTACCAAATTCATACACCAAGTCACCAGCGTGATACAAGGTGGAGGGAAAGAAGGTGTATGAAACCCCCTAAAGATTTCGTTCTATTAAGGCGAAGCGAAATAACTTTTCACCGCGTAGAAAATAGATTCGCCAACTTGGATTTGACCAATTTTTTAGAAAGTCACAAAATAACGGAAATTGATACAAAATTAAATCAAAATGCTTGTGGAATATAAAACTACGCAAATCTTACAATTTTCTTGTAAAAAAGCTGTAAAAAATAAAGAAAAATGTCAAAATTCGCGATCGTTGGCCAGACATGCTTGTAATTATGACGTTGCCATGGCAACGTCAAAAATAATGGACAGGTGGTTGACATCTTAAAATTTTTGTAAGGGAAGAACTAACAGCTATTGAGAGTTTCAGCATTATAAAAAAATCTTACGGGGGGGGGGGGGTGGGTGGTAGCATCCACTCCCCCCGCCCTCTTTGTAAATCCGAGGGTTAATATATAACGAGCTAAGTGCTCGAGTTACCAATATTTTAAAAATGCTGAACAAGTAACTTAAATACAACAGTGAAAAGGGGAAAGTGCAAATTTTGTTAAACAATGATATCGGCAGCTCCGATCGAGTTGAAATATTACGAAATTTCCTATCCATTCTGTTGGTATTAGCTTCAATACCACCAGAATATGTTTCGTCAATAAAAAGAACTTTCAACGCACGATCCATCATAAGGTTTACTAAGTCTAATAGCAATCATGGCAAGACAAGTGAATGATGCGACCGCTGTAATTACATTTGGGCCCCTGTGAAAAATAATCGTCGTTAAGACGATATGCGAATGAGGCGAAATCATAATGGTCTATATATAGGTAAACAAAATGCAGAAAGAGCCATTTTCTCGTTTTCCTATGTCAAACCTCTAATAATTGTAATAACAGCTATTGCGTCGGCACTGCACGATAGAGTCGTAGCATGTAAAGCCAGTGATTTTTTTCTATCTTCAGAAGTGTTGTGTCATGTTATCATGTTTATTTAAAGTAGACAACGGGAATTCTCTAATTTTTCTCAGGGTGCAGTCGAGTAGTCGACTACGCAAGCTGCCGAGAAAATCACTTCGTACAAAAAGGGACGCCCGCGCTCGTCACGTCTCCTTGTGCGAATATATTCTCTCGCGTGCTTCCGTGATTAGTCGACCTCGAGCTGTTGAAATTTTGTTTAAAATACTAAATGATTAGTTGAAAGTTTTGCATCCTACACAGAGACGCTTGGTTCACTGATTATTTACGTCGTTCTTGTTCAACCTTCTATAGCCCGTCTAGTAGCTTCTAGTATGCTCTCGGTAGATGTTATCATTTAGCGCGGCAAATGTGCCGGCTGACAAAGATCAAAGAAAATCGTTATCCTGGACTTCTTTAATTTGAAACAAAAATTACCAAGCTCTCTGCCCGCCTTACTTAGTTAAACATTTCGTCTTACTAAACAGTTTAAGCGATTCTGAACTCAAACTTTCGATTGCAATCAATGTATGCTGAGTTTATTTTCAATTTTACCTAACGTAACAGCGGAACGGCGTTTCTGAGAAAAAAAAATAGCATCATAACAATAAACAATCTTGCACGATAAAAGAAAACAAGCGATAAAAGTTATTTTGAATTCTATCGCTGGGTTATTAGAGTTAAAAGAGCAGAGAAAGCGAATAACACGTTCGCTTTCAGACAACGCAAAAACGACTCGTCTCAAATCGGGGCCAAACAAGAACGTGAATTTTTTTCGCCTGTCATGCGCAGTTGATTTTGTGACCTTTTCCTTAGCCTCTGGCTTCTCGGTCATCGTCCGTGCATACCGCGTTTTCTTTGCTTGAAGTCCCTATTATGTTGAAGTGATTCCTCAGTACCGCCTTGCACATCCTTACCGCGCATAATTTTACGCGTAATTTGCGCGCGCACATAAGCAAAACGGCGGCCAGGAAAATAAATCTTCGTTTTCTTGTAAACGAATATAGTTACCTATATTTTTATTGCATAATTTTGGCTTACAGATTGTCCTCCCTGAGTTAGAAAGTTAGGATTTTTTTCGGAAGGAAAAACGGTATAGTTAAAAGCGTTCACGTTCCTTTGCTCGTCGACGCAATGAATATCCTTGAACACAATGACAAGGACTGGAGGAATATTTTGAGTTGTTGTCGTTTCGATTTGTGTGATTTTTCCTATAAGTTTATTATATGTTACAGTGTTCGTTATGCTAGGGACTTTCTAGCAATTAAGTTTTGCCACCGCAAAATGTAATGTGGACCGATCATAACGCACGTGATAAATAAATGGGGCGTACATGGGGTAAGATTGACCCATCATATCTCTTTTAGCGAGCATGGTGACCTACTGTATCTTTTTTATTGTATTTTTCGGAAAAGCGCTTGGTAGAGAACATTCAGGAAAAGTTTCAGAAAAAGACTCGTTCGACAACATCTATATCTGAGAAAGTACTTTAACTGTATACAATTCCCTTATCCAACCCTGTTGAGATATAGTGTGAGATAACCGATTAAAAGGGCTTCGCACCCAGGCGGACATAGAATACAAAATAGAGCTGGAAGGTTATTTTTTATGGCTGACAACGGTTTCCCAACGGTTTCTATAAGTTTCTGTAAGTTCATTATATGTTACACTGTTCGTTATGGTGGCGCCTTTCTAGCAATTAAGTTTGTTTAAGCATTACCTTAATAAACTGTGCTTCCAGCCACCGCAAAATGATCAGAACGCACGTGATAAATAAATGGAGCGTAAACGGGGTAAGATTGACCCATCGTATCTCTTTTTGCGAGCATGGTGACCTATCTTTTTATTGTATTTTTTGGAAAAGCGCTTGGTAGAGAACATTCGGAAACGTTTTAGAAAAAGACTCGTTCGACAACATCTATCTCTGGAAAGTTAAGGTTTATACGCCGCTTATGGATTGAAAATTTGATAATTCATCTCCACTGAGTGTTCCAGCTTGAAATGTTCTTTCACCGCACTATTTCTTTAACGATTTCTTACAAAAGTTTACCCACTTTCAAGCCGAAAGTTCAAGGCGACGAAGACCGGATGTGACGTCAACTTTCGCGTTTGACCGCTGTGAAACTGGGAGCATAAAATACCAGTTTTGCTAGCATAATCGGGGTGGGCCTAGCGCCAAGTAGTAAACAGTGGTAATATTGATTCATCAAAGTATAAGAGCTTGAAAGTGCTTAAAACTAATTACCAGCCACCTTACGAGAAGACTGCAAGCTTGCGAGAGGCGAGCATGGTAGCGTGTCAGAAAATGTCTTCGCGAGAGAAGATACGACACGCGAGCGCATCCTCCTCGTAAGAAATGATTTTCTCACGAACTCGCATGCTTGTCCACTTGACTGACCCTGAGAAAAACAAGGGACTTCCTTTTGTCTACAATTATTGGCAATAGGCCAGTGGCTATAGCTACTGCACTATTTATTCATTACAATTGGATGAGCAAGTATCTTATCTTGTACATCCTTGGGTTGTCTATGTCAAGACATGTCAGGTTATTGTGTCCGGTCGTCACTTTCTAATCGAAGGAAATCTTAACTTTAACATTTCTGAATTAGGTAAAAAAAACAGCAATGATGTAACAATAAACCAATAAAGGAAAATGTTTATTTTAAATTTATTAGAAAATACAGAGATGGGTTAGGTTAGAAAAATTTAAGAACTGTTGGCCATTTTTCGTATGAATACTTTTGCCTTCGAGGATGTACTTAAGCGCGATAGCGCAAACAAAACAAAAAAAAGAGAGATTTTCAAAATTATTTGAATTTAAAGTGCAAGTCGTAAGGATAACATAAAAAATTTGTGTGATTGAATAAGTTCTTCTCTTTCATATGCTGTTAATTTTTTCGTAGAATGCTTTCAGACAATCCTATCAAGTCAATTTCGTCTGGAGCCTTCACGATTCCAAATAGCGGGAAGCTTTCTATGTAAGTATTGTTCTTAACTGTTTGCAACAAGTTCACCTGCTTACAATAGGTTGTGGCCGTATTTTTGCGAGATGTTCAGACATCTTTAGGGTGACTGACAACGGTTTACAGCTCCTTTGCTTGCACATGTAAATTTCAAGTGCTATAAACCATTACCAATCCACCTTCAGGGCTGGTTAACATGAGAGATGCAAATGGAACACAAATGCATGGGGAAAAAAAAGTGTGAACTAGCATAATACATGCGGAAATGCTTATTCCGTAGTATACCACGAGAATCAAAAGTGTTGTGAAACTATTTTATACCATGCCATAGAAAAAACGCTTACTAAATTTCGTCGAGAAAAAGATTTCAGCGCACGATGGCAAGGTTTAGTTGAATACTGTCAAATATACAACGGCTTTCCTGGCTTGCGCTTGAATTTGCACTTGCAACCAAGCAAGTGAAGCGTGACTTGTCTGCCATCTTGCGCATGAATTCAACGAGTGAATGAAATTACTGTTATATAGCGGGAATCTTTTCCCCAACAGCGCGCTTTTATAAGCTACCTCTGGAAAAATGTTTCCCGTCATAGTTTCTGAGCGGTCACAATGAAGAATCTATGACGTCAGCGATAACAGTGCACTGTTGCCCGCGGATGTTGACTGACCAACGCCGTTCTTCTTTAAAAGTCTTCGCTGTGACTATACAACAAATCACTTAATGACTCGTCCCTCGGAAAATTCAGGGAATATTTTTTATTTTTGCCCGCGTAGTGTCATTTGCGGCCCGAGGGCGAAGCGCAAGGGCCGCAAATGATACTACAAGGGAGCAAGTAAACAATATTCCCGAAAAAAAGTCATTTATTATTATTATTATCAATATACATACTAGTTATGCAACGCTTTCGGGTGGTGTACATATTATGGAATATCCCACGAGTCACTTGTATTTTTTTTTCTAATATACACACGAACCTTTAGGCGAGTGTGTATACCAAGAAAATACAAGTAACAAGTGGGACATTCCGTAGGTATACCACGAGAATCAAAAGTGTTGTGTAACTATTTTATACCATGCCATAGAAAAAACGCTTACTAAATTTCGTCGAGAAAAAGATTTCAGTGCACGATGGGAAGGTTGAGTTTAATACTGTCGAATATACAACGGCTTTCCTAAATTCTGGTTTGCTGTATTTTCTATGGCATGGTTAAAAGGCCAAATAACATCCAGATAGCTAACACATTTAATGAAGTTAACATTTTCAATAACATAAGTACTTCGTCGCAATCAAAATTTTATTTACTCGATACTTCTGAGGCCTATGTCTTATTGTGTAGTTGTAGTATAAAAGAGACCTCTGAATATAATGAGTAATGGGTTGATTCATGGATAATAATACTTTACAAACTTGCATTTTCCAATTGAACTTCCGCGTCAATTCCTGCAATACTTTAGCTAAATTAGCTCGACCGGAGATACATAATTCAAGTGAACGATGTTTTGTTTCTCGCAAGACAACGTGGCAAGAAGCTGGCTCTCTTCGTCTTTACAACAAATAGACTTTGATTTTTCTTCCAAACACAATTCGCTCAGTAAGAAACTTTTCGAGGCTGCGTTAACTTGCTGTAGCAAAGCTTGCTGTACGCGTACGCACCTGAATGGTTTTCCTGCGTCAGCGATGCTGATTGGTTAAAATTCATCGGATGACGAACCTAGAAACAATCAGCTGCAGGGCCGTTAATGCAATAACGGCCCGCTAAGAGTCATTTGCGGCCCACAATGCGCGTGTTTTCAAGAATGCGGTATTCAATTTGGCCGCGTGTATTGATAATAATGGGCCTTTTGTTTCCCTCGAATCTCAATGTTTCCCGCGGCTCCGCCTCTGCTCAGGGAAACAAAATTGAGTGTTTCTTCGGAACCAGTCATTAAGTAATACTATTCGACGGTAGTTCAGCGTGACCTTCATTCGGTTAAACTTCGTAGATTAAAGACCAATCGTGCAAGTTTGCGTGTGCAGTTTTGAACCTCACTTTGTTTTATATCGCTCGCTGGAAATTCAACTTAGTAAATTTAATAGTAATGAAAAACCTACAGGGCAACAGCAAGCGTGTTTCTTTGACTGACCACGAAAGGCCGTGTTTGTTTTTATCCGTGGGGCGAATAAAAAAACCCTGATTAGTCAGTTAACCATGCATGCCCACTGGCGATGATTTAGAGTTTTATTTGCATTCGGCTCGGTTTAATACAAATATTCGCCTTTCATAGTTAAACTCAGTGCGAGATCGAGGGGGTCTAACGGTGCTCCCATGAGCTTCACTCAGTGCAGTACAAAATTAGAAGCATCGATGTCTCAAAGGTAACGGGATGTTAGAAGAAAACCCCGACTTATTTGGAAAGACAAAATTCACAAAGCTCGACGTTTACCAACATTTCATTTCCATCACTGTCAAGTTTAAAATGCTTCACTTTATGCACTGGTCAGCGATTTGCAAATAAATGTTTACAACTGATAGACCAAGGGGAAACTGTGATCACCATGGTACTTCTGAATTCAATTTCAGACGCGTTACTGTTGTCGTTGACAGCAAGCTTTTCGAAATGTATGGTTGCTTACTTAATGTTTTTCTTTTATTAGATTTATGATACGGACGGACTTAAAAACAGTGAGTCTTCGATCTTTCACTGAGGACTTTTCTAATCTGACAGCAGACATGTAAGTATGACGCAATTAGGTTTATCCACTGCACTAAGAAATAGAAAAAGTAAAAATTCAAAAATGAAACAAGAAAGTTGAAACCAAGGTTATTTTGCATTGTTTCTCACGCGTTCTTAAGCTTTTGCGTTGAATTTAACAGTCTACAAACAAAACTTTTCTCTGTACTTAACAAATAAAGAAGCCTCGACTGTGCTCTGTTCTGTTGTAAAGCACGCAGGAAGCGGCTAGAGCACGAAAGAAGTGTAGGGTGAAACGCGAGCCGTAGGCGAGTGTTTCTCCCTACTTCTTGAGTGCTCTAGTCGCTTCCTAAGTGCTTTACAACAGAACAGAGCACAGTCGAGGCTTCTTTATTTGTTTTATAATTAAGAAATTCTTTAATTTCCCCACGAATTCGCGCAATTATTTTCAAAACAAACTTTTTTCAAGCGAATAGCAGTGGCGTCAGCGTACATCTGTACTCTGATAAAGTACGCAACAATTAGCCAATCACAAAACTTGTTAGAATGGTTAAAAGAATTTGATTGGTTGAATAAGACATCAGCTGTCAACAGCTGTCAAACCATCAAGTTTGAAACCATCAAAGTTCAGAAATCCACAAGCTGAAAACGTCAAGTGGAATCCGAATTTTAAACACGAGTCCTTGAAGTTCTTAGGACTTTTAGTACAACACAGGATAGAAAAGTAGACTGTTCAGTGAAAACCGGCTGAATTCTGGCCCATGAAAACTTGCACGTTGTTAACTTGACAACTAGAAAACAAACTGCTCGAAGCTTGTGGCTGGTACTTCACAAAATGCGGCCGTGCGGCGTGTTTCGCGAATCATTTACAGCCATCGGATTCAAGGGAAAAATTACAGTCGGCTGCTGTGGTTGCTGTGGCCTTCCATCCATCGCACTGTTAAGGATATAGAAACAGGATTGTCTTCCTGAATTGCATTGGAGGTTTTTAATTTCTGGACGTCTGCTTCTGGAATGACAGGTAAACTTGTGTTCGATGTTTTCTTTGTTTTCGCGCTTGTTCAATTTTTTCTAACTTTGCAGCAGCTTGATTGAAGCTTGAAATTCAACCCTTTTTGCAATAAAAATTCCTAGGTTTAGGGGTGAATTGTTTAGGTGTCTCTCAATAGCGTTGCGAAATCCAAGAAGCGATGACCTCGAGTAAAGTTCACCGTCTTCAGTTGTTCGAGCTTCGGCGTAGAATTTACCGAAGTTGTTGTCTAGCTTCTTTGTTGGTCATTTTGTGAAGGCTTTTGGCAATTTTTCTTTCACGACACCAAGCTGTTTTGAAAACGCCAGAAAAAATTATTCAGTATGTGATAAGTCTGAGTTGTGTGTGTATTCGCTAGCTAATTTAGTTTTCTGTTTTTTGAATTGCTGTTTGTTTGTTTTGTTTTTTACACGAAAATGTAGCTGTGCGTGTTTTATCTAAAATTCCGTACTTAAATAATGTGAAACTCATATTCAAAAACTCAGATAGCCCATTTTGTACTATCTTTCGTGTTTTTCGTTTCTGCTTTCGTTATAATGTTTTCAATTTCGGCCTTGAGTTGTTTACAAATCTTTGGTTGGATGTTTTGTTGTTAAGCTTACTTTCCGGCTCGGTGTTTTTTTTTCCGTAACTTGTACCTTTCTATCGCCGTGCAATTTGTGCTGTTAGGAACAGGACGTTTTAAATTAACTGACGCTAAAAGCTCGTTCTCATTCTCGTTTTTCAGGTCAAAAAAGAAGATTTCAGGGTCAAGACAAAACCCGAGAAAGACGTTCGGGAATAGTGGTCGGCCATATTGGGTTGATGGCGTGACATTTCCTCCGTACATCTGGACTCTGATAAAGTACACTGTTTCAGCCAATCAGAGCGCGCGTTATATGAAAACTTAAGTGTAATATATTTTATGAATGGACAGCAAATAGACGGACATGATAACCAACTAGTAGAGCCTGGGCTTATAGCAAAGGGAAACCATTGCGAGCCAATCGTGACAATTACTGGGCAAACAGCATTACAGTTGTATATATTAACAAGCTTTGACATAATAGCGGAGCTCTTAAGCGCAGCACCATACGCATGAAAGAAGGAACACTATCGAAATGAGTTTTCATGGTCAACATGGATAGCGGCATGGTTCGCGGGCGCGTACGTCGTACGTACGGAGTTGCGCAAGATGGCCGCCATATATAGTTTGATGGTAGAAATAGTGAAGCAAGAAGGCCGTATAAAGGCGACCGTATAAAGGCGGCCTTTAAAATTTAAAGAGGTTTGAAAAGAAAAACAAGAAGCAATGAAACAAAATGTGGCTGAAAATTACGTGTAGAAAGTAATCGACCGCCAAAAAAGTGGACATTGAGAGCCATATATAATCGATCGATGACTTTCGTGTCTCTCTGTAAAGCCAGCATCGTACATGAAGGAGTATCGAAAGCTAAATCGGGTTGATATAATAAACAAACCATTTTATTGCTACGGGGTAAAAAAAAAAAAAAAAAAACTTCACACTCTGGCATTTGAACTCACGACCTCCCGAGCAGCAGACTGGCACCTTACCAATTGAGCTAATCCGACAAACTCTGTAATGCACGTTGAATATATCCTATATCAATGTAATAGATATTGTGGAGTCTACTAAACTGCTGCGAAACTATAACAGGATCGCGAAACTATTTTCTATTGCTAGAAAGCAGATAATTTACTGTACTCTAAAGTAATTTTTCGTGCCATGAGTAATGATTTTGCCCCGCTTTAAGATTATTATTTTTGTCGTACTGCTGACATTCGGTTTAACCGTGAGCTATTTAAATTTGTCTTGCACCTATAAACCGCCATAAACATTAGTACTTTGGCCGCTTATTCACTAGAATGAAAACAATGTAAACTCCAGTGAAAATTAAATAAATGGGGAGCTCCGCTTTTAGGCGTGCCTAAATCTATATATTATCTTTTGTGTCCTGTAGAAGCATGGAAGATGGACAAATCGGCACCCTGAAAATTGTGGGCCCTAATCAGGAAGAACGTTGTATTGTACAGCTGTACGTAACCGTAACAATTTGTATGCATTTATGATACATTTGATTTCCAGAATATTCCTTTCTTTTATTCTTTATACGGGGTGAGAGGTGCAGTGGTTAGTCAACTGGACTAATGATTGAGAGGTTTCGAGTTGTAGCCTTGACATGGGTCACTGTTTATTAACGTTTAGTAAGAATACGGCCAGGAATACAAGAAAAATTCGAATTGCTCAACTAACCATAAATCCAATGAAAACACAAAATTATAAGCTAATTCACAAAATTATCCACTAAAACGCTGTTCAGCTTCTTCATTTCATCGACAGCGCAAATGTCCCGCTCACCGCCGATATTTAGCTGGTCTGAAGCGTCAATAAACACCCTCATCAGTTTTCACTCAAAGGTTGCATTAGTTTCTTCAGGTTTAAACCATAAATTTTAGATGATTTCCTCATTGAAAACTACTAGATTTGTGGTATGATTCTTGCCTTATCAAGAATGCAGCGCTGAATCAGTTTGAAAAGTTTGACAAAACTTTCGCTCTCATTCGTCTGTTCACTTCTTGACAATAAAAACTAGCCAATCAGCCCACGGAAATTCGCTCAGTTATTGTAAAATAAGAATTCGACAACATTTTTCCATGGTCTACACTCTTATGAACGATAGACATGACGTCGTAAAATGTTTAAATCTCAAGGGAATCCACGAGCCGTAAGGGGAGTGGTTTCACTGCAAAGTTTTGGACATTTTATGGCGTCATTTCTATGGTCTACAACAACGTAGACTATGGAAACATGTGGTCAATTTTTCATACAATAACCTTGAAAATTGACTGGTGAATTAGATGGAAAATCAGCTCGAAGACCTGGGCGCGTGCGCAGCTCGTAAGATCGCGGTTTTTACACTTGAAACCGTCAAAAGTGTGGGAAATTTTGCCCCAAATGTCCAGCTGACACAACTTGTCAGATTTTGGTGTTGGAAACGTGGCGTCTGTTAGCCGCTTCATGCTATGCAAAGAGGATACTTTAAGGCTGCGTCAGCGATTGTCCATATTGCACAGACTTTCTTTTTTTATTACCGAACTTTTAATTTCCTTACTAAAGCTTTTTTTTTTAAATTTACATTCTAGTGGTCTAGGTAGCTCGGAGTACATAACCCTTCCCGAATGGGAAGACCACTTACTAGAGGCCTTTCACCGAGCTGGATTTGAAAGTAAAAGCAATAGTAAATACGAAGTTGCTCCATGTTCCACGGGAACGTTTGTCAATGCCTCTGTCAGCGATCCTGATGAGCTGCAGTGCTTGGAATGTCCTGCGGGTAAGTCCAGTGACTGGTTCATCTTATATGAAACTCATTAACCTTCATTATTAAATGCGGTGAAACGTAATAGCTGTGATCATAACGGTCTTAATTTGTTTTCCAAGCAAAAGCCGAAGATTGGGTATGATGAGATATCAACCGATACGTTCTTATTCACACCTGATAAAAATCAAATTATTAAATGAGGTCCATGTTTACAACAATATGTCTGCAGTTCGTGGAAATAAGTAAAAAATTAAAGACTGTTTTTTTATCGTTACTGGACGAGTAATCTAGAATAACATTTCATCCAACTTGAGTGAAAACCTATAAATTACTTTAAACTAGTAAAAATAATTCGTAACTTATAAAACCGTAATAGATGTGGTTCCATCAGTATGTCCGGCAATTTTCTCACTCCTAGTACATTTTGAATTTCACTCTATTTTCGTAATTTCTTTTTTTATTTGCTATAATTTGTAGCTGCATTAGTATTTGTTTGCGAATACTTGTTACACCGCTTCTTATTAAAGCGTGAACACTTAAAATATGTCTGGAATGTTCTTTGTCTTTTAACCAATCACATGCGAGAACTTCAGACCGCTGAAACCACATGGGTTTCCATCGGTCACGGAACAATATTTGGTTCTCGTTTCGCTCCAATTTACAAGTAAACACACTAATTGTAATTCCTTCCTTTTTGAGAACATTCACTGCTCCACTGAAGAATAGGTTTGAGTGATTTTTTTTTTTATAGAAAAAATCGAAAAACCGATGCGCCCGACGCTACGATTTGCCCCAGTTGCCGCCAATTTTCAAAAATTGTAACGAATACCGTTCGCCTGATGGCATGTTACAATTTGTACTGAGATAAGCTTGCATTTTCCGGTTTTTATCTCACCCCAACTATTGTAGCAGACCTAAACACTGATAGAAGGAAGGTTTGTTTCTTCGATAACAGCGAAACGATAGCGGGAAGGAAAAGCGAAAATCAAACGATTGAGCGATTGAGGTGTTTACTTTGCACCAATCACGCCAACATTTTGAATAATTTTCGTCTGGAGCCTTTGCAGTTTGCAGTCTTACGATCACGGAACCTCTAATTGCCTAAGGGTTGAAATCGTTTGCCGAAATAAATCGAATCCCTTGTTCTACCGAAAAGATTTACAATCAGTAACGAAAACTCCACAATTTTGTATTTTATATTCGGTTTATCGTGTTTACATCTTATGTCTAGACATGTCTACAACATACTGCATGCACTGAACCATGTCGTATATCGTCGCTAGAGAAACCGTCCTTTTTTTTCTTTCAAAAATCCCTGAAACCATGTTCTGGATGTGGCCCTCGATACGAAAGAATAGCAGTTCTTTAAATTCTTAAAAAAGACAGAGCGTGTATCCTGAAACAAAATAAGAACTAAAGTTGCTCCGTGACCGATGGAAACCCATTTACTGTTTGTGGTTTCTGCGGTCTGAAGTTCTCGCATGTGATTGGCTAAACACAAACATTCCAGACATATTTTTTAGTGTTCACGCTTTTATAAGAAGGAGTGTAACTGCGCTGCGCAGTTCTTGCTCTGCACGTCCTTTTTTTTTTTTTTTTTTTTTCTCAGTGACCAGACTGATGCCCCCGCTCGGCCAGGCTGGGGTCACGCAAGGTTTAAAAGCTAGAAAACACTTACTAACGGGAAATTTTCAAATGCTTTGGTCTTAATAAGCATGTTAAGCGTGAGATGTCCGATTTTGAAGCGTTTTATTCAAACAAAATTCTAAATTTTCATGCCACGAAAGAAAAATATATTTCAGCGGGCCAGAATTTGTGAATAAATACCATTACATTGGTGTTAAAGAATGTGCTGACATGACAAGTTTCACTTTCGATCAGCTAGACATCGAGTCACGTAATGTAAAGCGAATCCTTTGGTCTTTACTTAACAAATATATTGTGAAGTATTTCTCTAATGGGAAATTTTTAAATGCTTTGGTCTTAATAAGCATGTTAAGCGTGAGATGTCCGATTTTGAAGCGTTTTATTCAAACAAAATTCTAAATTTTCATGCCACGAAAGAAAAATATATTTCAGCGGGCCAGAATCTGTGAATAAATACCATTACATTGGTGTTAAAGAATGTGCTGACATGACAAGTTTCACTTTCGATCAGCTAGACATCGAGTCACGTAATGTAAAGCGAATCCTTTGGTCTTTACTTAACAAATATATTGTGAAGTATTTCTCTCTTAAGTGTAATCTATTTTTTGGCTGTACCATTGAAAGGATTTTAGAGATATGAAGAAAAATTCCCTTCACAAACATGCCCTGACTTGTAACGCTTACGTCATTCGGTATGCTAGGGAAATTCCCAATACCATTACGTTGTTTTCAAAGAATGTGCTAGCTGACATGACAACTCTCACTTTGACAACTTTGCGTATCCTCTGATCTTTTTCTCCTTTTTTGTCTTTACAAATTAAAGACTGTTTAGTGTGAATTATTCGATTTTGAAACGTTTGACTTATGGAAAATGATAAATTTCCACGCTTTCAAAGAGAAATATAATTCAGCGGAACAGAATCTGTGAATAAATACAATTACGTTGGTGTTAAAGAATGTGCTGACATGACAAGTTTCACTTTCGATCGGCTACACCTCGAGTCACGTAATTTTTCAAGGCTTTTATAAGCTACCTTTCAAATCTTTGCGAATCCTTTGGTCTTCACTTCAAAATTCAGCGTGAAGTATTTTGAAGCGTTTGAATCAAAGAAAGTACTAAAATTTCATGCTTTAAAAGAAAAATAACCTTTAGTGGGCAAGAATTTACATTTATTT
This sequence comes from Oculina patagonica, assembly GCF_052425735.1. Classification (NCBI taxonomy): domain Eukaryota; kingdom Metazoa; phylum Cnidaria; class Anthozoa; order Scleractinia; family Oculinidae; genus Oculina; species Oculina patagonica. The sequence goes on from NW_027558036.1 coordinate 1,852,100, forward strand.
ACATTACGTTTGTGTTCTGGAATGTGCTGGCGTGGTAAGTGTCACTTTCACAAGGCTTTGATGACGATAGGCAAGAATCACGCAATGTTTTGAAAGCTTTAAATCTGCTACAAATGGAAACTAAACAAATCCTTTGGTCTTAAACTAGTATGTTAAGTGTGAAATATTCGACTTTTTAGCGTTATGTATTTTTGAAGCTGTGTCATCTAGAAGATTTTTGAAATCTGAAGGAAAACCACTGAGACAAAGATGTAAGGCTTACTTCACTGGTAAAATTAATTCCCCGGGGAATTCCCATTCAGCTAAAAGCAGCTCTAGTGTTCTTCTCAAATTTGATTTAATTATTTCCATTTTCGGAGTGAGTTATTCAATCTTTAAACGGAAATTCGATACAACACTGGATGCTGATTTAAAAGATTTTTTGGTTTCATGGATCAGGATCGTGGGAATTAAATTTGGCCAGCATTAGCATATAAGAAAAATAATTAATTGCAGATGGAACTAGTCAACCATGAAATGTCACACAAGGTGTTTTCTTACCATTTTGTTTGTCAGTCACGACAGTTTTTGACGTGACGCGGGTAAAGGGGATCAGAAGGGGGGGGGGGGGGGGTTCATATTTTATTTCCCCACGTGGCTCCTCTAGGGTGGTCACGTGACCAGCGCAGTTTTAAGCTCTAAGAGCTTCTTGTTTTTTCTCAGTGACCAGACTGATGCCCCCGCTCGGCCGGGCTCGGGTCACGCAAGGTTTAAAAGCTAGAAAAAACTTACCAATGGGAAATTTTCAAATGCTTTGGTCTTAATAAGCATGTTTAGCGTGAGATGTCCGATTTTGAAGCGTTTTACTCAAAGAAATTTCTAAATTTTGATGCATCGAAAGAAAAATATATTTCAGCGGGCCAAAATCTGTGAATAAATACCATTACGTTGCTGTAAAAGAATGTGCTGACATGACAAGTTTCACTTTCGATCGGCTAGACCTCGAGTCACGTAATTTTTCAAAGCTATTATCAGCTACCTTTCAGATCTTTGCGAAGACAATAATCTTTCCTTACAAAATTCAGTGTGAAGTATTTTGAAGCGTTTGAATCGAAGAAAATACTAAAATTTCACGCTTTAAAAAAATACGCTTTAGCGGGCAAGAATTTACATTTATTTACATTACGTTTGTGTCCTGGAATGTGCTGGCATTAGCAAATTTTTACTTTCACAAGGCACTGATCGGCAAGAATCACGCAATGCTCTGAAAGGTTTAAATCTGCCACAAACGGAAACTAAACAAATCCTCTGGTCTAAACTTAGCATGTTAAGTGTGAAATGTTCGACTTTTTAGCGTTATTTATTTTTGGAGCTGTGTCATCCATAGGATTTCTGAAATCTGATGGAAAACCACTGAGACAAACCCTGACTTGCAAGGGTTACGTCATATTGCTAAATTAATTCCCCGGGGAATTCCCATTCAGCAAAACACAGGTCTAGTGTTTTTCTCAAATTTGATTTTATTAATTATTTGCTCCAATATTCCATTTTCGGAGCTGGTTATTCAATCTTTAAACGGTAATTCAAGACAACACTGGATGCTGATTTAAAAGATTTTTTTGTTGCACGGATCAGGATCGTGGGAATTAAATTTGGCCAGCATTAGCATATAAGAAAAATGTTTAATTTCGGATGGAACTAGTCAACCATGAAATGTCACGCAAGGTGTTTTCCTACCATCTTGTTTGTCAGTCGCAACATTGTTCAACGCAGGTAAAGGAGATAGGGGGGGGGCGCATTTTTTGTTCCCCCCCCCCCCACATGGCTCCCCTAAAGTGCTAACGAAACCAGCGCAGTTGTAAGCTCTAAGAGCTCTTGTTTAGTTTTGTCGGTGACCAGACGCAGACCTCCACTCGGTCAAGATTGAAGTCACGCGATGTTTAGAAGCTACAAATCAGTAACAAAAGGAAACATGTTCTCTTTTTTTGTCTTTACAAAAAATGTTAAGTGTGAAATATTCGATTTTGAAGCGTTTGACTCATGGAAAATGCTAAATTTCGACGCTTTCAAAGAGAAATATAATTCAGCGGGCCAGAATCTGTGAATAAATACAGTTACGTTGGTTTAAAAGAATGTGCTGACATGACAAGTTTCACTTTCGATCGGCTAGACCTCGAGTCACGTAATTTTTTAAAGCTATAATAAGCTACCTTTCAAATCTTTTCGAATCCGTTGGTCTTTACTAAACAAATTTATTGCAAAGTATTTCTCTTTTAAGGGTTATCTATTTTTTTGGGCCTGTGTCATTGAAAGGATTTTAGAGACAAAAAGAAAAATTCCTCTCACAAACATGCCCTGACTTGTACCGCTTACGTCATTCGGTATGCTAGGGAAATCCCCTCTGTTCTAAAAACAGCTTCAGCGTCCGCGCGTGGGAATTCGGCCAGAATTTGCATATAAGAAAAATTATTAATCGCGGCTAGAACAAGTCAACCATGAAGTGTCACACAAAGTTTGTCAGACGCTTCATTTTTACAGCCGCCTATTGTAATACGAAACCGAAAAGAGGGGCAAAATTTTGACCTGTTAAAGAGGTTCAAAAATAGTACTAACAGTATTGAAACTGCGAAACACTGCCATTGGGCCAGTTTTCAGTTTTATGCAAATGGAGAATATTGTCGAAATTCTCACGGATACTTACGTTCCTGGCGTGAAGCCAGACGTACTTATATATTGATCTTGCAGACCCAGGGGCAATTGTTGTAAACTAACGCCTGAAAATTCCCGTCGTTGGTTTCATGGATCAGGATCGTGGGAATTGAATTTGGCCAGCATTAGCATATAGGAAAAATATTTAATTGCGGATGGAACTAGTCAACCATGAAATGTCACACAAGGTGTTTTCTTACCATTTTGTTTGTCAGTCGCAACATTGTTTGACCCAGGTAAAGGGAGGGGGGTGATGCATTTTCTGTTCTCGCACATGGCTCCCTTAGAGTGGTCACGTGACCAGCGCAGTTTTAAGCTCTAAGAGCTCTTGTTATTTTTCGTTCTGTCGGTGACCTGTACCAAACCTCCACTCGGTCAGGCTCATGTCACGCGATGTTTAGAAGCTACAAATCAGTAACAAATGGAAACATTTTCTTATTTTTTGTCTTTACAAAGAATTTTTTGTGTGAAATATTGGATTTTGAAGCGTTTTATTCAAAGGAAATTCTAAATTTTCATGCGTCGAAAGAAAAATATATTTCAGCGGGCCAGAATCTGTGAATAAATACCATTACGTTGCTGTAAAAGAATGTGCTGACATGACAAGTTTCACTTTTGATCGGCTAGACCTCGAGTCACGTAATTTTTCAAAGCTATTATCAGCTACCTTTCAAATCTTTGCGAATCCATTAATCTTTACTTACAAAATTCAGTGTGAAGTATTTTGAAGCGTTTGAATCGAAGAAAATACTAAAATTTCACGCTTTAAAAAATATGCTTTAGCGGGCAAGAATTATTTACATTTATTTACATTACGTTTGTGTCCTGGAATGTGCTGGCGTTAACAATTTTTACTTTCACAAGGCACTGATCGGCAAGAATCACGCAATGCTCTGAAAGGTTTAAATCTGCTACAAACGGAAACTAAACAAATCCTCTGGTCTAAACTTAGCATGTTAAGTGTGAAATATTCGACTTTTTAGCGTTATTTATTTTTGGAGCTGAGGATTTCTGAAATCTGATGGAAAACCACTGGGACAAACATGCCCTGACTTGCAAGGGTTACGTCTTTGGTAAATTAATTCCCCGGGGAATTCCCATTCAGCAAAACACAGGTCTAGTGTTCTTCTCAAATTTGATTTAATTATTTGCTCCAATATTCCATTTTCGGAGCTGGTTATTCAATCTTTAAACGGTAATTCAAGACAACACTGGATGCTGATTTAAAAGATTTTTTTGTTTCACGGATCAGAATCGTGGGAATTAAATTTGGCCAGCATTAGCATATAAGAAAAATGTTTAATTTCGGATGGAACTAGTCAACCATGAAATGTCACGCAAGGTGTTTTGTTACCATCTTGTTTGTCAGTCGCAACATTGTTCGACGCAGGTAAAGGGGATAACGAGAGGGGGGGTGCATTTTTTGTTCCCCCCAAATGGCTCCCCTAAAGTGCTCACGAGACCAGCGCAGTTGTAAGCTCTAAGAGCTCTTGTTCCTTGTAGCTTTCGTTGTTGCTTATTCTGTTGTTGATGATAATGATGATTATAATGGGGACGACAATATTAATGTAGCAGTAGTTGCTGTTTTTAGATCACATTTTGAATAGAAAGCGTTTCAGTAAAGAGGACCCTTGCTTCAATTTGTGGGCATCACACACAAAAGCCATTCATGATCATCGCATTAGGAAACATGGATGCTCTAATGTAAACCATAACAATAAGTTGTCCATCACTGTTAAGAGCAATGTTTGTTTTCCTTTTCAAACATTTTTATAGGTGGTTTTTACTCGGACACTAAAGCGTATGTTAGCGAGGGCTGCCGGAAATGTCCCAATGGAACTTTTGTGCCCTACAATAAAGCGCCTGGAAAAAAGGCACAAGATTGCATTGCTTGTCCACAAGGTGAGCACATAAATAAAGAGCAGATTCTTGATCGTTAACACAAGATATATTAGTAGGCTTTATGTTTCCAATCTGTAACCCTTACTATAGAAGCAAGAAGGGGTAAGTGAACGAAGGGCACTAGGTCACTATATATACCTTATTAAAACCAATGGAGAGGAGGGAGGGAGGCTTTTTGTTATGGGATTGAAAACCGAATGAAATGTTGCTCAGCCAGCCTAAGCTTATTATTAGAATATTTACCATTTCGCTTTATCAAGTTTGTTGACATGCATTTTACACCGCCGCAACCCGTTTAACATTGAAAATAATTTGTTACACATAACACTTTGAAAGCGTCTCTCAGATTTCTCAAATATCGCTATGTTTCTTTTTATACCATTTTAAAGCCACAGCCTTTTAACCAGGCTGAAATTCAATAATCGGAGAAATCCTTTTGTGGAACAGCTATCTGAGAACATTTCAACACAATTCAGCTAGATCGGTCGACACTGTGCATGACAGCTAGCACATGATTGTCAGAGTGAGATCATTCGACGTTAGAGGATCACGTGCAGGAAGTGATTCAGACAGGAAGTTACTGGTTTATTCTCTCGCTAGAAGGAGTACTTAAGCAGGTCTATGGTTATGACATTGCCTTGAATTTATATTGATGTATAAATTAGCCTTGAGGAAGAAATGAAATAGCGCTCCTGGAAATTGCACTCTCAATTAATGTGGGAATAAAGATTGTACCTTGAATCTTAGATTGTGTTTTACAGGAATGTATAATGACGCTTGGAAGTTCTTATAGTTTTGTCCCCACATGTTTCTTTAAGGAGTGTACCTTAATTTAAAAATATTGATTTCGTTTACCTGCTGACTGTCTTGAGAGTATCGATGGCTTTCTTATTCTCTCGTCAATTCTAATTACAAATTTGAGAACATATCATTGATCCAGCTAAAGAATAGTAATTGCAGGTTAGAATTGTTTTAACAATTCTAAAAAGTCATTAGAAAATTAAGATCGAGAATCGTTTTCGAGTAGCAAGTGACACTGAATAACGAATATCTCTTTAACTGTGTTGTGCAAAGTTGATATTTACCATCATTTCTTTCAACACTTATCCCACGTGTAGACAAATCTATTCAATCCTAGCGGTATGCAGGATGTTTGCCCCATTTAAACCAAATTAAATAGACAGTGAGCTAGCGCTCACGAGTCTACTGTAGCTCATTGGTTATGCGTCCGACTGGTGTTTTATATTATATAATAAATTATATAATTATTAATTTGTAGTTTCCACCTTTATTGCAGGAACAAATACAAGCATTTTTGCAGGATTCAGAGCCTGCAAATGCTTGGATGGATTTTTCCGGATACATCTTTTTGAAGGTTGTAAACAGTGTGATCAACCTGGACTGAAATGCGTAAATGACTATGCTACTCTTGAGTCTGGCTACTGGTGGAAATGGGGAAACAATACACACAAACTATTGTATGAAGAGTACACCATGAATCTCGTGAACATCACTCCTGTTGTAGGAAATTCTTCACGCAATTCTTCGCGTAACGGTTCCCTCATAGAGTACCCTTACGTCCTGCCTAAGACACATAGATGCCCAAGAAAGGAATCGTGCAGGGGAGATCTAGATTCTAAATGTGATGATGGCTATGAAGGTCCATTATGTGAGGTGTGCAGTGCTGGGTACTACAAGCAAATGCAAACATGCAAAACATGTCCAACAAAGACCTGGATGGCCGGCCAGCTGTCAATTGCAGCAGCTGTGATTGCGATAATCATTGCACTCGTGGTGTGGACAAGCAAAAAGAAATGCAAGAAGAGTACTGGACGCTCTACAGTGGATATGATTCTTGGAAGACTGAAGATCGTAATAGGCTTCTACCAAGTAACGTTTGGTGTCCTGGAAGCATTTGCCTACATAAAGTGGCCAGAATCACTCGCGCTTATTGGGAAATATTCAGAACTGTTACAGCTGAACGTACTCCAGATGGCACCTATTCACTGCATACTACCAGGTTTGAAAGTCGATGCATTTGGAAGCTTGTTTGCCATTCTCGCTTTAAATGCTACCGCCATCACGATGTCTCTCGTTATCTACGGACTGAGAAAGCTCTTTCTGATGCGGAGCAGTTTAGATGAAAGGGATCTAGTGGTGAAAACTTCACAAGCGAAAGAACTAATCTACAGAAACTTGTTTTTTGTTCTTTACGTGACGTACCTGAATACATGCTCTAAAGCAGCAAGCGTGCTCCCCTTGGCTTGTCGGGAACTTTGTGACGACGAAAACGAAAAAGAATGTCCAAAGTTCCTCAAAGCCGATTACAACATAATATGCCATGGTCCAGAGTACAATCGTTTGGTCATCGTTGCATACTGTGCGGTTTTCTACATACTCCTTCTGCCAGCCGTATCGATGACAGTTCTTTGGAAACAACGAAAGGTGATTGGTGAAAGCGAAGCTGACAACGAAGCATCTCACACACAGGAACCAAGCACAGAAGTTTCCAGGGGATTGCGATTCCTATTCGAGAATTATAATTCTCATTCGTGGTATTGGGAGTTTGTCGAGATGGTTCGGAAGGTTGTATTGACATCCGGTTTGATACTTGTGGGAGGAGAAAGCAGGGCCTATGTTGGACTTGCGTGTGTCATGTCAGGTCTCTATGGAATGCTCTTTGCATATGTCCACCCCATATTGGATAAATTCGAGAACAGGTTGATGCTGACATCCCTCGCGGTTACCTTCGTCAACCTCGGCATTGGAACTGTTAGCAAGATTCCCAAAGAAAACATACCCGCCTCAATAGACTCATACGTGGACAGCACCGTGTTTACGGTATTAGTCATCGGAGCTAACTCTTTGGTGATTGGACTTTTGGTGGGTAAGTGTCGCGGTTTTGACATGTTTAAAATTTTAACCTACAAAGGCAAATACCTCTTTTGTGGATGGGCGGGGGGGGGGGGGGGGGGTATTTACTCTATGCCAATGTACTGCTGATGGTTTGTAGCCAAATATACCTTGTGGGTAAAAGTTTGAAAATGCATCAATCATCGGTCATTTTCAATGACGGTCATCGGCCCACGGAAGATTCGCTATATGAACAAGCCAGTCCCAGAAAGCGGTCCAATTATCTATACGAATACAATTTATCGTTTACACAGGACCCATATGGATAGCAGTTTTTATAAATAAAATGGTCATCCTGTATAAATATGTTTTAATTATTATTATTATTATTATTATTATTATTATTATTATTATGTTCCTTACTTAATGTTTGCTTATTATTATTATTATTATTATTATTATTATTATTATTATTATTATTATTATTATTATTATCGTGTCCTCATTATTACTTGATTACTAATCCGTAGCTTCTTTTTCTTTGCAGTCCAGTACCTTCTACTAGTTTACCGCCACATAAAAGAGTGGCGCAAAAATCCACAATGGTCCTTTTCGTGTTTTTTGGCCATGCTGCTGCCTCTGAATGAGTTACAGGGCGAATTACGTGGATTGGTTGGCAGGAATGCTCTTAAGCAACAACTGCAAACTGGAAAAATAAACATGCCGTCGATTTCAAACACTTTAAAAGACACCGGAGCTATGGAATTTAGCCTTGAGGAAATCGACGAAACTAACGTGAAGGAAACTCAGAATAATGACAAGAAAGCCGATACCAGAAGTGAGGTGACTAAAATAACAAAACCCAAACCTAGCACGATTTATCCTGAAAGTGACGTAGTCATTGCGGACATTCATGAGCCACCAAACGAAACATACGGGACCTCCTTTTGAGCAGTGTTAAAATGTTGCGAGGTATCACATGGATATCATTGCTTTTAAAGACGCCATAATTCTGTTTGTAAGAGGGGGGCGTAAACCTTTATTATAATCATTTCATCGGGCATTGTGGCGTACTTTGCGGGCTAAAATGGAGAATTCAGTGGCCTAAAATATATTTTAGCCCGCTGCAGTGGACCAACGATTAGAACTGAAAACCATTCAACTGTTCGCGCCGTTTTCTTGCTGGCTGGCACAAGCTGGCATATTTTCAAGCTTCGTTAAATTTGAGTCGAGACGCTTCGAAACTGTTTTTGAGCTTTATAACGACAAAATTTTTAAAAGACTGAACGGGAAAGCAAATTTTCAGTCTTCTCAGCTAGATGAAGAGTAATTACAGAAACTCAAAGAAGAATCCAGGCGGCGAAAAGAATGTGAGTTTGTCTTCGTCGAGCGAAACTCGTTCAGTTGAATTTCAGGCATATTCCAAACTGCCAGTTCAGTTAACAGTACAATTAATTTTAAAACTTCTAAATGACGACTATTTCTTTGCTGCCGATAGAATTCTGTAATTTCTTTTTCAAGCAAAGATTTTCTGCCAAGTTTTGTAAAATTTTAAACCTAGTTTTCAATCAGAAATAAACGCGGCCGACTCACGAGTCGGCAGTTTTCAAGATATCGCTTACTTATTTTAGTTCCTTAACTTAATGCCCTCTGAAATGATTATAATAGTAATAGAGTTGATGTTCTTGGGCGTAAATATGTTTTTGGCCCTTCTCAGAGCTCATTTTTTAAAATGAGCCTGAGTCGGGCCAAAAACATATTTACGCCCGCGAACATCAACTCTATTGTTATATTATGTTATTCTTCACTTAAAAAGAAGAAACTAGTCGAATGATGTTAGCTGATGTAATTTGTAATTAGGAATTTGGTAGCGTTTTCAGACACTAATAAAAAATACGTACTCAGGATTAATAAAGTTATTAATAGTAAGAAATTTGGTACTGACATTTATAAGTAGCAATTTGGTAGTGTTTTTAGTCTCTTGACAAGAAAATACTAAGGTATAATAATGAAATTTATAATTAGGAATTTGGTAACGTTTTTTAGTCTCCTATCAAGAAAATGCCAAGGTCTAAGGTCTTAAATCACAAGATTCTCATGTTTTACAAAGTTATAAACAATAAATCATGAACTAAAATTACGGAGCACTAAAAATAATATTTCACTTCATAACAACAGTTTTATTAAGGTATTTTGTAGTGGTTATAGCCACCAAACAAAAAATCGTGATTTTATTTATGATCAAGAATTAAGTAATGTTTTAGTCTCTAAACAAGAAGATTGTGAGGTTTTTTATTTCATTTATAATCAACAATTTGGTAGTGTTTTTAGTCTCTTAACAAGGTATACTAAGGTTTTCTTATTCCATTTATAATCAAGGATTTGGTAGTGTTTTAGTCTCTAAACAAGAAAATACAAAGGTCTTATGAAGTCACTTGTGATTAGGAATTTGGTAGTGTTTTTGACTGTGGCGCATTGTTGTATTTTGCGTCCTCAGATAGTTTTATTGTAGGATAAGTGACGTTCATTCAATTTTCTCGACAGACATGATAACCCTTGCCCTCTAAACAAGAAGATTGTGAGGTTTTTTATTTTATGTATAATCAAGAATTTGGTAGTGTTTAGTCTCTAAACAAGATATTCAAGAATTTGGTAGTGTTTTCAGTCTTTAAACAAGAAATACTAAAGTTTATTACGTTATTTATAATCAAGAATATGGTAGTGTTTTTAGTCCTAAACAAGAAAATACAAGGTCTTATGAAGTCACTTATGATTAGGAATTTGGTAGTGTTTTTGACTGTGGAGCATTGTTGTATTTTGTGTCCTCAGATAGTTTTATTGTAGGATAAGTGACGTTCATTCAATTTTTTCGACAGACATGCTTGCCTTGCTGTGAAGCTTAATCAAATTTTAACGGCAAATTATTACAATTTTCTTTGACGAGTCAAAATACAAATATTGGGAAAGATTTACAAACGCGAGCTTCGCACTGAACCGATTTATTATCCAACCGCTTTTTTGCTGTAGAATTTTTTAAACTTTCTCAGTAAAATCGCCTGTGTCGGTTTAGATTCTTCAGAAAATTTTTGCAGTACATTTTTGTTTTTCAGTGCAGGTTCATTTCAGTTTTGTGGAACATTTGCAGGAAACTTTCATTAAATGATTTGTTTAAAAGTAAATTGAGCGTTATGCAAGCATTGTTTTACGGAGGCTTTACGATTTGGGGCATCGTCTATAAGAATCTCTAGTTCACGACTAAGAAAGTACGACCGTGCATCTGATCAAAACAACGGAAGAGTACTTCCATTCTGCCTAAAAAGCCCGGTTTGAATTTGATAATTACCAATACCGACTAAAACCGACTTTCTCAAAGTTTAAAAAGGCGTCTCCCGTAAAAACTCCTTCGATTACACAAACCAATCGGAATACACTGCTTTTAGCAAAGGCAATGTGTGATCTTCCTGGTTCTAATTGAAAATTCCTCGAAAGACAGAATACGAAGAGAGCTTTTGGAATACGAGCTGGTAACCACTGGGTATCCAGCCAACCAAAAAGGTAATCTTGGCTGAGTATAACGTGCAAAATACGTATTTGCATCGCGCGTGATTTGTACGCCATGGAATGGTGTTTGATAATAAATTTTCTTGAACAGCGGAGAGCCGTCTGACTATTAATATCACAGCACTTCTGATTAACCAAGCATGTTTGTCGTCGGAAAGGCTTTTAATTATGAGCACGGTTTTATGTAATAGGGTAGAAAATTACTTGTTGTTTAGAAAACACTGTAAAGTGGGTCATGTTTTGCTGGAGAAGGAAACATAAGCCTCTAATAAAGCCTTCCTTTTGACCTTTACTGGTGTCTCTGCTTCTCTCATTATAACCCCCACTGACAGATTGGTCACATTCATTTCTGTCTCGGAGTATGTATCGAGCGTTATTTCCATTCTTTTTCGGGACCAAATTCTCCATTTCCATTACTTTGTACTGTGCGTGATAAGTTAATAGCACGTCATTTTGTATTTGACATGGGGCCTTTCACACAAAAATCTTGCGGCGAACCCCCAAAAAGTAGTATTACGTAGGCGGTTTCACTATCACCTGGGTTGCACTCGTTTTTGTTTTTTCGAGAAGATGAGAAACGCACGAAAGCTTGGGACGCCAGACGGAGCAAAAAGTAATTCAGATTGGCGATGGGAGAAGGACACTTGCTGTTGTTGTTGTTGTTGTTGTTTTTGCCGTCTGAAACACAAAATATCTAGTAATTCCCCCTTTCCCCACTTCCAATGTTGTACCATTGTAAAAGGGGATGGGTGGGAGGGGGATCTCTATTTCCTAGCATTCGTGACGAATTGTCGCGTTTTAAATGGTGTCCCAAGTACTTTTCTTTGAGATTGTGATTTTCATAAAGACGCGATAAAAATTAGCGATTGCTACGTTTATTTATTATTTAGTCAGTCGCTATAGTACGTTTCAACCAATGACGTTTTCAATCAGTGTAGTTTACCACGAGTTTCAAGATCCTCGGGGAGGGGGGATACTCAAACATGTTTTGTTTTAATACGGGAAGGCTCAGTTCCGAGGTCGAAACCCCTTACTCTTTCATATACCATTTTTGACAGAAAAGGTAAGCCTTCCGTATACCTTCGATAGAAAATGGTACCCCTTTCAGATACCTAAAGAGAGGATACTGCATTTCTTTTCTTAATTTTTCACTTTCGCCTACAGTTTCGCTTACAGCTTTGTCTCCCCTTTTATAAAATTCCAGCGAAAAGGTAGCTCCCCGGAGCCTCCGAGTAGAGTCCGATTTAAGAAGAGCCCCGTCCCCGACCGGGTTCTCAAAGAATGTACTCTAGTTGCAGAAAAACGTAACCAATTAAAATAACGGAACAGAGCATCGGAATTAGCAGAGTAAACAATCTGCTGAGCATGAGAGACTAACAAAACCTGTCTGAATCAAAACGGCGTGGGGGCAGTTTCTCTTTGGTGTCCAGCCTTTCCCGAAATGTGACAGTTCTCTGACCCAGTCCCACCTCAACTATTTCATATCCAACATGGCGGCGGCACCGGGAGACAGCAGTCCTTCCAAAAAGCTCAAACTTGTTGTGTTTGGAGCTACAGGTCGGACAGGAAACGAGGTGGTAAAACAAGCACTGGAAAAAGGACATTATGTGACGGCTGTAGTGAGAACGCCTGAGAAACTGACTACTCAGTGAGTGATCATTTGATTTCAATAAACATCGCGCAGTGAGCTAGCGGCCTGCAAGAGCATTTGTTTTTTTTTCGTCTCCTGAAACCTGGAAATGCCTTTGCATGCTAGCGTACAGCTAAACTTAAGTGTGTTCAAAATCAGTCAAATTAATGAGTTCGGTTCAATGCCTCCGAAAGAAAGCGACTGTAACCAGCCAAGAATGTCTTATCAAGGGTGTAAAATACCTTTTTTTCAAGTAGCCACTTGCTCCTAAATATTTTAAAGCAGTAGCCAATTCCAAAAAGGTGGTCGCCATTTTAATAAGGACAAAAACAAATTTACCCTGTCTTTGTATTAAATAGACCCTCCTATAAAATAAATATATTGCTTTTATTTTTTTAAATATTTTTTTTTTTTTGTAAGCTTAAATAAACAAAAAAAATAATTCCTCGCTCAGTTTAAATTTAAGTTACCTCACTTGTAAAGAGCTGGATATTTTGCTGTTACCGTTTGTAGAACTTATGTTAATGTTCATAAAGTTACAAGAATATGAACAAGAGTGAATGGCAGACATTCACTCTTGTTCATATTCCAACATTCTCATTTCAACAGACATGAGAATTTAGTGTTAGTGAAGGGAGATGCTTGTGACGTGGAGAGTTTTTCTGCTGCTCTTGATGGAAAAGATGCTGTGTTGTCCAGTTTAGGAGTTTATGCAAACATTTTTAACCCAACCACTTTCTACTCGGAGTCCATGAATGCCATCACAGAGGCAATGAGTAGGTGAGCAATGTGTTAAACCTGGTTTTTAGCCAGATAGCTCATTGAGTATCCTGTGTAGATGCCTAATTTTTGAAGAACATTATTATACAAGTACTACATGTACTTCACATCTTGATTGTTGAATTACATAGCTTGAGAGTTATTATTAAGTACTGTATGGTGCTTATTCGGGTGCAGCACCTCGCTGTGCAAATCTGAAAACAATAAACACTTTTGTTATACTTTCAATTGGAAGATATTTTGGCTCCATCACAGTCAATTTCTTTATAACTGTTCCCCGCAGATTGAGCTGTCAGGTCATTTGATGGTTTTGTACAAAAAAGTTTCATGTCCAAGTTAAATCAAATTGTTCACAGTTTTCTTATTTGTGCTGTAACTCTATGTTCTGAAAGTAAAAAAAAGAATACTTCACTCATAATTTTTTTTATTATTTTTATTATAACTTCCTTACTTAGGCACAAAATCACTCGGCTAGTGACTGTAACATCATGGTGTACTCAGCCAGGGCCAAACAATTACTGGTTTCTGGAATGGGTTATAAAGCCACTGTTTCTTAATGGAGTGATCAAGGATATGGCAACCATGGAAAAAATGCTGGAAAGCAGTGACCCACAGGCATTGAATTACACTATTGTTAGGCCTTGTCGGCTACTAGTGGGTATGTAGACCCGCTGTCACATTCTCGTCTCTAGAGCCACTTGTTCATCTAAGCCGACTGAGCCTGGGGCACGAAAAAAAATTGGCTCTGGGGCACATGATTTTGATTGGCAGAATTTGTACCCAGGGGGGTACTCGAAGTATACATGTCGGAGGGGGGAACACACCTCGCTGAAAAAAAGTTCGAATGATTATTTTTCCGATCCACTGATCGCAAGGAAAACCCGAAATGAAAAGTTCACTCGATAAGATAAGATAAGATAAGACCCAAAAAATATGCGTATTTTTTAAGACCTAAAAAAATATGTGACAGATTCCTTGACCCAAAAAAATACTGAGCATGTAAATTTTTAACCCCCCAAAAAATACGTCGACTCCCCCCTCCCCCTCCCCGTCATGTATATCGAGTACCCACCTGAGGATTTGAACAAAAGGAACAGCCAATCAAATGAAATATTTAAAAATTTCTTTGTTATACGAGAAATTAAAATGGTTGATTTGATAGGCTAGGTTTGAAATAGGCCATTTCCGAGTTACCCTTTGCCTCTGTTTCAAAACGAGTCTACGTGCGAAACCATTTTAATGAAAATGAGTTTGATTTGCAGGAAAATGGACCTTCATTTTCATATGAATAGTTTCGCACGTAGACTCGTTTTGAAACAGGGGCATAGGATAACTCGGAAATGGCCTATTCCCTTTGTTCAATTCCAGCTAATCAAATCATGTGTCCCAAGAGCCACGTGTTCCTTGTGCCCCAGCCTCAGCCAGCTAAGAGGGACAAGTGGCTCTGGGGACAAAAATGCTGCTGTCAGTACTTTCAATGAGATCCGGCCAGCACCTGCAATAAGATGTTTCCCGCTTATATTATTGCCCTCCAACAGGTGCTGCACAAGGTCAGCCACCTTCTTTAAATCTTATTGAAAGTCCTGCTGTTTGTAAAATGACACAACCCTCCAAGTTTATTTTTTTCCTTAGTGGTCATTTGGCCACCAACTGCTCAAGTTTCGTCGCCAGTGAACAATATTAAGCTCACGCTTTAAATCCTTCTTCTCAATTTAGGTCGCCAATCTGGCGACTTCAGTTCCAATTTAGTCGCCGGCTCCAAAATTTTAGTCGCCATGGTGACAAAAATGGTCTTAACTTGGAGGGTTGTGACACATTGTTTGGTGAGCATTTGCTAACAGATATCAAGATATCTTTAATCAAATTTATTGCTACAGAGGGTATTTTCAGTCATCACTGACAACAGTTTTTAGCCTCACTACTTGCATTGCACACCACACACACCCACTACCCACTTTGCACTTTATATTTCACACCACACACAACACACTTCACACCACACACTTCAAACCTCACACTTCTGTTATACTATTCCATACTATTATTTTTTTCACGCAGGAATAAATTCCTGTATCAGAGCCTTGTTACTATTTCAAATAAACTTTTAAACTGCAATTAGCCTTATTTATCGCAAGTTACTTGCTGTTTTCAGTAATATGCAAACTCTGAAATTCAATCCTCAGCCAACAGTTTATGCTTTTTGCTGCCGTCAATCATCTTAGTGAGCCTATCGGGAAACGGAAGTTCACTTTAACCTGGTCAAAAGGTCACGTCCACCAGTTGTGATTGGTAGATTGTGATCAATTTTGTTTGTTTTTGTTTTTGATGGTTCGTTGGCTGTCACGACAGCAAACAAGGCAATCATTAGTTAAATTTTGAAAATTAGAAGTCACATATATTAACTGAAAACCACAATAAATAGAAGGCTTCTGTGTAGAGAAAGTGGGCTTTTTTAAAAGAGACTGACATGACTTGCAACTTTTTCAGGTGAACAGACCGGGAACTATAAGGTTGAGGAAGGGCAATGTAACACCTGGAACAACAAACAAGATCACATGTGCAGACGTGGCAGAATTTATGCTGAAGACTCTAGAAAGTAATGAGTACGACAGAAAAGGAATTGCAATTGCTGGATTGTGAAAATGTTCAAGAAAAACACTACAGAACTTTATGTTTGTAAACAAAATATCAAAATAGGATTTAGAGTATTTGATTACTGATCCATTTAGGTTTTTTCTGGCTTAAGATTTGATATCTTTTGCAGATTGCATCAGACAATAACGAAAATATTATTGGCTAGCATGAAAGGCGTGCAATCCGCAAGAAAAAAAAGTAACAGCTTTGCACGGCCCTTTGCTGAATAATTTCAGCATGCCTTTGATACTAGTCAATACTTTTATTTTAATACAAAACATTGAAACATAGTCCAACCGGTTAATATAAAACACTATCTAGATAATATATATTAAATACAAACAACTTAAAATAAAGGCAGTGTCATATGTCAAGCGACAAAAAAGGGTCAGATTTTAGTGATTGTCTTAAGATCTTGCAAAAAGTCCAGTTTCCTGTTCTATTGTTGTTTGATTAGTTACATTTTGGTATTTCTTTGGCATCTGTAAGCAATTAACAGTGGAGCCGGCAAAACTTAACTTACACTGAGAAGCAGAAAAGA
This sequence comes from Oculina patagonica, assembly GCF_052425735.1. Lineage (NCBI taxonomy): Eukaryota > Metazoa > Cnidaria > Anthozoa > Scleractinia > Oculinidae > Oculina > Oculina patagonica. The sequence goes on from NW_027558036.1 coordinate 1,868,689, forward strand.
TGTTGAAAAACTCTTCATGTGCAGCTAAAATTTTGAGCTCCAATTCTCCTTTAATTTTCACCCCCAAAATGCTTGAAACGTGATACTAAACTTATTGTCATTTGAATGAATATGATAATAATTCAATATGGACATTTCAAGATCGTAGTTAGTTACAGCATATTTCACAAGATGGCGGGACGAAACTTTCTGACTGCTTAGCTATTAGGCTGAGTTAATAAAACTTTTATTACGTAATGTTTAATAAATGAGCAGCAGTGTTTTATCAAGTTTGTCGAGGCGCAGCCGAGTGTTTTAGACTTAGATATCTTATCTTATCTTAGATACCACACGAACTGCGAATTTATTGAACGGCTTAAAAATCTTCTGATGTAGATTAACTCATTCTTGCACTAATATTTAGATTTGGGGTAATTTTGGCCTAGAAATTTGGACGTTAAGTTTAGCCGTGTCTTTATCAGATATAAAGACACTCATTAAACATTAATTTCTTTTGTATTTTCTTTATGAATTATTAATGAGTTTTTTAATAAAAGTGAATTTGGAATATTTTTTTAAAACATTTGCAGAAAAATATATTTTAATGTATTCACTGAAAGGGGAAAATTATAAAAACAGGTGCATGTATGATATAAATTTCACTTTAAAAGATCTGTTTCATTGTGCTCTCTGACACCAGGTATCTACCGATGTGCAACAAAATACAGACTGCAGTCTGGCTGACTGGCATTCCGGTTAGCCTGAATAGCGCCCCGCCTAACCTAAGAAAAGGTCCCGGTTAGCCTTAATAACGGTCCGGCTAGCCTGTTGATAGTTAGCTCTCAATAATGGTAATGATAACACGATATGTACTTAAAAAATTCTACAAGTCTGCTGGGCTGAATTTGTCGCACACCAGTTATCGAGGGTCTAACATAAGGTTGGCGGGATGCGGGATGAGCCTTTTTTCGCTGCTGTGATACTGGATGAAAGTAACTTTTGAGGCGGGATGCGGGATTGTAAGGGGTCGGCGAGAAGTAGGAAGTTGGTTATTCATGACGGGACGCAGGAATCATTGTTTTCTTTGTTGTTGTTGTTGTTTTTTTTTGGGGGGGGGGAGGGGGGGGCGGGAAACGGGATGATGGAAGACGGTCGAAACAACACGGGCAACACACGATAACTCACTTTTTTTCTGGCTTTTTTTATCCTTATCAGTTAATTATTTCGCTGCCGAACTACTGTCTATATAAGCACCACAGATTTGTCAAAGTTTTCTATAGCTGCCTCGTCCCCAGTAGGCTTTAGTACATTATGCTTTTGTTTTGCCACTAAAATGCTCCATCTGAATGCTCCATTTTCCCCACAAAAATGCTCGGTCTTCCAAAAAAAAGTCACTAAAATGCTCGGATAATGCTCATTACACAAACGGAGTATTTTAAGTTAGTTTCAAAGTTTTTAACATGGTGTTAGCTGTTAAAACAAAGTCTTACAAAAACGTTCAAGTGTTGCAAGTAACAACAAATGCGTATACAAGTTCATAAATATGTCTGAATTTATCAAAACCGGGTCAAAGAAAAGTGACGTCAGTATTCTTGAACAAGTACGTTACTGCGCGAATTAGCTTAAAACACCACAAGAAAGGGAGAAAAAAAGAAATACAGCGCTGAAAGGTAGAGAAGAGAGAGGAGAAGAGAAAAAAAGACTGACATTCCCTTTAGTTTTTATATCATGGAGTTTGGAAAAAATGCTAGCATAATGTACAAAAGCCTAGTCCCCAGGTGCCGGTCGGCCGGTCGGTTAACGCGGTAACGCGGGAAAACAGGAAGCGCGGGGGTCGATGGTTGCCCCCGTGCACGACCAAGGAGGAGGACGCCTGGGGACGAGGCAGTTTCTATAGAATTCTAAAAGGAAAGTCACGTTAGCGTTTTCACGCGATAATCTAATCGGCTTAATTGAAGTTAATCGAATGATTGGATTCGTTTAGTTCTCCAGTGCAAATATGGTATACGCGGGTTAACGAGTTACCGTAAAATTCCGGTTATAAGCTCTGGGCTTATACATAAGGGTTTTTGTGTGGGCTTATAAGCGGAAGGGCTTATACCCGGGAGGGCTTATAAGCGGAATAAAAAACGTTTCAAAACGAGCCATTGGAGTGTTGATCGAAATACGTTTTCAAGTTAAAAACTCATAATAAAGCAACATTTAGCCCTGTTTAGTACTATCTTCCGGCACGGGGGGGGCTTATATCCGGAGGGGCTTATAATCGGATGTAGTTTTTGTTTCCAGGTAGATGGGCCTATAACCGGGGAGGAGGCTTATAAGCGGTGGGGGAAGGGGGCTTATAACCGGAATTTTACGGTATCTAACGTCCAGGTCACAGTATACCTATACGGTCCTGAACGGGCAGAGATCTAGCTACAGCCTTGTGGCATCCGGCGTTCCACAAGGCAGTGTTCTGGGGCCCACGTTGTTCGTCCTGTATACAAGCGATCTCGTGGAGTCTGTACAGTCAGCTGCTGTGTATATGTACGCAGACGACACTACTCTTTACTGTATAGGAAACAGTATAGAGGAAGTCTCAGCTGCCCTTAATCAATCACTTAAAGAATTATACGCCTGGTGCACTACCAACAAGCTCACTCCCCACCCGAAAAAAGTCGGAATGTATGCTTATCCACAAAGGATCTATCACTGTCCCCCTTCCTCCGATACTGCTAGGAGAAAACTGCTTTAATTGTGTTAAACATAGCCGACTCCTGGGCGTTGACATAGATGACAAACTTGAGTTGGTCTCCACAGGTCAATAACCCTAAGAGGAACTTGACAGATAAACTAAACTTCATTAAGAAGTGTAGGTTTTTACCTAAGCAAATTCTTTAAAGTTATACTACAAAGTCATTATCCCGTCAGTCACGCATGGTATAACCGTCTGGGGGGGGGGGGGGGGGGGGGCATGAGTCATCAAGACGACTTTGACGGACTTGAAAGGTTGCACTGCAGAGCGGCAAGGATCATTTTTAACCTACCAAAAGACATGCGATCTACTGAAGTCCTTGACCGCTCTAAATGGGTCACTTTAAGAAATACGTACAAACTTTCCGCGATTCTGAAAAAAAAATCTACTAATTCCTTCATAATTTAATGCCAATTCCATGAAACTTTCAACATCTTACAGAAGGGCAGTCTGGAATCTTTTACCGCGAGAGTGTCACGAAGCAATATCCCTTAGGAGTTTTATGAAAATGATCAACACGTCGAACATAATTAAAAATTTTAACAACCTCTATTGTAAGAGTTCTAAGCGCTTTTTATCGTTGTAACAATTTAGTAATTTAAATTATTTTTAGCGATAAGTTTAGCGTTTTTACCTTAATATAGTTTAATGTCTTTATCTACTAGTATTAATGTTTTATTAACACGCGACCCCACAAGCTATGTAGCTTTTTTTACCCCATCGTGTCTAAATAAAGGTTTTGATTGATTGATTGATTGATTGATTGATTGATTGATTGATTGATTGATTGATTGATAATCGAACAAAGACCAAAAAAAGTGTAAGAGAGAGTAATTGAGCGAGCAATTGCCGATGTACGTTTACAATTTTGTGAAAATTTGTCATTCACTCTCGGAATATGCTGCTTGAGTAATTTAACGTTGAACAGTTTCTCCCACAATGTCAGATTTTGTTAAGCACTACAGTGAAATTAAGAAAAGTTAAAAGGTAATTTTTCCACGAGGTGGTCTATGGTCCGGGTCCACGGAGATGGTCCACCATGGGGTGGATCCATATTTTTACACCTGGTTCGTCGTATGGACGAACACAGAGCAACATAGTAAGTAGTAAACAACAAACAACAGAACAATCAAACAAACAAACAAACAAACAGGCAGACAGAGAACTCAATCAGTCCCTTTGCTAAGGAGTGGGCCTGGGTAGGGGTTTATATAATTCAAACCCAGGCCTTTCGCATCATTACAAAGGAAAATGGCGGCCGAAAGTGCAGATTCGAGAGCGTTAAAACTGGTTGTATTTGGGGGCACCGGGGGGACGGGAAAGGAGATAGTAACACAAGCACTAGAGCAAGGCTACCTTGTAACAGCCGTGGTGAGAACACCGGAGAAAGTCGAAAAACGGTACGTTTATTTAAGTGCAAGTTTTACAGCGAAATTCACTGATCGTTCAGACTGCAAATATTGAACTGATTGCCGTACCACCCCCCCCCCCCTCCACCCCCTCCAAAAAAAGAGGCTTAGAAGGGTAACATTGTTTTTCCGGTAATATGAGTCCATATGTTAATTTAGAAATGGAAGGGAGATCTCCTTAGAAAAGCGATAGCAAGCTTTCTGAGGTCTTCCTGCTACTTAAAATTTAATATATTCCTCTTTTAAATGATGTAAAAAGGATTTGAGTGGCAAATAAAGTTGATTGATTGATTGATTGTATGTAGCCCAGACTCTGCATATGAATTTTAGTTTACATCTTATATCAACTGATATTCCCCAGTTTTGGCTACATCACATGAAGTGTTTAGGCCAATCGTACGCTTAAAAATCTTTGATGGATTGTAAATCCCATGATATGCCCCCCCCCCCCACCCCCCCCAGAGATAAGCCCCCCTCTCCTAGTACATCATTGATTATATATTTGAAATGAAATTGATTAATGATGAGATTTTAAAGCTAAATTCAAAACCAGTTAATGAAAAATAATTTCGATCAATGCTGCTATAGTTCATTGTGACGTGTTTTTTTTTTAAGCTGGTTTTAAACCCTCACCCCCTAGATATAAGACCTCCTGTTTATTGGCCCATCCAAAACCCCTTACGAAGTAGTATAAACCCAGGGCTTATAAGTGGAATTTTATGTATCTCCAAGAAAGTCTTATTAGGGCTGACTTACGTGTACCTTATGCCCGTCTTGCATTATTTTGGCATCTGTGTGTTCCTGCAGAAGCTATATTTAGACAAGTTGCACTTTCTGGGGTTACCAGTAAATTGCTTCCACTTAAAGAAAACTTACGCTAGTGAACCAGTGAGTCAACATTTTGCACATGTAGCCAGTTTATGTTAAGTCATGATGGGTATTTATAGGTTTGATAAACACAACAATAACAAGATCAGAACTGGTATGCTTAATCTGAAACTTGTTAAAGTGTGTTACAAGTGGTTGATTTCCACAGACCATCCATTGAAAATTGAAAATTGCTCTAAACACTGCTCATTGCGCGAGCTTCGGATACCTGTGCTCTAAAAATAAAAGAATTTGATAACAGTGGAACTTCAAGTAAATTCTATCACACTTTTTTATTTTCTTTTAGGCATCCCAATTTAGAATTGGTTAAAGGTGATGCTTGTGATGTGGAGAGTTTCATTGCTGCTTTAAAGGGAAAGGATGCCGTAATTTCTTGTTTAGGAGTTGTCGCAAGTATTTTTAATCCTACAACTTTCTACTCTGAGTCTATGTTTGCTATACTGGAAGGAATGAAAAGGTAATTTTAAGAATACAATTATATCTGCATTTTTGTTCTGTGCGCCTGAATTGCAGAACTCATTCACGTGAATAATTAATGTGAATGAGTTCTGCAATTCAGGCCCACACTTGATAATCTAAACGGTTTTTGTGAGTTCCTTGTGATCTGGATAATAGAGGTTTGGCCTTGCATTTCTAATACATGACTAAGAATAATAAGAAAATTGCTAAAGGCTATAGAGCACTTATTAGCAAGCATTTTTTTAGTTAGTGCTTGTAATGACTGGCCACAAGGGAAATCTTGATTAAGATTTGTTTTTCCTCATTTAGCTGTTTCCTTGGCTCTGTTTTGGAAAAACTTGATGTCCAGAAAAATAAAATGTCAGTAGCATTTCTTTTTTTCTTTTTGCCCTTGCATCATTAAAATCAGCAAGAGTTCACTAACACCTTTGTGTGCCACAGGATGAAGTTGTAATGTAACTACAGTCCAAAAATTTGATCATTGACTTTTATGCTTAAGGCTAAATGTCTTAAAATAATGTACAATTAAACTCATCGCCAATAGATGACTTGTGGGGATGCCACAAAAACCAGTTTGGGGGCCTTTGCTGTTAGTGCTGAACATTTAAACTTAAATAAATTAACAAAATTACAGGTGTGGTGTAAAAAGACTTGTAACTATGACAGCATGGTGCACGCAGCCAGGCCCAAACAATTCATGGCTGGTGGATTGGATTATTAACCCGCTGTTTCTCAATGGTATGATTAAAGACATGGCTACCATGGAGAAGATGCTGGAGAGTACTGATCCTCAAGTGTTGAGCTACACCATAGTTAGACCTTGTGGATTAATCAATGGTAAGTCGATCGCGCGCAAGCTTCAACTTATGGGTAAAATGATTTTTATGAGGGGTTAAGGCTTATTTTTGGTGGTGGTGGTGTTGGAAGCAACAATGACAATGGTGATGGGTGGCCCATAAAAGGATACCACTTGGTCAAACTCTCTAAACATATTTAGGACATAAAACAGCAAATGAGTTCAATGAACATTCACAGTGGTTAAACACAATTATGTATCAGTCTAATAATATATTAAATAAATTTAGCCAAGCCTAAAAGCGGAGCTCCCTGGTTATTTACTTCGCCCTTTTCGAAAATCCGACCGATAACAGCCCGCGATCCAATGTAAAACATTACTTGGTCAGAGGTAAATTTAAAAAATAAAATTCGACCTCGATGAGTTCTACATGTGAGCCCGCGATATGGTCATTGGATGCTGGTCAGCGGATACCTTGTTTTGACAGCTGTCAATTGACCATGACATGGATGTCCAATATCAAAGATGTAAGCTGACGTTAGCCATAACCTTAAACCTATTTCTGGAGTATGGCCACCATGTCGGGGCGACGTCGTCGTCGCTTGAGCGCACGCGCCCGCGAACCATGCTGCTAGCCATGATGACCATGAAAAACCAAAAGCATGGATCTGTTAATTTTCTGTGGGAATGGGCTCTGCTCTACGGCCCTTCGGGCCGTTGGGAGCTCCGCTAAAATTCAAAAAAAGCTCTCTGTTAAATCTGTATGGAGTGAGGCTGAGTTATGGCTCAAACGGTTGCAACATTCCAATCCAACATCGCGGAGGGAACATTTTGGAACCGTTTCATTACCTACCCTTTTGGACTGATGTTAAAAGATGTTGAGCAAAAGTTTGCTTCTAAGTCCAATCCCCTCGTACGACATGTTCCAAAATTTGAAACAACGCGTGGAATAGTTAACTTGTTGCAATTGCCAAACAAGGCCGAACATTGCTTATCGAGTGTCGGGTCAAATTACTGGGACTTATATTCACCAGGGGACCGACTCTTCTTTGTAGGTGAACGGACAGGAAACTATAAAGTCGAGGAAGGACAATGTAACACTGGTACCAAGTTTATGATGACACGCGCGGATGTTGCAGAGTTCATGCTAAAGGTTTTGGATAGTGACGTGTATGATCGGAGAGGATTTGCAATAGGTGGATTATAAGATATTCCTGTCTCTCTGTGAGAGTATCTGCCTTCTGTTTGTAAGGCGAGGAGTACACATATACAAACATGACAGGGCGGATCCAGGGGTGGGGGGGGGGGGGACTGGGTGCCTAGCCAACCCACTTGATCCACAAGTAAAATTTAAATAAACACGGTGTAAACATTGTTGATATTGTTAGCTCAGACAAAGTTAAACTATTTGATACCATCCACTCCCCCATAAAAAGTCTGGGGCTAAAATAAAATAGTAAACAAACTATTTGTAAACAGCCCCCCCCCCCCCTCCCCTTGAAAAATCCTGGATCCGCCTCTGCATGAACTTTTTTGAAGTGCCAAAAATGTATAAACAGTAAGATAAAAAAAGTTGTAAAATAGAAAAATAATTGATTCAAGCATGAGATACATGATAACAAAATGGGCTATATGTAAAGATAAAATTAAAAATTTCGACAAGCGTGCGTTGCATTTGCATGTTTCGTTTATCATGTCCATAACACTTACCTTACGTATAGCCTTTTTAAAGGGCTGTATGTTCAGGTTTTCGGCGTAGTTCATTAATTGTTTAGGGACCAAAGTATCATACACTGTGTTTTCCATATTTAATTGAATTTTACATAGGAATGGGAAAATCGTCGCTGTGTAAGTGGTAATTCTTAGGTTGCTTATATGGTTAGGTGCTAATGAGTTGCTAACCTTAAACATCAATATAAATATGTAATGAAGATGAAGTGTTCAACATGACACGAGCATGGGAGCATGAGTCCCCGGCGGGAATCGAACCCATGGCCTCCCAGATACCGGTTGGGCGCTCTAACCAACTGACTTTTGTGAGCTGGGCCATTTACTAGGTTGACAAGTGACACGCGTCCTGCATACTGCTAGGGTAAGCAATGTCGAAATCATCAAGTTTGTTGTAAATAACAGTAAATCATCGAGTTTGTAATAAATATTAATAAAGGTGGTAAATTTTGAGCTCGGTAATAAATAATGAAGATGAAGTGTGTCTGTGTATGTCTTGTAAACGTCTTTTCGCTAACCTTGGTAGTCATGTCGTGCCATGCATGCTATTCCACAGCCCCGTACCAATTATTTAAAGAAAAGCTTCTCTTAAAAAGAGGAGCTGAGTTGTAGAACAGCCTATACCATGATCTACGATCTGTGGTGACTTTACAAGATTTTAAACGTAAACTACGTCACCGCAACTTCGAATGAGTTCTGTACACGGCATCCTTGAAAAGCAGTTTAGTGTGTAATTAGATGTAATTCTGTAATTATAAGTTAGTTTAGTTAGGTAGATAGATTTTCATGCTGTTTATTTTTATACTGTATGCGGAACGATTTTAAACGGTGTTTAAATAAAGTTATCTTATCTTAATCATTTTTTTTATACTTAACTTTCTCCTTATTGTAAACTGATCGCAGAGAGCCCCCTCTTGTACCCTTTCTATTCGTAGTGTACATACTAGTTATGCAACGCTTTCGAGTGGTATACTATGGAATATCCCACGAGTCACTTGTATTTTCTCGGTATACAAACGAGCCTTTAGGCGAGTGTGTATGCCAAGAAAATACAAGTGACAAGTGGGATATTCCATAGTATACCACGAGAAAAAGTGTTGTGTAACTATTTTATACCATGCCATAGAAAATACGCTTACTAAATTTCGTCAAGAATACAGTCGCAGCGCACTATGGGAAGGTTGGGTTGAATACCGTCGAATATACAACGGCTTTTCTGTATTATGATTGGCTGTATTTTCTATGGCATGGTATAAATGGTAATACGTGAGATCATGGAGAATTGCTTATTCGTTTAGTGTGAGCTTAGCCGTTTCACAAATTATTCCACTATACAGGTATTTCTTACAACATGTCTACAAGAAATCAGGGAGAATTGCTGATTTGTATAGTGTGAGTTTAGCGTTTTCACAAATTATCCCACCATACAGGTATTTCTTACAACATGCCTACAAGAGACACCATCTGTACTTATGTCAAAGATCTTCGGGATATATAAGAGTACATGTAAGCAGCACCCGAAGACCTTACGACTCTTACCGAGATTATGCGAACACCTGTGACCGACTTCAGTGTTACTTAGCAACGTTTGTCGAAATTAAAATCGTGGCATCAGTCCATTCACCGATTTTGGCCAAGTAAAAACCCAAGTGTGTAGATGGGGCATCGGCTAATGTTGGTTAGAAGTCGCAATTTAGGAAATAATGAAAGTTAGTACTATTTAACAATTAGAATATGAGCTCGAAAATTCTATGAGTTAATAATTGATGAGACCGCGGGCTTTCAAAACGCCATTATTTCGAATCTTCCCATAAACCTTTTTCGCTTGTCAAAATTCTACGGAATACAGAGCACTTCGGCGGGAGATTATGCAAAGAATATTTCGGAAGAAAATTCTGTCTCGCTGGCTTTTCCTCGCGTTATCCCCACGCAACAAATTTTGTCTTGGGACTGCCCTCCCCTTCCCCAAGAGCCTATGCGGCCGGGGGAAGAGAGGCAGGGAGGGCGTGCGCTTACGTCAGAACCAAGCTTTTTCAGTTTGATGGGTTTTTACCAATATTTCTTAGGTTTAGGGCTCCGCTCGCGCGAGCAACGCTAAACTGCTACAATCCACATCATAATTTGTTAGAACACTTGAGCCGAAGTTCAACTTCAGCTGTTCAATCATGCGTGCCCTCTACCTGTCTCAATGTTGCCATAGAAATATAATTTTTTTTTATGGCGGTAGCAACCGACTACTGATGCCATTTTGACTTTTTTAAAAAAATGAGGGGGGAAGTGGAAGTACTGTATCTCTAATAAAGACGTGGATTGCAACATAAAAAACCCTACAGACATGCCGTGAGAGCTTAAGGCTCATTCAGTTGTCACTGAGCTAAGCTCATGTCTAAAGCTACTAGCTTTAGTCCAAAGGTTGGAGCCTAAAATATCGTAACAAACATGTATATGTTTCTATAATCTTCAATGGTTTTTTTATTATCTAGTTCAGTATTATTCTTGCGACATTTTTGCTGAGACCGGGCTGAGACGAGAGAGAATTTTACATGACTTATGCAAATATTATACCGACTTTAATTGGGATTGAGAACTTGTTACAAAAAGAAGAGAACCAGCTAAAACAAGAAGTAAGAGCAATTTTCTGCAGACGTGAATCGTCGCACGAAGATTAACCTTGTCGGAATCAAGAACGTGTTAAAAAGAACAGCTTTACGTAAAAATCGGTTTAGCTTTATTTAAGTCATTTGTGACATTGCCGATACTGTGATACTTTTTTAGAAGTTTATTTTTCAAGCGATTATTGTATATTTTTAACATGGCCTTTTTATATATAGACCGAGTTGCTTTTTATAGAAAATTTTAAGAAGACAAAAAAGGGCCGATATGTCTATATCTTATTCTACTTCCGTATTTTCCTGACGACACTGTTTCTTCCCTCTATTCGCGTAGATCTTTTTCAAGTTCAGTTGTTTTAACTTAAGCTTTTGTGTGGGTGATCGACATCGCGTAACCCAGGCATCAGCGGTCGTGTTTAATTTTGGAGTTTACGAATTAGTGTAAATCCTAATCTCGTACCCAGATGTATACTTTATCCATTATCCTGCCAAATGAACTCAAGCTGCACAATCTTGGCTTCTTAACGAAGGATTTATATCGTATCCTGTAGGATTATTCGGATATTTTCGGGACGTGACTTGAGTATGCCCCTCTATCTTAAGCTGCACTAGAAGTTCCTTTACAATATACCGGGCCTTAAAGGCAATCTCGTTATAACTTCCTGAGAGCTGTGAAGAACGAAAAATAAAAATAGCCAACACCACTTGGTGACACCTTATGCATTGCTTGTACTGAAGTAATTATTGAAAAACAACCAGTGGAGTTTTCTAGCGTTCTTCATAGCCTATCTATAACTGTCGTTTTAGATGCGTAGAATTCGTCGATCAAGATTTGCGTGGTTGTAGAAAAGCGAAGAAGGTAGGGATTGTTTGGCGCTTCTCGGCTTTGTCCCTTGGAGAGAAGGCAGCGACCGCGTTTTGCATTCTAGATTATCCCCTAAAATGAATCTATTTCTGCAACTTTGGCAGGATCGTGTCTAGTTATACAGATAAACGTGCTTCAAAGAAAAACAGATTATCCAAAGAGCCAGACAGGTCACGCCCTAATCCCATTCCGTGTCGTGAATTCTAACTAACATCGTCCGTACGCTCACAAGTGTTCCATCTTGTGGACCTCTTGATCTCAGCCTGTATTTAAGTAACCACACTAAATAATATTTCCTAGCAAAGCAGAATAATCCGCCATTAAGCATTTTTAGCGCCTTTTTCCGTACTCTTGACTGTTAACCCTGGAAAAGGTTTCCTGAAAGTTTTTGTCCTCTAGCTTTGTTGTGTTTTCTTTTTTTTTTCTTAATCTTCACGCAAAGTAATTTGCGGTCTATTGTGAGACCACCCACCGAGTTCTGTAGAAAACTTTAGATCGAATCTAACCTGAGATCATGCCCTCCCTCCCTACTTTTTCCTACTTTTTCCCTCTCTCATCTTTGCAAGGGAAAAAACGCCTGATCGCAGGTTAGATCGAATCGTTCAGTGTAGACTAATTGTCTTCTAGTACGAGTGTTATCATTGCGCAATATTACGCTGACGAGATGGCTTTGATGTCTTTCAAGTGGTCGGTTTGAGACACCTCTTTGTCCGGTGTCTTAACTCAGTTCTCGCCACCACAATCCTTCACCCCACCACACAAAAATTACGGAAAGCCAATTTTACCTGAAGGAAAAGAGCGGTACAATTCTGTCACGTAAAGGTGGGCCATCTCTTCAGCTTTGATGCTGACCTGAGCAGCCCGCTGTAATACCCTGCAGAAATGTTGATCGCCTGTGTTAACTCACACACTGGAGCTTAGAAATCTTTCGCTGTGTTGATAAATAGTAAAAGAGGACTAAAAACTAGGAAACACGCGCCAATTCAATAGCGCGGATGGCCTTAGCTTTAACTTCATAGTTAATCCAGTTTTGCACACATCTATCGGCTAACCCAGAAAGTGTTTTATTTGTCCTTTGTTGTTGCGAAGTTCTGGTCGTAGTACAGAAACTGATAATTCACAATTAGGAATCCAGTCCAAGAAGGGAAAGATTTTTTTACTGCTCAATTATTTGATCTCTTCTTATGAACTGCTGTGATCAGTTATTGTAGTTTTGTTTGAAAATATCTCTCGTGAATTCCATAGTTCGCGCTTTGCAGATCTTATGTCCATCAGGGACACTGATTTGAATCGCTGTAAATTAAGAACAAAGTTGGAAGGGTTCCGAGTTAGCATGCCGAATCTCTAACCTCTAAAAATAAGTTGACGAGAATGTACATTTGTATTGATTATCCTGGTGTATGTAGGTCAGAACGAGAGACAACCGTTGTCACAGATTTTAACCAAAATTAGACAAATATTGGACAAAAGAGGTTAGAAATACTTTGCCAAAAGGCCGCTCAATCTGCCCACGCAATTGCAGGACGTTTATCGCAATACACAACGATCAAGATCCTTTTGCGGTCAACCACAACTTTGGACTAAACCAAATCTCTCGTTTCCTAAACTTCTTTTTCCAATAGATAATACGTTAGCTGTCTGGCTATGCGCGTGCACAGACAGCTTTCCTTCACTGCAGGGACTAGGTTACTAGACTTTTCTTGTGTGGTTAAATTTATAAATACGTCCTAGAACACTTTGTTGAATTTTATTTGTTCAGTGTATGTAAGACATCTTCATCCTTAACCGGCAGATTCATCGTATAACTGCACAATAAACTCGAATTAAGTTTCGTAAATGTAAGCTGAACTCGAGTGTTCGTTAACTAAAAATGACTGAAAATGGATGACTGACTGAAGCCTTGGATTGGCTCAGCGGGCCATGCATGTAACGCGGATTGCAGCTTTACAAAATCCGAAGAGATACCGTTCATTTAATTGTCCCTGATCGTGAGCATGAGTTAAGCGCATGTGTAAAGTTACAAGTCCAAAGATTGCAACTTAAAATATCGTAATAGATAGATCCCTATAATCCCCAATAGTGTTTGTATTATTATTTTCATCGACTTGTTGGCTAAGACGAGAAATTTTTTTTACAAAGCTTGTGCAATACCGACTTTAAGGTGGACGGGGGGATGTAACGTCAACTGTGGTATTACAAAAGTGAGGACCTACAGGAATCCTGTCGACATGAAATTTCGCACGAAGATTAACGTCTCTTGAGCAGAATAGCTTTACTAAATTATCAGTTAAGCTTTATTTCAATCATTTATGACAATGTATACAACTATTGTGGCCCGTTTAAGACCAAGTAGCTTATTATAGAAAATTTCACGTAGACAAAGACCAATATAACTATTTCATCTTCTTCTTTCTTTCTCTTATGGCAACGCTCTGTCTTCCCTTTCTTTGTGGATCCCTTTTTCAAACTGTTTTAATAAAGCTTTCTTTTGACTTCGCGTAACCCATGCAACAGCGCGCAGTCGTGTTAAATTTGGGGGATTACGACTGAAAGCCATCATCCTCCCAAATAACTTCAAGTTGGACAATCCTGGCTTCCCTGCGAAGAATTTTTATCGTTCCTTGTACTTGGGTATTTTCATTTTTTTTTTTCATTTTCACTGGGACGTCACTAGTAATTTCAAATAAACTCGAGAGGTCGACCTGTGGCAAGTCTAGGACGTGACTTGTGTATGCTTTTTATCTCTATAAGCTGTATTAGAATTTTTTAATATACTGGGTGAAGGCAATCTCGTTATTACTTCCTGAGGGCTGTGAAGTTCTAATTATAATAATAAAAAAAGCTGACAACGCTCATTGCCATCCTGTGAACTGCTTGCTAGCTAGTATTTATTGAGATACAACTAGAAGGGATTTTAAGCACTTTTCATAACTTAAAAAGGCTGTTAATGACCTGCATTTTATTTGCGTAAATTCGTTGATCGAGATTTGCGTGCGGTTGAAGCAAGAAGGTAGCGATTGTTTGGCGCTTTTCCGCTTTGATCACTTGGAGAGAAGACAGAAACGGCTTCACATTTTAGATTACCCCTAAAATGTATCTATTTCTGCAACCTTGGCAAAATCTTGTTTAGTTTTACAGGTATAAGCATTCTACAAAGAAAAACAGATTATCCAAAGAGCCAGACAGGTCACACCCTAATCCCGTTCCGTGTCATGAATTCTAACATCGTATGCTTTTAAGTGCTTCTACTTGTAGGGATCTTGATCTAAGCCTACGTAAAAATGACCGTAGTAAGTAATCTTTCCTAGCAGCGCCGCATAATCCGACATTAAGCATTGATGGCTACTAGGTTTAAGGCCTTTTTCCTTACCCTTGACCCTTACTCGGCATGGTAAAGGCTTTTTTTTTTAACCAGGCAAAGTAAATTGCGATCTTAAGTGGAGCCACCCACGGAGTCCTTTAGAATCGTTTAGTTTAATTAGACTGATAGTCTACCAGTGGTAGAGTTATCATTAGGCGGGAAATATTAAAGATGCTATCGACGCTTTGATGTTTGTTGTCTGTTTATGACAGCTCTTGTCGTGCCACAATGCTACACCCCGAGCCTTCATACACCCCAGCAATGGCTTACAAACTCGTAATTAACGGAAAACCAATTTTACCTGAAGGAAAAGAGTAGGAAGAGTGACACATTTCGGTCACGAAAAGATGGCCCATCTCTTCAGCTTTTATTCTTACCTTCACTGCCCGCTATAATACCATGCTAAAAATGTTGGTTGTGAGTGTAAACTCGTACTCTGAGGCTCGCAAATTGTTCGCTTTATTGATAAAATAGAAAAGAGAACAAAACACTA
Organism: Oculina patagonica; assembly: GCF_052425735.1. Classification (NCBI taxonomy): domain Eukaryota; kingdom Metazoa; phylum Cnidaria; class Anthozoa; order Scleractinia; family Oculinidae; genus Oculina; species Oculina patagonica. Next base: position 1,884,013 of record NW_027558036.1, read on the forward strand.
ACTAAAAAACGTGCGCAAATTCACTCGTGCGGACGGCCTTACTTTAACTTCATAGTTAATCCAATTTCACACACATTGGCTAACCTAGAAAGCCCGGGGGGGGGGGGGTACTCCCATAAATTTCGGATAGGGGTGTGCCGCCAAGGTTCTTAAATCCTGACCCTATTTAAGGATAAAGAAAGCGAAAATTGATACCCTTTTTAAGGCCCAAAACCGAAAATGACACCCTATTCAAGGGGAGGAGAAGCGTTCCGTGACGACCCAAATAATGACTAACCGCGCACGGCAGGACACAAATCTTTATAAAATCGCTTTTCTAATACCTAAACAGAAAATTCAGTTTTAAGATATCTTTTTTTTTCGTTTAGCTGGGCGTTTATTTTAGCTTATAGAATTTAGGTACCCTATCTAAGGATCACACCGGGAACACATTGCCAAAAGGAGCAAAAATGATACCTATTTAAGGAACGAGAACCTCAAAAACCATACCCTATCGGGCGGCACATACCTATATAGGCCACATATGGGAGTACCCCCACCCCCCCCCCCCCCCGGGCTAGAAAGTAGGAAGTTTTATATTCGTTCTTTGTTGTTACGAAGTTCTGGTCGTAGTACCTAGAAACTGATAATTCACAGTTATCCAATTTAACAAGAAGGAAAAGATTTGTCATTTGGCTTCGTTTGCCATGAAACGACCACGGTCACGTTTTATTATCACTTGATGATTTGATCTCTTCTGGTAAAACGGCTACGAAATTGTTTAAAAATATTGCATCGAGAGTTCCATAGTTCGCGCTAGAACTTAGCTTCGTTAGCGACACTGATTTGACTTGCTGTAAATAACGAACAAAGTGGAAGGGTTAGCATGCCAAATCTGTGAAGCTCTAAAAAAAAGTGGACGAGCATAAACAGATTATTCTGCAACAGCTTGTGTTCAAGTTAATTAAATGGTCGAGTTAAATGTTCAAGTTATTTAAAACGTTTAGGGTTTTTATTGATTTTAAACGCGCCACGGCTTAAAAATCCTCTTAATCAACCTAGGCTTGAGTTCCTACTGTTGATACTTTTTGATTTGTTACGATCTCTTTGTTGTTTTTCCTGCCTTAGAAAACTGTCTTTTTGACGTTTCCTTCTATTGGAAGAAAGTTCTGTGCGTTGAACAAGACGTAAGATAACATGACATAGTCCCTTAAAACCTGTATTGACCTATGTAAGTCAGAACGGGAGACAACCGTTGTTACAGATTTTAATCATTAGACAAATATTGGACAAGAGAGTTTGGAAATACTTTGCCAAAAGGTCGCGAAATCTACCCATGCAATTGCAAGACGTTTATCGCAATACACAACGATCAAGATCCTTTTGTGGCCAACCACAACTTTGGACTATCCCGAATGTCGTTTCAAAAACTTCTTTTTCCGGCAGTTGATACGTTAGCTGTGTCCGCCCGGCTGCGTATGTGAACAGACAGACCTTCTTTACTGAACGGACACATGGTGACAAACTTTTCTTGTGTGGTTAAAACTGTAGAACACGTCATAAGAAACGTCGTTAAATTTTCTTTGCTTAGTGGAAATAAGGTAATTTTAGTCTTAACCGTCATATTCACTGTATTGCTGTATAATAAACTTGAAGTTTCGTAACTGTAAGATGATCAGTCGAGTGTTCATTGTGGTTGCTAAAATGACTGATAATCGGTTGCTAAAAATGACTGAAAATTGATGACCAACTGAAGCCTCGAGTTGACGCAGTGGCCATGTGGCTCGAGTCAGACGAGACACGTTCGCTGTTGGTTCGCACCTAGCTGCTTAGTGTTCTGATGCATTTCCTCCATGTTTTCCAGCTATACTGTGGACACAAAACAAGAGTTCAAATAAACCTACAATACATTTAAGTACTAAAAGCCAAAAATACTTAAAACGGATAAGCCCACAATACTTTGAAAATGCTTTTAAAAATACCCCTACCTAATATTTACGATATAATCTATTCGCTACAGAGCTCAAAGCAATTACTTTTATTAGTAAAATAGTCCGATAGATTCAATTTTCCGAATTTGTTTCTAAAAATAGCTAGATATCGGGGTTTTGTTCGTCTCAGTGCAACGCAGGCTAGAGTAGGCGAAACTGTCAGATCTTTACTTTGTAGTAGCGTGGGCTTACTATCGCGGATTATTGGAAGGAATTTTGCAATTAAAAAAAATGTTTCCGTTTAACGTTACTGTTGAAAAGGGACGATGCCTGTGAAACATTTTAGGTGCTTTCAGGAATACAGCATGGTAAAACTCTCTAAGCATAACACTACAAAACAAAACAAGTTCTACAGTCTATAATGAGCACATAGTTAGTTAGTAGATGCACTTGGTAGAGGCCATAGGGGACTAGTTATTATGAACATTACAGTAAAATGCCGAACAAACTCTAAACAATTAAACGGTTTTAGGCATAGAACAAACCCTACAGTCCTTTAATGAAAATCAAAAAAAAATAAAAAATTGCAAAAAGTTATAAAAAAGGGGGCTCATATAATCGGAAGAAGGTATATCTTTCTTTAGGAGCAAACCTGTGTTGTTATATTTGGGGGGCTAAGGCTTATCCCAGTAGGAATGTAAAATTAGGCTTTACCCTTAACAGATATGTAAGTGGGGTCGTTTTTCCCGAAAACACCAGGTGCTTCATAGCTATAGTTGTATGGTAGTTTTAGCGCCAACGAATTGGTACAATTTAGACAATTTAGAAATTAAATACTTTTATTAACGAGTTTTGTGGCCAATTTGGTCAATTTGCAGCGTTTGTATGTTCGTGATCGATATTTCCACCGGCAGAGGGCGGGTTTATTTGCGGAAGACCGTGGCTGCTAAAAATAACACTTTGCTGTTTTTCTTTTTGCGACCAGCGGAAAGAAGTAATCGCTCCGTAACATAACATATGTCAAAAGCTTGTACACAAATACATGACAGCCTGAAATTTTATGTATATTTTGACGGCCACAAAGTATTTCCGGGTTCTAATTGCGGTGCAGGATGACTTAACTACGCCGAGGGCAGGAAATAAGTGAGCACTGCACGGGAAGCGAGGGCCACGCTCGCGTGCAAGTGGTTATTGGGATTAATGCCTGCGGTTAGATTGTAGAAAGTAGACGCAACGAGAGGAATGCAAATAAATTAAAACATGACGTAACTGTATAAACAGGGTTCGTAGTTTTGCTTGTTGGTCTGCCTGCACAGTTTTATCTTCTTGTCTCGGACTCAAAACACGTTCAATTTGCTAGCAGAACCTTTCTGTAGGGAAGTTAAAAGAAGCTTCGCTCGCAGGGTGAATACTCATAAAAACTGTTGGATTTTGAGGTACCGTATACGTAAATTATAAATTGCTGACAGTTGTGCGTGGGCTTCCTGTGGTTTGTAAAGATTGAAGCAGCTAGAAGCTGATGTAGTTGAAATTTTTTTCTCCTTCTTTTTATTAACAGGTAATTTCCTGACAAGAAAAAAACTAAGTCCTGTCCGTTATTGTATCTACGTGAATCGATTCAGTTAATTTCAAAGTTCCTTAGAGTAGAATATCTTGAATTTTAAGTAGGTAGGAAATGAGGAGGAGGTCAGGGGAAAGAAAAATATTTAACAAGACGCAGATAAGCCCGCTTGTTTGATCATCGCTATTTAAGTGAACTTTGCTGTTATTACAGTCATATTTTATTATCTTTATAAACTAGGAAAAATAGACGTCAATTAACACATAAATAGGTTTGTTTGGCCTGCGACATCGCTATTCTCGGAACAAAATACCAGAGATGTTTCATATGGTAATTTTATGAGAATTTTATGCAAGATTTTTCGAGAAGAAATCTTTTTCTTGAATCGTGTGAGTTTATTTTCAAGTAAACTTTTTTTCTTACCATTTCATCGTTCATTAGTCATCAGAAGGGCGTTTCATGTGAGGCTGTTTTTTCGACAAGGGTCCTTCAAAATTGAACACTCTGGAATTTTCAGAAACGACTCGAGATGGACGCTGGAACAAACTCAGAGTTCAGCAACCCTATTCTTGGAGTTTGTCAGAATCACAATTGAGGAACAAAGGCCGGAAACTTCAAGGTGCCAATCTGTAAAAAACTGGCTGTCAAATATCAGAGTCGTACATGATAACACGGGTAAAAAATATATTAAGAGATATTAAAAGAACAGTATACAATGCATTCAATACTGATATAGCTCAAGAAATCAATTATTAAAACCATTCATTGCTCTTGCGCACGATTTGATCTCATTTTTTTTGTTAAGGCCATCGCAATAAAATGTTTCGTTTCCCATCGCCCGAACGACCCATTTTTTTTTTTTCGAAATGTAAAAAAAAAATCCAGATTCACTAGTCAAAGAGGCAAGTACTTTAATTTACAAACACACGATCTTGTTTTATTAACAACAATTGGTATGATGTGATGTCCTTGTCTTTAATTAACATGGATACTAAGTTTTTCAAAGGCTGTTTCGTGCTAAGGACATTAACGATTGTTCCAACATTCTCAACGAGATCGGCTGAAACAAAATCTTTCGGTTCTGCAACTCCTGGCTTCTTAAATGAACCCAGGCCCCTCAACCGACCGACCGACCCACCATCACAAGAGACGGGGCGATGGGAAATGAAACATTTTATTGGGATGGCCCAACTACAACATCAAAGTTCACTGCGCTCCATGTAGTCGATCAATCAGCACTTGGGTCACCCCAAAAGAGATCATCCGTTCAAAAACAAAAATTACCTATACACTTTATTCATTCATTTGCTTTGAAAGAGACCGTGACAGGAGCCTCCTGACCGTGATGAAAACATTGTTATCCGAGATAATGTCAGCTGGGATCAGAAAAATTCTTAGCTGAGTAAGTACTACTTCCACAACTATTTGAGGCATATACCTAAGCGTATATCTCTCTGTCACAATGTGCAAACATGAACTCAAATGCATTTTATTTTAGGAAAAAATAGAATTATTTTAACATTAGTAAAAGTGTACCTTTTATAGAAATTTTTTTTTTCTTAGATGGACAGGCAGTATTTGCCGGATTTGCGTCAATTTATGGATCATTTGTATTCGTTAACAGTGTGTGATTGGTGAAAAAAAGTCGAGAAACCTCCATCTATTTTTGTTACCCCACATTCAAGGACAATTTTCTCAGCTTCGCCCCATTCAAGAATTTTAACAATTCAACGATGCATGTTGTGAGAGAAATTCCTTCCCGCTCTGCAAATTCTACAACATTTAGACAAAATGTTCTTTTTTGGCTGAAGAAGTATATATCTCTTAATAAAAATAGTAACACCCTTCTACGGATAAAGGTTAGAGTTTTTATACCAACTATTTTGAGGTGAAAGAAAAAACCCTTAGGCGAGAACATGTTTTTCTTTGCAGTCACGCCAAGACCCTCGGTATTCGTGTATTAATCGTTCTCGTAAAGCTTACAGGGCAGCAAAATATTCCTTCTTTTATATTTAACTAAAAGGAAGAATAATATTTGAACACATCGACTAGAGAGTTATTAAGCAGACGGCTTTCTCCCGAAGCATTAGACAGAAGTTTTAGTTAAGTTTTTCTTTGTTTTAGCCGTTTACAAAGGTTTATCCGCTTTAAGACCTTAGCTATTTAGCTAAATTGAACATGAGAGACTCCTCTGGAGTATTTGAAGCTTTGTCTATTTATCGTTCTTTTCGTCGAGTGCTCTCTTGTGATATATGGCTCGCGATTTCTTTAATTTAAAAGCGCTTGGCTTCAAAACAATTAAAAACACGTTGTCTGCTATTGTCATTTGTGATAAACTAATGATAAACACGCTTGTATCCTCGCATTACTCGCTGTGCAAATAAACACGGCAGAATAAGCGGGTTCGAACGGAATTTACCCAAGGGGGGGGGGGGGGGGGGTTAAATAAACTGCTTTAACCCTTAAAATACCACGCTTCTGTGATTTTTTCAGCCGTTTTCTGGGCTTAGGCAATCTTTTGAATTTCATGATGGCATATAAGAAGCTTAAGTAATTAATATGTGCTGTTTCAAAACACTGAGGGCTCAAACTTTCATTGTGACGTCAGTATTCAGCCGTTGCGTCTTTGATAAGCGAGCACACGGGCTCGAATCTGGCAAAATTTTCGTTTATAAGTGTTTTTCCGAGTCATTTTCCACTGCAGAAGCCCCCAGGCTGGCATCATTAAGCTAGAATGGTGGGTAGAGGCAAACTTCTGAAAGAAACCAGAGGTGAGAGATGATTTGACGATGATTAGAACGCCAAAAACATCTGTATCGGAACATGGCGATTTATGAATGAAATTGTCTCTCTGGCCGTTCTGTGGATGGATTCCGAGACCTGCCAAGGCAATTTGGACAACTTTTGACTTCCAAAGAATGCAGTCGGTGCAGTATTTTGCCGGTAGGATTGGATGGCTCGACACTTATAAAAAACCTATGAAATAGAGGTAGGTGGACTTGCATTTCGCCGACAAGGCAGTTTTACCCAGACATTCCTTTCGGTCACCAATAAGGAAATTGCAGGTTTGCAAGCATTGCTGTAATCGAATGGTGATTGCTCAGTCTGCTGAAGGATTTTTGAGAATTTTTCTTGGTGAGCGGAAAGGAATAGGCTCGAAGTTTGCTGCAAATGTACACTTTTGGATTCAGAATTAATTTTTCATTAAAAAAACTGAAAGCGAAGATGTATGTTTTTGTTGTTGTTCTATGGAGTAAAAAACGGGCATTTTCGGATTTGCTTCAGAAAAAAACAGCCATATACAACGGAAATCTAGAACTGTAGTCAGTTAGTTGGCTTTTAAAGCTATGAAAATTATCACTTTGCCATAACAAGGGATCATTACTATCATGTGTCCAGATATGCGAAGGCTGCAGATTTTTTAATCACTGCTGGTATTTTCTACGCAAATATGCGTTGTTGGTAGTTTAAGGGTTAAGTGGCACAAGAGCTTGCCCATTAACTGTTTCGAGAATTTCTTAGGGACTCATTCGCTCGTGCTATAAACGGTTACACTACCCTGGGTGCCAGAGGGGTTTTTTTTTGCGGCGACAAAGAGCGGCGAAGCCGCGATCGTAGAGTGTCTTTCCTGCAAAAAAGAAAAAAAAAACCTCTGGAACCCAGGGTACGGTTACACTAGAAGTAAACAATTCTTGCCGCTGCGGTTTCTGACTTTTTATCTCTTGAGGGGCAGAGCACTAACCTGGGACTCGAGGCAATAATGAGTCTGCAATAAAACAACACGCGGAGACCACTGGACATGACATTCATCCTTACTATGTGGAAATACTGGAACGTGGCGTGGGTAGCCGAAACAAACGCTTATTTTTGGAATCTCTGCATTCCACTGTGAACACCAAAGCGGTTAATTAACGCCAGCCTTTCCCTAAAGCGTATTTGCCACTAATTGTATCGCTTAGGGACCATCACAATTTTTAAAACTTTTACATTTATTCTTTTAGTCATGTTCTGCTGACCAAGGCAACAGAAAGGTTCCAAAAAATTTAATTTTTACATTTCAAAGGTCAGATACAACCACATTTTTTATTTTTATTATGACTACTGACCGCCCAAACAGCATTGAAAGTCCATTTCAATATTAAAGTTTCAACATTTTCGTTTTTATTGGAATAACAGTCACAATTCAATCCAAACTCCGTAAGTGTTGATCTGTTACAGTAATGTCTGACGTCTTGTTTTAGAGTGGCTGACTGCTCTGTCAATGGATATTATGATAAACTTCTGTTCAGTTTGATACATTATCCCCCGAGTTATCGCAAGCATGTTCGCTTTTAGCCCAACGATATTCTAAAATAAAGTCAAAAAGAGACGTTTTTATAGGCGCCAACATAATTTTTGATACACATGGGAAGATGATGGTGATGTGAACTGATATTTCCACTATGGAATAAATGTTTTCGAAAAAGAAACCGGTTATTTCTATTTGCGGGATTTTTTTTTGGCGAATTATGAAAAATATGCAAACATCGAAAACTTAGTAGACTGCGAGCAGTTGGTTTTTGTTCCTGAAATATACAGATGAGGGTAAGAAACGAAGAGGGAATTGGGCGGGACAGTAAAAAAAAAAAATCCTTCGTTTCGCGGCCGCGCTTCTCGCGGCTCGCTTGGGCTGGTTCTTCGGCAAAGTCGGGGCAGCTGTATCGTAATGATCTACAGTCTCTTCTCTATCGCTCCTATTTGCTTTAGTTGAAACGACAACGTCGCTGTCGCTTTCAAGCGAGCTCGAGGAGGATTCATCCGAATCTTCCTCGATTCCACTACGTTCTTTTTCGGATTCGTTATTGTTTTCACTGTCGTAGCCTCCCTCGCCCTGATCCTGGTTAGAAGGTTCAGTGGCTTTCTCTTCTTCTGATAATTCTCCCTTTTCATTAGAAAGTGGTTTGCTACCGGCTCTCGAATTCGTTTCTGCCCGCGTGGTGGTAGAGTCCGGTAGGGGATTTGTTTCTGTATGTTCATTCATATTTTGTAACCCAACAGTCGTCGTTGAGTCGTTAAGTAATTCCACCGGTGGAAATGTTTCCTTTTCATCACCTCTCTGTTCATCGAGGGATGCTTTTAACGTTTCGTCACTCACAAACTCAATACTCTCTCCGTCGCCCGCGGAACGAAGGCTCTTTCCGCTTTTTGATCTTCGTCCTGTAGTCTTTTTCAAAAGAATGTGCTTGACCGTCGTTTCCTTTTGATGCTTCTTAAGATTCTCTTCTGTGAGAGGAGCAAGATGAGCTTGAGTCAGCATTATTCACTCTACTGTCTGTTTTAGAAAGAGAATTCTCACCTTTGAATTAGTACTTCATCTTCTACGCTTCTTCTTTATGGCATCTTATTGTCACTTCCATAAGAGACTCGATTACTATTGGCTGCATTCACGGTCCTGTAAAATAGGTGAATAGAGGACAATCATACAGATTATATATTTTTTCTAAAACAAGCTCTAATCTTGCACCCTATATTAGGAGACAGTTGTAGCAATCGTGAGAAGTTAAGGAACGTTAACTAAACGTGCGCGCGCTTTATCACACTAATTGTTACAGAGATTTCTGACGAAAATAATCAACTGAAAATGTGCGCGTGCCACATAACGCTTTCGAAAATATAATATTTTTTTGAGTGATTACTTTTTCTTTGCTCCTGTTATTTTTTTTTTTGCAGGATTATTCACCTTTAGCAAGAAAGTAATCGCTAGCCAAATACTAATTCCCGAGAAGCGTGACAAAATAGCAGATGTCTAATTTCAGCTCTCTGCGTTGCTAGGGTTATGCAATAATCTGTTTGTAATTTGTATGTTCATTCATATTGAACCGTCACCGCCCCCAGCTAAGCTGGGGGCGGTGACGACTGTCGAGGAATTAACGGCCTCAAAATGCCATAAAAACACAAAATATCACACAAAAGATGAAAGGTAAGTGAACTTTATTTATCTAGCTTACAGTAGATCAAAGTTTGGGATAAAAAGATGCGAAATTAAGTATTTTATGGAGCATTTCTCACGATCAGTTGACTCAAGCGGAGGTCAATCGTTACAAATTACAGTGAATTTATGGGATCAAATAGCTCATACCGTGACGTTCACGTCACGCTGCCTCAAACACAGAGACTTGTCTGCCTGTGGTTTCGCTTTTATTTAAATGTGACTTAATTTTCCCACAATTGCGTCCGAAATATAAACATTTAAATCCTGCCAGAAAAATTTCTTTCATCATAAAAATAAACAAATATCAGTCACAAGGGCTATAAAAATAAACTAGGTAAAGTTCAATAACGAAAAGGTGCTATAAACTTCGCTATTGAAAGTCTACGGAGGTACAAATGGCGAAATTCAACCTGAATTTAACCAAAACTTGTCGACTGAGTAGCGTTCGGCAAAAGTTTGTTTATAACTATAATATACAAATGTGGTTTATTAAAAACCACAGAATGAGTGAATTGCTAGTTAAATGGTGGCTTTCCACAAAACATAACTGAAGTAGGCCTTTAGGTGATCTTAGGTGCAAGCGAGTATCGACGATTTTTTAACTGCATAACCGATATTTTTTGAGCTTGAAATAGAAATTAAATGATCCCCTCAGGGAAAATCGAATTAGCCTTTGTCGTACCTTTTGAGAATTTCCTGCTGCGCCAACTTTATTTCTAAATTCTATGATATCAAACAAACTTGTTTCCGTCGATTTGTTATGCAGTAACTTAGTTGTATCAAAACAATTTGTTGAAACCTAAGAACCGGTGGAATTTATTTTCTTTTTCAGTAGTCAGTTTTCAACGAATTTGCGTTTTTGTAATTCGGTCAACATGCACACACTTTTGGCTCGGAAACATGCTGGAAATCTTTCTTTTTAACCGTTCTTTTTGCTATTATTTGACCGTAAATTTTGCTAATATATATTCTCCGCTAAAAGCGTGTGTATTGACAGAATTATAAACACCGGCAAACAAAGTTTTGGCTTTAGTAAAGCCAAACCAGCGTACTGCAGAATTGGGTGTTTAGACGAGACACTTCAAAAAGCAGTATTTCGCTCATTTTAAAGTAAAATGTACGTATCTTGTTGTCGAGCAAAATGTTAAAAGCTGTTTTTTCTTATTTTTTTCTGCGTTCAGTTTTTATCGCCTTTGCAAAAAGGAAGACAGGATTTATGAAGTGAGAAAAGTAACTCGTATAACAAGGGACAGAGAGCATGTTTTCATGATCATAAAAAAACATTAAGAGGAGTAAAAACGGCAGGAGCTAGCGACATTCCAATTTATATTTCAACTATAGATGAGTTCCTAGTCATTATTATAGTAGCTTTTCGTTTACGCTTTAGTAATATCACCACGAAAAAGGAAATTAATATGCTTTATAGTTAAACGCTTTTGGTCTGGACATATCCAAAAGCATTTTTTGCATCTAACAAAGACACGGATTCAATAAGTCAGTTATTGCTCGCATGCAGGACCGAATATAAACCGCATTGGCTGGCATCAACCGCTTTAAATCAACTGTGGTGTAAACCAATAGCTTTGTATGCCGAATGTAATACCGCAAAACCTATCGGAAGATATGATCCACAATCTATCGAGATAAAATCGGCGAGATTTTTTAGTAAGCCTGCAAAATGTTGCTCCGACAAAGTTGCTTAAATTATACAAGAAAAACATAGAAAAAACTCATTTACGAGCTAAGCAGATATTCGATCGAAATTATGCATTATCTCGTGAATATATTAAACGCGATTACATTCCATACCTTTAATCCAAGGAACTATCGATTTCAAGCGATTCTTCCGAACTTGAACCTTTCTTCGCTGTTTGGGATGTAATACCGGCGACCAAACTTGAAGCCGACTTCGATTCTTACAGGTTTTTGCATAAAAAAAAAATAATTATATACGTATTGATATCGATATTGATAGTCCGAGCTTAAATATGAGGGTCTCAATGGGGTGGTGGCTTTTACGGTTAACGGTTAAAATTTTGGCCTTTTTACGGCTAACGGTTAATTTATTTCCATAACGGTTAACAGAAGTTAGAAGTTAATTTTCATTGTTTTTAATAGTTAAAAATCAATTTCCATTATTGAAAAACATAGTTTAGGTCTTAGGACCATTTTTGGGACGATGAAGTGAACTAGTTTGGTTTATTTATAATCACTGACCGATTTTTACGGTTAACATATTTTACGGCTAACGGTTAAAATTTTCCATTTTTTACGCCTAACGGCTAAATTTTTGGCCGTTTTACGGCTAACAGTTAACCCCATGGAGACCCTCAAATATGCACACGCCGAGTTTCTCTGAGTTTCCACGGTATCCAACAAAACATCAGACAGCGAAGAAATGCGCAAAGCCTGTTAGTCGCGGATCGCTATTGGTCAACTACCACGTGCCAATCAGCTAACGAACGACCAATCTCATCATCTCAAACATAGCTTATGTATGGCTTCCTTCAACAATCTTTTTCGATGTGTCTTGCTGTTACGAGCTCCGTATGGTTTCTGGCTTTCTAGCAGAAATAAAATAAAGTCTATTCTTAGGTTCAAAGCATCTGGTTTGTTATCAATAAACATGGTGTTAAAGTTTCTTGATATAAACACGAAAGTTAATTAGTGCGACTCACGTTCTGACAACTGGCAAAAAAGGCTTTTTCGAAATTTCCGCAAAAAAGGCAAAACGAATTTGTAAATGAAGACGATTCCACAAGGTTGAAGTCGTATCAATGAATGATTACAAGCTCAAAAATGGATAAGATAACTATTCTCATTCATAATTATGACGCGGAATTCATAAGTGCGTGGATTACATAACCCTGTTTGTTTATAGATAGTTGTATTATGTAATGCCTAATCAGCATGTGCACAATCGCGGTATTTAAAGATCTCTTTGCTTAGTTTCGGGACATTTCGAAAGAGATACGCAAGCCGGGAAGTCCGGACGAATTTTCTTATACTCTCGCCGTACGTCGCCGAAGCCCAAGCAAGTAAATGGCTGTTCCTACCCTGCTGCTGCTATAAAAACTACAGGACTTACACTGTATTTCAGCTTATATCCAGTCTCTGCCGTTTTTCCAGTTCCACAGCATTCCGGAGAAGCGGGACAACGTATACAACAATTACTCGGTATTTTAAAACATTTATATGCTTTCTTTTTCGCTTGCTATCTCGTTTGTTTATCGCGTAGTGTGCTTTATATCTAGTTCTGTTTATGGCAATTTATTAGCGGACCCCGTTTATTACGGCTTTAGTAGCTTACGTTCGCTCGTGTGTCGAGCAGAGATTGGCAGACGCCGTGTGTTGGCTGTAGTAGCTTACGTTCGCTCGTGTGTCGAGCAGAAATTGGCAGATGCCTTTTGTCGGCTGTAATAGCTTAAACGTTCCGTCGCTCGTGTGTCGAGCAGAGATTGGCAGACGCCGTGTGTCGGCTGTAATAGCTAAAACGTTCCGTCGCTCGTGTGTCGAGCAGAGATTGGCAGACGCCGTGTGTCGGCTCTTATAGCTAAAACGTTCGCTCGTATGTCGAGCAGAAATTGGCAGACGCTGTCTTTTGGTTGTAGCTAAAACGTTCGCTCGTGTGTCGAGTAGAAATTGGAACATGCCGTGTGTCGGCTATAGCTATGTTCGCTCCTTTGTTGAGCACAATTTGTTTCACGACGTGTTACGGTTTTGGTCTCAAGTGTGCTCGTGTGTCGAGCTAAGTTGGCAAGAGCCATGCGTCGTCTTTGTTTAAAGTTTGAATTGGGTATCGAGGGTATTTGGCAACAGTCATGTGTCGGTCCTTTTAAGTGTTGGTGTGTTAGGTGCTTTGTTATGGTTTATCGGTCAGGAATTAATAAGCTTTTATGTCAAGAAAAATACAGTAGTTGTGTGGACTTTTGTTTAAGAGCTTACTGCTGTTTGAGTGTTAATGAGCTTTGGTTAAAGTGTTAACACGTTGGGCTAACGTAAGGTTTGTTACCTAACACATCCCAGTGCGGAACTTTAAATAGACAATTGTATATTTCTGTAGGTTTAGTTTGTAATTATTAAAAGCTCGCCGGTCGGTCGTTTTTATCCACGGAGTTAAGCATTTTATCCACGTTTAGACGCTACAACCTGGGTTATACGGGAGTTATGTTTATCCTTTACTTCTCCCCTAGCTAGAATTTTAACAATTCAAAATATTATGTCATTTTAAAATAATTAAAAAATAGTCAGTCCACGCCCTCCACTGGCCTTGTCGCGATCAGAAGGGTATTCTAATTTACACCCTATAATCTGTTTACGACGGATTCCTGGTCCGGCTTGGCTAGTGGGGGTTTTCCCTTTTGTTCTTTTTTCGTTTTTGTCTTACGTTTTCCTTTCTCGGCAGACATCACTGGTGTTATTCTGTCCGCCTTAGGTCTTGGCGTTTTCTTTACTCTTAACTTCACTCTCATTATAAGCCACGATCTAAATACATGCTATGATATGGTATAGGGAAGTAACCCCACTAGCTGGGTTGGGCCTCTCTCGTGGTTGGATATACCGGTTGGGGTTTGAGGGGTTTTCTGAGTTTTGGGGAGAATGTATATTTTGTGGATTATTTCATGTAAATGCGGAGATCTTTTGGCGTTTATACTGAAGCAGCAAGGTGCGTGAGCAGCCGTAGGCCACAATCTTTTCCCATATCTTATCCACGCCGGACAATTAGCGGCATAATTAATGAGTGAGAATGGTAAACTATTCTCATTCATAATTATGACGCGGAATTCACAAGTGCGTGGATTACATAACCCTGTTTTTTTATAGATAGTTGTATTATGTAATGCCTAATCAGCATGTGCACAATCGCGGTATTTAAAGATCTCTTTGCTTAGTTTCGGGACATTTCGAAAGAGATACGCAAGCCGGGAAGTCCGAACAAATTTTCGACCCTCCAACCTCCCCTTCGGCGACGTAATACACAGCTATAGTGCTTTCTCACCCAGTCGCTCATTGCCTCGGCCACAATCTTTTCCCATATCTTATCCACGCCGGACAATTAGCGACATAATTAATGAGTGAGAATGGTAAACTGTTTAAACACATTATTAATAATTGACAACATTGCTGACTAAGATGACTTAATTTAGCGCACGGCATGAATCTCATTTAGAACGGATGAAGATTTTCGTAATGAATAAACTATTGAACAGCGAAATCATTACTAGTGTAAATTTAGTGAGTACAATCAGGAAAAGTAGTTTTTTTTATGAGCATTACAATTGAAAAACGAAACATCTAGTTTACCGCATTCTTTCAAGATATCGAATTTCTAATCACGCAGTACAAGAGCGTAAAAAGTTTTCTGTGAATGTCACGTTTACCGATCAACTTTAAATTTCTCTTTACGATAGCAAAAGACTGCCAAGCGACTCGTGATGGGAATAAAGGAAATAATCAACTGAATGATAATGTTCTGTAGTTATGCCATGAATTACATCGACCTTGAGAAATGTGACTGTGTTTAGAACTGTGTTAGTGACGCAGCGCTTTTTAATGGCTATTATAAATGCTAAAAACATGGCAAATTTAACGGCTATTATAAATGCTAAAAACATGGTAAATTTAACGGCTATTATAAATGCTAAAAACATGGCAATTTTTGTCTTGAATTATGCTGCAGGTTTTCACCGAGATAATTATCCAGATGTTTTAATTTCCAGTTGACGCTCTGATAAGCGACCACTCAGATATGGAAAACTTCAAATTGAAAAGCAAGTTCTGCCAGCAATTTGACTGCCTCCTACAGTACATTTTTCTAGAAGACCTTTGTTTATGTTAACGATGAATAACGTCTTTAAAAGGATAGTCAATCAATTACAAGACTCGCCAAGATCCAAAGCACATTGGGTAGATTGAGCGGCAATTTGTTGATCGAGTCAATCAATGGCCACCAATGGGGAAAAACGGGAAAAGGTGGCTCGCCGGCTTAATGCTTATCACGTTGGACTCCAAATCGAGCAAAGCGGTGCGGCAACAAGCGTTTTCCGGTACCATTTAAGATCATGTGTTAGTCTTGAATTGGCCAAGACTAACACATAGTGCCTCTCCGCTCACGAGTATAAATGGGTAACTGTTACGCCTAATTGATTCTAGCGACGTACAGAATCAAATACAATTGGGGAAAACATCGTTCGCGGTACCAGTGTTTCAAAGACTATAATGAGTTAGAGAGAACTGTAAGAAACTCAGCAAGTTTGCCAATTTGTAAGAAGTGTCTTTTTTCTGCTTTTTATAATTAAGTATTTTTAATCCTTTTAATGTATATATTGTAAATATTTTTTATATTTCGGTTTGAGCTCTAATTTATTGATTTTAATTGTATCATTTTATAATATACATCTAGTGTTAGGACCTCTATGTAAACCACTTTAAGTGATGGAGCTTCCTAATAAAAGATTGTTATTATTATTACAGTCGCGTTCATAAGTGCGCCAAGAGAGGATGAGGGGCTCTTGGTGCGCGATTCATTTAAATTTGTGTTTTTCCTTCACGGACCCAGCCCTTAGGGTTTTTCAGGCGCTAAAATCGCAGTAGTGTGTCCGCCATCTTGCATTTGAATGCCTAAAAGACACTGTGGCCCAGCCACGGTTAGCTGGGGCCGCGCAAAGAACGACGAGTGAGGAAAACAAGAGGGCTTTTTAGGCTTTCACAGGTAAACATTGGGCACCGTAACTGCACCGAGATTCCGACCACAGCTACATTCCTCAAACGTAAATTTGTTCTTAACTTTTTGTCTTTTTTTGCTCTTATTCTGCTTCTCGGCTTCGCGGCTTATTTTCCAACAAGAATGACAACGACGACAACCCATTACACACTTTATTTAACAACAATAACATTTGTTTTCACCAAAACAGTAATACAATAAGAAAAGAAATTTTTAAACTGCGTAAAATGTTCCAGTTTGAGTTCTTTAAAAAAGTGGAACACAAAGCGCAGCTGCAGTTGTACTTTAATGTTCTTGGTCCTCAAAATCCATTTTTATCATATTGTCGCGAAGCAGATTTAGGAAACAGAAATGAAGAAGAGACAAGGCTTCTCGGCAAACAGGTTCTAATGTTTCTGGCTTGCATCGATTAAGCTACAACACTAAGGTTTGATTCCCGCCGGGCACTCAGAATTGCATAACGTAGAGGAGACGTGGAACCACGATAGAAACAGCACTGAGCCGATATACGAGTGATATACATGTAGAACCGCATCTTCCTGTTCTTTACAACTAGAAGGCTACGAACACGAAGACGGTACTCGTAAGGACAGCTCAACGGGTCCTACAGGTTTGGGGTGAGCAGGGGGTTGAAAACCCACTCACTATAAAATCTGATCTTCTTGGATTTCGATTCGGTGGCTGTCACCGACACTGGTGGAATTCGAGCGCGATGGAAAGCCGGTACTATGTTCCACACCACCAGGAGCCGGGCAGTCGGGCGATGAAGAACGCTGTCGATATCGGTTGAAACAAAGGCGTATTCGCTTAGGGTCTTGGCAACACAACATCCGGGAATGTGTTCTCTGCTTCTCTCACTGCCTCCTCAGGGAAGAAGGCTGCCACGCACAATTCTGTTGCCTTCACCCAGCCCCGGTCAGGCATGCTATCATTCTTCCCTACAGGGGGTGAAAAGAACTTTGAATAAGTGAATGAGGGATAAAGGATGGGGGATGTGGGATGAAGGGATACAGGATGTGGCATGAAGGATATGTGGGATGAGGGATATGAAATGAGGGGTGAGGGATTCATGAGGGATAAAGGATGAGGGATGTGGTATGAACGATTCCGGATGAGGGTGCCACAGGCTGATTAACACTGATCTTTCTTCATACAGTTTCTACTTGACATTTCTTATGCTATTACTCCCCTGCTTCAAAGTCATCCTCAACCTACCTACAGAGCTACATATCTATATAACTGGATTTAAGAATTCTAGTATTATTTTCCTCGGATTTTAAAAGAAGTATGGTATTATCGGTTAATCATTTGAAGATTTCTGGCGAAACGTTCTCTTATGTTGAATGTAAGTAAGACAGAATTGATGAAATTGTTTAGCACGGCGGCATCATTTCATTTATTCTGTCATCTATTCCTTCATGGGAAAAATAGAACCCACAAAAATCACTTGGCTACCAGTTGCTTCATAGTAAAAGTTGGTGGAGCATCGCACCGGTATCGTGGAGGTCACGGATTTGAACCCGGTGTTCAAAGCCCTGAAATTTTTTTCAGGCATTTTGCCCCGGTTGATTAAATGTATCATTGCTTGTTTCTTAATGTAAGTTACTTACAAAATACTTGTTTAAGATCCACTATGAGAGATGTGGGCGTATTATCTTCCATGACTTCTGCACTTCCTTGTAGGACTACAAACAGGGTACCGCCTTTAGACCGAAAGCAAAATACATGCATCAGTAAAGAACCAGGGCCCGGTTGCATAGAGCAACTAAGATTAAGTGAGATTTTCTGCAACCATTCCCTGTGTTCCAGAGGATTTTCGCGGCCCGTGCTATTATGGATGAATTGGGCAAAGACGGACTAAAGAGTAACGAAAAACCCATGACGCTGCAAAAACATTCAGCGGAACGCAAGGAGCAGTTGCAGAAAATCCCACTTTATCTTAAGTTGCTTTATACAATTGGGCACAGGGGGGATCAAAGATTTTTCTTAGTAGGGGGTGAACCAATAAACCACATATTATTTCTTTGCCGAATACCAGTTGTATTTGAAAGTCGCAGGTCATCTCAGGGGGGAGGGGGGGGGGGGCACCTTTCCGGGCCTCGATCCGCACCTGAGAACTTGCCAATCTCTAAGATGTTTACTTGTGTTGAGTTGCTTAAAATGAGGATTTAATGACGTCGCTTACAACCTCTTCTTAGGGGACGGGGTGTAGAGATCCTGGGAGTGATGTCGAGAGCTGTTCTCTTGTTTATTGCTGCTTGCATTGCATCTGCCATTCCAAAACAAGTGAACCACTCACAGAACACCAATAATAAGAAAAAAGTAGACTAACCTTCTTGGTACTGTCTGGTTGACAACATGACATCATCAGCTTGCACTTCCTTAATAACCATGGACAGAGCAAGAATGTACAGGAATCCTGGTGGACAAGCTTTGAATTCTTCTGTCTGTCAAGAAAATCGCATTCTTGAGTAATGATTATGATTCTGCACTTACATACATGTACGTGGCTTAAACAAAGAGGAAACAGGTTTTAAGAAGTGAGGAAGGATGAAGCATGGAAGATGAGAAATGGAGAATTAAAAGGTGAGGAGTGCGGCGTGTGGGATGAGGGATTTTGCACGAGGGATAAGAGGTGAAGGAAGAGGAAAGAGGGATAAGGAGTATAAGATGAGGGATAAAGGATGAAAAATGACGGATGAGTGGTGAAAGATACAGGATAAGGGATGTGGGATAAGGGATGACAGATGTGGCATACGGGATATGGGATCAGGGATAAGGGGTGAGGGATATGGAATGAGGGATGTGGGCTAAGGGATGAGGGATGTAGCATGAGGGATATGGGATGAGATATATGGGGTTCAGGATGGAGGATAAAGGATAAGAGATGAGGGATAATGGATGTGGACTAAGGGATGAGGGATAATGGATGTGGACTGAGGGATGTGGGATGAGGGATACGGGATGTGGGATGAGAGGTAAAGGACGAAGGATATACGGGATGAGGGATTCTTCTTTACTATTCTTATGTTGTTACTCACCTGCTTCAAGGTCATCCTCAAAATCTTAATAGAGAAAACAACAAATGGAACATTATATAACATTAATTATTGCTTTGTTACGAAGCTAAAATGCATAAATAATTATGCTAAACGATCCCTGTCATTTTAATGGGTGTCATTTGTTAAGGTTGGTGCAGTGGCATAATGCAGTCTGGGTGTGAGCCCTGGCCAGAGTCATTGTGTTGTGGTCTGGGGGGGGGGGGGGGGGAAATAAGTTTTCTCTTACAGTGCCTCTTTCCACCCATGTGTGTATAGGTAGCAGCAAATGTGTTGTTGGGGTCAACCCTGTGATACACTAGCATCCCATTCCCATCCAGGGAAAGGGATGAAGAAATACTCCTCCTCGAATTGCTTCATACCAAAAAAAGACAGAATGAGCTCTTCTGACATGAGCCACTTGGCCTGATCAAGGATGTAGAAATAAGAAAAAATGCAGGAATGTGTTGAACATTTTTTTGATCATCCAACCAGTCTGTTTTCTTTTTTTAATGGACTCATGTGCTCGCACTACATTTCAGTGGACTTGCGTCATCTTTAGCAAAACACAGGTTAAACAGATTGATTGTTATTCAATATCCACAAGATAAAAAGACGGTCAAACCTCCAAATCCAAAGCTCCTCCATACTTTGAGTACAGCCTGCTATCTCTCTGAGTGACCTGTTGTTTCCACTTGACACTTAGCTCTTGGAGCAATGTTGCTTCTGTTGTGAACTGTGCAATGAAATTTGTAATAAGCATGTGTAGTTGTTGTTGTTGTAGTTAATGATCTCTAGCAACTTAATCTGTAAGTGTTAATAATGCAATAAAAAACTTCTTGTTTATGATTGGTTCTCTACAAACCTATCATTTTTTTTGTCAAGGAATTGACACAATGATCATGTGAATGCCCAATTTTAACATCATCATATTTGGCTGATCAAACAACTCAGAAGTCAAGTGATTTGTGCTCATCATATAAATTGTGCAATTTTTCCCTGAACTGTACTCCACTCAATCCAATTTATATAATTACTGATTTAAACAATGCCAATTAAACTTATTATTGCATAACAATGTTTTCAGTGATACAAAAAGATCCATGTATTTTTTTCCACTCATAAAATCAAAATCTTTAGCAAAAAAGCTGCAAGATTACAAACTTGTATGAAATAATTTGAACGTGCTTGTAGATCTGTGTCTAGCACTTACTCTCCCTTAAAGCTAGGCACACACTAGGGGACTAGTCGCAGGGACTAGTCGCAGGGACTTGTCCCTTAGTGTGTACACACTAGAAAATTGACCGATTTGTGGGATTATTGTTCCCTGCGAATAGTCTCAGAAATCAAACCAGCTTAATTCGTGGGACTAGTCGCAGGGACCAAAAATGTGGTCCCTGCGACTAGACTTTCGATGCAAAATACGAGTACACACTATGGGACTGGTCCCCGAAGCAAGTCCCTGCGACAAGTCCCCTAGTGTGTGCCGGCCTTAAGATAACACTGTGTATAATTGCATGAAGTGCAAAGTGTTTAATATATGAAAATAATAAATTACACACACCTGACTAACAGCATCATGGAAGTTTTCCTCTCGTAGCATAATAACCTGGCATGGCCCAGCCGCCCTGTGGAGTACATGTATGTACATTATATACCTATAATTGTACTACAAGCTCTAGGTTTTTATCAGATGGTAGTTGAAAGTGGTGAAACCCAGAGTCTGCTGTCAAAGTCTACAGAAAACAATGGCAGGTGATCTTTATTGTCACAGTGTTAGCAGGCGGCTTTTCTAATAAGCATGTACTCATTTATTAATGGTTACTTTACCGTTTACATGTTTTGGGAGGGTGGGGGGTGGGTAGGTGACGTGAGGTGAGGTGAATCTCCACGGTATTTAAATAGAGTGTGCAAGATACCTGATCTAAAATAGAGCTTGAAGAAGAATCCAATTACAGTCACAACAATAATATGGATCCAATGATCACATCTGGTTTAAGTATTCAGACCCCCCCCCCCCCCCACTAAAATGCTTACAGGTCAGAGTGTTTATGGAGCCCTGAGAAAAACTGAATGGGTTAGGAGGGGCAGGTACCATCATGGAATAAGATATGGCAGGGTGCAAATAACACTCTAGTACATGCTGATGTATGATAAGGTTTTCAGGGTAGAATATGTAAAAAAAGCACATCAAAATATAATAGCAGAGTAATACTGTATATTGAACACTGTCACAAGACTAACTGTAACATTCAATCGAGATCACCAAGTAGTTTATCACTGAAACTGGGAAAGATTGTTTATCCTCCAAGCACCAATTATAATCAGAGAAACATGTATGACCTTTAAAATAATGCTCTTCCATACTGTGTATCTGTCCTAACCTGATGGTGGATCTCCTCTCAGTTCCAGTAAAGAAACCTGCACATCAAAAATAATATCATAAGGTGGGCATGGTATTATGGCTGATTATCCAATGGTGGTCTGAAACATATTTATAAAATGGTCGAGGAATTGCGCGCGCTGTGATTGGTCAATTCGAATTCATTATAATCCCATAAAGCACGCTGCATACGTCACGCGCGTGCTTTATTGAGTTATAATGCACGCTGCTTACGTCACGAGTTTAAGCGCGCGCAATTTCTTTAACATTTCATAAAAGAAATAAAAAACTTTCTCCTCGTGCATTATTGAGTTATATAAGCACTTGGGAATTTTTAAGAACACTCGAGAAGTGCGAGAAGCACTCGGCTGCGCCTCGTGCTTCTCTATGCACTTCTCTCGTGTTCTTAAAAATTCTCGCGTGCTTATATAACTCAATAATGCACTCGGGCGCGTTTTTTATTTCTTTAATAAATTATGCATCTAATGCTGGACAGCTTCAAATGTAATAAATAATATTGTTAATAATATCATTGACTATGAAAAGAAAAAAGCCTGCTGATGGGTGTTTAGCTAGTTAACCCCTTGACTCCTAAACCGGCCTAAACCGGCCGTAAAGGATCCAGGCATTTGTCCCGCTTGTGACGTCATCACCTTTCACCCAGAAAGGCGACATCTATGCTCAAATTGTGAAGCAGACCAAGACCTTTCCAACGATACCTAAACCAGCGTGATTAGATTGATGGAGCTGAAATATGCACCAAAACGCTTCAAAATTTTAGTGAAAAACTCAGAGGAAAGTTTCCCCTTTCCACCCTTTGATTGTCCATGGTAAGTAGTTCTTGCCTCGTTTGCACTTTCGCGGAAATTCTTCTACTAGAAAGAAGCCTGGAAGAGGGCCAAACATTGCAGCAAAAAGAAAGGAAGAAGAGAAAAAGGAAAAGCAAAAAAATATATATATAAAAAACAAAAAGCCTAAAGTGGTAGGATGGTTTATCGTTCAAAAACTATGTCCAAATTTTGATTTGTGCACATGCACGCACTAAAAAGTTGAAACGTGGTTCTGGTGAAAAACAAACATGCATTTTGCGTTTCAAGGGCTGTTTTGAGTGATTTGGAGCTATTTTAGCTTATAATAGACCTTAAAAGGTCAAAAACACCTTACAAATGCCTTTTTCGGAAAAATCTCCAGGAGTCAATGGGTTAAAGGCACCTTTTCACAAAATTGGACCTCTTTTAAAAGGCTAAACAGCAAATAAAAGGTGCATGTTATATATTTATATCAATAATTTCTACAATTCTATTAATTGCCACTGGTACCTTCCTCTCCAAAAGAGAACCCTCTGTCTCCAGCATCAAATGTAGCAAGCTCCTGATTTCCAGTTGAGAACTTCACCCTACATACAGAGCAATTAACTTGATCATTGATCAATGCATACATTAATACTGACTGCTAATTAAGGAGAGGGGTGGATTTAAAAAAAAAGAAAAACAAACAAAAAAACAAAAGAACATGATTTTATGGCAGGAGTGGGTTAGAGAGTGGGGGTTGACAATATTAATGGACCCTTTTCTAGTCCTGTTGGGTGTTTAATTGAAGAAATATGGGATTTGAAGTTAAGCCTACCAAAGTACAACACTGATTATGACCACTGGATTTTTTCCTGTATATGACCCGGGGAACATCCCATGGTGGATAATTTTGCGCACCTCCAACCAATGTTGGTAATAAGGCTTAGTACAAATGTATTTGTGTGTACTTTTACGAGTTTATTCTCAAACTTGCATTTATCAGATGTTTATTGTATAATTTAACTTACTGTCCATGAACTAGAACAAACATTTCTTGTCCTTTCCATCCTTCTTTGAAAATTATGCTGTCAGTAGGATACAGTACAATAATTGCTGCAAACAATTAAAAAGTAATTAAAGGTAAAGGAATTAGTTTTCCCTCATGGCATTTCTAAGTTAAACTGTCTGGTAAATTCTTTTTTCCTGAATTACTTATACATGTAGTTTGGGGTTCAGAAAGTTTTAAAGTAACAGTAGGCATGCAGCTTTATTATCAAAGTAGTTGGCCAATTTTACCATCATTAAGTAAAGAATCAGAGGATATCCCAGCAGAGTAGATATGGCTTATTCGAGGCTGGGCACTTACATGCATTAACTTTTCCTACCTTCAGGGTGGGCGCTTATTCAAAGTGGGCGCTTATTCGAGGTTGGGCGCTTAATTGAATAAATACGTACCTAGTTTATGACCAAAAAGGTGTGAAATAAATAATAACATTAATATTAAAATTTGCTTCTCCATCCACCAGAGAAAGCTAAGAATACCTACTGCATTATATCTATATTTTTAAAAAACATAATTTTAAATTAACTGACCTGGCTTTATGGTGGTGACCACAGATGCTAAAGACTCTTTTCTCCAGCTGTGTACCACTGGGGACTAAGAAGAAGAAAACAGTAAATTTTATAATTATTATAATTGAGTCATTTCAACTCAGACATCTGGGATCAATAGTAACAGGGACGGCGGAGCATTTTTCCAAGTGGGGGGGCTGACTAGTGACTTGAAGTGGGGGGGGGGGGGGGCTAAAAAGACTCTTCTTTTAGTAAGTCTTTATTTTTTCGGAAATTCTGGGGGGACTGAAGCACCCCCCCCCCCTCCCCCCCAGCCCCGCCGTCCCTGAGTAACTATGGCAAACACAGTGTAGTTACGATGTGTGTCTTCCAACCTTTTGAAACACATCTATAGCAATCTCCTTTGACAACTGTTGATTGTCAAACAGTTTACTGGTGTCAAGGTATCTCCTACAATTGACATTGAAAACATTGGAGGAAATATCATTTATAACATCTGCTACAGAACAACTTTTCTTAATTGCAGTCACTGACACTGAAGCTACAATACAGTAAACAAACTTAAGCATCCCATGCAGCAAATGACAAGTGTGTGATTAATTGAGCAGACTAAAGAAAATGATAATCAACAAGAAGAAGAAAGTGCCCTGAATTAATGCTGCAAATTACAGAATCTTAAATGTTGACCATGGAGCATAAACTTTGCTTGAATGTCTGTCAACATAATTCAAGTGCTTTATCGGTACTTATTAGCCTGGGAACAGAAGCTATGAAAAATAATATTTTGAATTTGGCCACATAAAATTTCAGGCAGTGTTAACAAGAAATAAATTATTTCACATACATGTACTAACCCTGAATTCAGATGGGTAAGTTTAAGTCTGATTTTGAGCCAATAGAGGCACATCAGGCTAGAGCTTATTTTGGTTTCTGTAGTATTGAGTGACTAGGAGTATTTTTTCAGATGGGATGCTAGTCCATCACAGATACAAGTTATGCCAAGCATTAATAAGACAGTTTGCTGGTACCCATTTACATGTATACATGTACAACTGCGGGGTTCGTACTCTTTTGAGCTTTTGAAATTCCATGACTTCCCATGACCTTTTCCATGACTTTCAAAGTTTTCCATGACCTACATTTTACCATTTTACTTGGAAATTTTCAAAAATTAACTTGATTTCTGGAACCTTCTTACCCTTTTCTTCACAAATAATAAAGTATTATTTTGTACAATCAATACAATTTTCCATGACTTTCCATGATCCACACTTAAATTCCATGACTTTCCAGGCCTGGAAAATGAAATTCTAAAATTCCATGACTTTCCTGGTTTTCCATGACCCGTACGAACCCTGACCTGGGTGATGAGAGGCACTATAATTATAGTGAAGTGTCTTTCCCAAGAACACAATGCAGTGACCCCAGGCAGGTCTTGAACCGACTGCTCAATCCAGAGTCCAGGGCCGGGTTGTTCGAAAGACGATTAAAGCTAACCCAGGATTAAAGGACGATCAAGATTTGAATTTTTCTTGTTTTACAGGGTTTTCCATAGCTAAATGTTTTGTTAAGTTTGAGATTGGTCCATGTCAAAACTGGGGACAGAAAATATTAACAGAAAACCTCAAAGAAATGTTATAAAATTAAAATCAAATTTCACACTAATCCTGGATTAGCTTACCGGTAATCGTGCTTTGAACAACCAGGCCCAGGACACTAACCATAAGGTCACTGTGGCTTCAGTCTCCACACAACTTAGATGGGGTAATACAAAACATGTTAAAAAAGAAAGAAGAAATGACAATTCCTTATTGTTACTTATTTTCGCGGAACTTAATTTTAGTGATTCTCGAAAAAAAAAAGCAAAATTAAAGACCCGTGACAAAAACGTTCGATCGCGAAAATAACGACGCAAAGTTTAATACCGTTCTATATTATTATTGATTAAACGTTATAGTGAGTTTCCTAGTACATGATTATCTTGGTTCAGTCTTCAAACTCGCTCTACTTTGTTACAAAGGAACAGCGTCCAAATTTTTTAAGTTTCATTAAATGTTTTATGGTTTTGTTCAGTGTCATTGGAAACTATTGCTGTGGAAAAGAAGACTTACTGTTTGTTAATGCAGACAAGTAAATTTTGACAATTTTTCGCGAAATTTAGTTTTATATTTAATGTATTTTTTGGCCAAATCACTTAATTAAAGTCCTACGAAATATGCCTGTTCCATTTTCACGAAATTAAGTTCCCACAAAAATAAGTAACAATAAATAAGGTAACTTGAAATTGCTGCAGAACAATTCTGTATGAAGTTAACACAGTATTTTCACCAACCTTTGTTGAAACCACTGCAGTAGAGTTATCTCACTGGGAAACGTGAGCAGCTGGCGAGCATCAGAGGTCTTCAGAAGTAATATCACACACCTTGTTAAAATATAATACCGGTAATTGTACAACACATTTTAAAAATATTTTAAAATTTGTTACTATTGCCATTATCATGCATGACATTGAAAAGTGACTTGCCAAATTAAGGCATATTTATTTTATACAATTGTAGTTTTATTAAAATTACTGTACTAGCGCAATGTATCCATGGGAGGCATGGTGGTCTAATGGATAGCGCGCTCGACTCTGAGTCGAGGTATGAGGCCTGGCTGGGGCGCTGCGCTATGTTCTTGGGCAAGAAACTTTACTCTTTTAATAGTGCCTTTTTCTACCCAGGAGTATGAATGGGTACCGGCGAATTTACTGCTGGGGGGTAACCAGGGCTGCGATGGACTAGCAACCCATCGGGGGGGGGGGGGGTTAGCAATACTCCTAGTCGCTTAATGCTATAGAAACCGGGAAAAGCTCTGGCTGTATGGGCCACTTGGCTCGGACACAGACTTAGTGCAATTAATCTGTTGAAGAGGAAAGTTTTCAGGGTTATACACATGCACAAGGTTTTGTTCTTAATATAAAATGTCAGGCAGACTTTTCAAACTTTGCTCATTTATCCTGGAAAATTGGGTAGGACGGATAACAATTTTCACAACCTTCAACAAATAAGTAACTTCACCTCAGTTAGGGAAACCTGATGAAATGCTGCCAGAAGGATTAAACCTAGAGACCAATGAGCCTACGACTAGAAC
Source organism: Oculina patagonica (assembly GCF_052425735.1). NCBI lineage: Eukaryota > Metazoa > Cnidaria > Anthozoa > Scleractinia > Oculinidae > Oculina > Oculina patagonica. Next base: position 1,911,095 of record NW_027558036.1, read on the forward strand.
CGACATGCACATAATTATGTACCTGTTAGATGACCACACATCAGCTGTGCACTTCATATTATACAGCACAGAAACCTCCCCAAAGCAATCACCCACTTGAATTTCCCTCAAGACAAACTTCTGGTTTTCACTGAAAACAGTTACATTCCCTGACACCAGCACATGAATTCCAGATGCCTCTTGGCCTTTCCTAAGTAGAATTTCTGGGGCATCCTCTGTCTCTTTCAGTTCTACACGACGTATCACTTCATCCCGAACACTTTTGTCAAGAGCAATAGGTAGTCTGTTCAAGCAGTCAGTGAGTCTGACAATAGCTTCTGGTGGAAGTAAAGGATTGATGGATGATGCAAATTGTGGACGTACCAATTGATTTTCCCGTCTTCTACCACTCTGTTTGTTACCCATTTCTGAGTAAATGGAGTCAGGAGTGTTTCTAATCCTGTTCAGTCTAACATGAAATTGGAAACAAAATCAAAGAATAGGATAAATCAAGACATAATAATAAAGATGTTTACAGGCAACTCTCTCTAAAACGGACGCCGTCGGGAACGGCTCCAACTGTCCGTGTTAGAGAGGTGTCCGTCTTATAGGGAGTTTAGTTGCAGTAAAATGACTGAAAAACGACAGGGACAGGGCCAACACCAGGTGTCCGTCTTAAAGAGGTGTCCGTCTTATAGAGGTGTCCGTTAAGAGAGAGTTGACTGTAGTTTGTTTTTGTTCTATTTTTGTTTTTAGTTTGCCTTTGATTCTTTTTTTTTTTTTTTTACAATAGAGATGTATATGGATAAGGCCCTTGTAATAGGTGAACCTGTTCTGCGGAATGGTAGTTATGACAGAATGGCATTAGTTTGCCAGTGGCTAGCTTCACCCCTGTTGCTTGTGTTTAGCTTCACCCTGGTTTGCTTGCAGTTAGCTTCACCCCCATGGCTTGCTTTCTTTTTTTTTGTTGATTAGGACAATACTACATGTAAATGTTGCCCTAACCAAGAAATAAAAGCTAACCACGTACAAGCAAAGTGAGGTGAAGCTAACCGCAAGAAAACCAGTGTGAAAATTAGTGCCATTCCATCAATCCGCCATTCCACTGATTATGGTCACTGATTCCTTTGCAATGACATTTTACAAGCAATGCTTCATGTCGCTGCCTACTTGAACTAGCTTGATTGCCTAACTACTGTATGAAATTTCACCACTGTGAAGCTCCTGAAGATCATGTGTACTTTAACGTTCCAAAACGATCTTAAACAGAACTTTACTTACAGAAACAATTGGAAATAATCGATTAACCAGTACAACAAACTTTAACATACAAGCTGCCCTAATGTTTGCTTTATACAAGCCTTATTTCAATTAATAATTATATACAATTAATTAATTAATTTGACTATATTATTATTTGAAGTAATTAAAAAAGTAATTGCATTGCCAAGTAACCCTTTTTGCGATCTGTGTTGACCAGTCTAGTCAACCATGTAAATAGTCCACGAAAAGCCAGCCCAGATTGACATTTTGACAAAAATAGCCACGTTTCTTTGCTTTCTCCTTTCTTTATAAGCCACTACCGTTCAGTGAGACAAAGGTTTGTTAAAAAAGTGGTATTTTTTTTTTCTTTATAGCTACCATTTCCAGTTTTTGGTGTCAACAAGCTGACCTGGGTCAGCATTGTGGTACAGAACAGAACTTTGATACAACCAGGCAACTCGAGTTCATGTAAACATTTTTTTTTACACTTAACTTGCCAAGCAGACCCGGGCTAGTTGCCAGCTTAGGGTCGTGTAAAGAGACCTGATTCTGACGAGGGTCCCTGGGTGAGGGTTGCTACTTTCCAGTACTTTCGGAACTTAAAACTAGGCTACCAATATGTATGTTATCTTAAGGACGTTCATGCTTATTGTTTATGCATGCACATCCTCACTACATGTGCAAGTAATTCACTGTTGCAACATCATGCCATGCCATATATTGAGCCCACGTGCTGAAAAACGTTCTAAGGACATAGGGTGGGTGGCTGTTCTGCTCACTTCGCTTGCAGTTTGCTTTCTTAAATGGTGGGTGACCCCTTTTTTAGGCCCTACATTTTTCTTAACAGATTACTTTTGTTAATATAGATCTATGTTTTGCAAAAAAATTTAAAAAAAAATACATGGAGTGGGAGTTTGTTTTTATTGTCACACTGACGTTTGAATTTCATGTTTTGAGATTTTCGTTTTGCCGTACGACAGTTTTAAATGCCTTTTTCCAGAGTAAAGTCTCACAAAAAGGATATCAACACAAGGAATAATAACCAAAATGGCAGTCGCTTTTGCCAACATCTTTATGGCAGAGGTAGAAACACAAATTCTTAACCAAAGCGCTCTATTTACGTAACAGATGCCCTCCAATTTCAAAAATCAGGGTAATTTCTCACACGCTTTATCTCTGAAACGAAGTTGGTGATCGCAACTTTGTGTTTTGCATTTCTGACACTTTATCTGGCCGCAGTAAAAATAAACAAAAGTCTATCGAGTAGAAAATTTTGGCGCGAACGTCCTTATAAGCTTAAGCTTACTTGTTTGATGGCTGACAGAACCCTCACTGTGATCAGACCGAAGAGTGTAAATAATAGAAACGCAGTAATAAGCTTACCTCACTCCAACATTATAAAGATGTACGCCTATCACTGGAAAAATGGGCACATTTCCAAATTCGATTTTTATATGGAAATTGTATGGATTTTGTGTGGAAATCAACTATTTTCCATATATGGATTTAGTACAATTTATCCAAACATGGATTTTGACTAAATACCAGTTTGGATTTTTAAGATACCAAACTTGGTTTTCTCAAAATGTGTGCAGGACTATCGTAATTGGAAATTTACAAAACCACATTTGGATTTTATGGTAGGAAGTAAACGAACTAGGATATCCCCATTCCCAAATTTGGATTTTGGTCTTTTTTCATTTCTGGATTTCCACAGAACCCAATGTGGAAAGAATGAAAACCACACCAGATTTTACAACAAAATACTTGTTTGGATTTTAATATAAACAAATTTGGTTTCTAACTATTTTCCCTGTTTGGAAAATGGAACACCATTCATGGAAAATGATTTAATTCCATAGTTGGTATTCTAACTATCGAATATGGTTTCTTGGGGTTTTCCCTATCGGGATTTTCAATCAACCTTGGAAATAACGAACAAACCATGTGTGTTCTTTTTTTTTGCAATACTTGTAACACAGCTGTTCAACTGTTGTGTAAAGATCGATGTAACAATGAAAAAAAGAAAGAAAGAAAAGAAATCAAATAAAACATCATTTAACAAACTGTTGTGATTTAATGAACAATTATTTTAACTACCAAACAAATCATCCACTTGTATCAGACAACAAAATTAATACTATCTACATTGTTCTATTACAGCTAAGCCAATATGTTCATTGCCTAAAGGGTTCTCACCAGCATTATGCTGATTTGCAACCAAAAACCAAGGTTATTAATACATAAGTATATCTAGGCCAAATCATTAACATATCTATGCAGAAATTTAGCCATTTTGTATTGCCAAAATTACTGAACATGCATGTAAAACTTGACAGTAGATATATTGAAGTCACACACACATGCACAGTAAGTGCCCTAAGCCAGACTTGCAATCTTAAAACATGAAATCATGAACACAACTTACTATGACACCCAGAAATTTAGCTTTTTGTAATGCTAAACTTATATTTACTGAACATGTCCAACTTTGCAGTAGATATTGCAGTCACATACATACTTGCACAGTAAGTGCCCTAAACCAATCAATCTGAATGTTTTAAGGCCAAATAATGAACACAACTTATATGACATGCAGAAAGTTAGCCATTTTAGGCTTAGTCAAGAGCAATCTCCTTTGCAATCTGAACATTGTTTCGTGTTAGGGATTCTCCATCTGCCACCTCTGATATTGTGACGTAACCCTCTAATTTCAGCGAATTGGCAATGGCTCGGACATGAGTCATTTTGTCTTTCCCCCTTAGCAATCCAAGGTTGAACAGTTTTCTCATTTTATGCAGCTGCTCCATTTTAACATCTTTGATTGATGATTTCTGGAGGGCTACCATGACAATCAATTCAGCTGTACTCTGGGTCATGTCTAGGGCAAAAAAATAAGTGAAAGTTAATGCAACATTCAACAAAGTATGTCAATACACTTTGTTATTGAAACCTTCCAGCTCATAGACTCTCACACCTTAAAACTTAAAGAGAGAGAGAGAGAACCTCATCTTTTGGTCACCTTGTTAAATTTCTGTGGCCTGTTGTGGTAAGGAAAAAAGTGTTTTGCCCACTCATCTAACTAATTTTTTTTTACCACAATTCATTTCAAAAATTTCCCAAGGGAGAAGCAAAGAAATGCAATGTTCACAACAAACTTTGCCTCCTTTTAAAATCCTCAAATCCACTCACCTTCGTCAAAATATAGGCTGTATCGTTTGACCCTTTCAAACTGAGACGAAGGAGGACTACTGGAATTTGATGATTCACTTTCAGCACTGTCAGTTGACAATACGTCTTCTTGTCTCAAGGGTATTTTTACGTCTTTCTGTTGCCGTCGCTGTTCCCTTATTTTTTTTAACACTATCTCGAGTATAGCCTCCTTTCGCAGTCCACATTCAGGGAAAAGGACACTTTCGTCCTGTGCAATCTTCTCAACAAATTGGTCGACAACCATCGCTTCAACTTTGCTTCTGTAGTTGGGAAGTGTACTTCCTTTTGGCCATTTTTTTTCCACCTCTTTGGTGATCCTCTTTTTTCTGTTAAAGGGACAGATTATATATTTGATACATATCATTTGTTTGCATATTTTATTTATTCTTCTGTTAGACAGATACTTAGACGAGGACCATCAGCAACTTAAGTTAACTAACAAGTGTTACCCTCTGAAAATGAATTCGTTATTGTAATTGAGTAATCATCAAGAGGTAATTTATTGTACACAATCTTAAACAAGTCACTTGACACTTCACTTTTTGAACCCACTTACCAATGAAAATTTAGCAAACTGGCCCAATTATTTGTCCTAAATTTAAGGACTGTAAGGACTGTAGCTGGATCATAAGGTAGATAGCTCAGGGCTGCAAATAACAGTTGGTCATTGGCCGACCAAATTTTGCTCATGTCCGGCGAAATGTCAAGTGTGGTCAGACATAATGTCCAGACAATTTTTTGATCATACATTACTTTAGAGCAACGATGAATAAAAATCTGTCTGACCACAATTTTGTTTTGTCCGACCAAGTTGGTGCCTTTGTAGGACATATGTCCTTTCAAGTGAACAAAATTATTTGTAGCCCTGTAGCTAAATTTGGAAATAAAACTTCCATTCCATTCTTTTCACCAAAGAAAAATAACCTTAGTGTTTCATCTTGGTATTACATGTATGTTCAAAGAAATGAGAGGCTCTTGCCATCACCAGTAATTCTGTAAGTTTCATAAAGGAAGCTCAAGAGAAATAATTTTTCAAATGAGATCCTTTCCTGACAACACAAGAAATTTACAATACTGTTATTAGATACCTACTTTGTGTTGTAAATACTCTTGTCTTTACAGCTGAGATGCTCCCTCTCTTCTCTTGTTAGTAGTCTGTCATAGCTTCGGAATGATGAACAATCAATCTTCTTCTTTTTTTGCCCAAAAGGATGAATGTTATCTAGAGAAATAGCATCTTATTAATATTGGCCGTTCTACGATTAAATGTGATTCACAGTTCAAAGAGTGCTGTTATTTTAAAATTTAAAATTAATTTGATTAAAATTAATTTGATAAGAATATCAACGCTGATACTTGCCAATTTTAAAGAATATTTTAAGAATAAACCCGAGGCCGAGATTTTGAAAAGAATAGCATTTTGAGCTGAAAATTTGTTAATGCAATACAATTTAATATGTTTTTATCTGAACCGTATAAAATCCTTTATTTCTCTAAACGGCAAAACTTTTAACTAGCCAGTAAAACAATAAAAACCTGCACTAACGAGATGTTCGATGCTTATGACAGTTCGATGAACGGTACATTTATTATATAATTACAGTATGTATGATGTACGGCACAAAAGAAATAAACTAAACAGCAAAAAAGTATCATTATAAATTCTAAAACGAAAATGTCAAACGGAATTATTTAAGAATGTTCATGAGAATATTTTCAGCCTAAAATCGGCAGAAATATAAGAATATTCAGCTTGGGTCGGAAAAACAATATTCTTATAAAATAAAAAGAGTGTATCTACCATCTGGTCTGACAGCTCCAAGCTCTCTCTTGAAACGCTCTTTCTTTCCGATTGTTGCGATACCAAGTTTCTCAAGAGTTGAATCCTCTTCCAACCGTTTACTTTCCAATAATGCCCGCCCATCTATCTCTTCCTCGAGGAACTTCTCTGCAACTGCTTCACCAAATAAGCCAAAAATCCACTTTTTTACTTGTTCCGGAGACCAATCTGCAAATAAAATAACCGTCACTAGACTCACTAGTTCCGAGCTTCAACCTCAAAAGAAGAAAACAATGTTTAGATTCTTGGCGTCAGAGTTTCCCTTCGCAGACGTCGGCCTCGATCTAATTCGCATTTGGTCAAAGTTATTACATGAAAGAGTTATCAGGTATAAATTTGTTCTTTACAGAAGCATCTGCCTTTGATCATTTCTTTTAAATCGACAGAAGATTAAAAGTCGAATTAATCGTTGCGAATATAACAAAAAGCTTACCAATGACTTTCGCGGGTCCGACTGCATGTGTTTCCCGCCGTTTCTCATCGTTCTCTGTATCACCTTCTTCCTGAAAATCTTCGTCTGCACTTCTTTTTCGACTCAGTACACTAGCCTGACTCTTGGACATGATTCGCTCCACCTCTTCATCATTTTCCGAACTGGTATCAACCGTTTGCGAAACGCACAAAGGTGACGACCGAAAACCTTTTCCTTTTGCATACGACGACGAATACGCCAAAACTACCGCCAACAATCCCGCCAACACTATAAATAAAAATGCTCTTTCTGATAAATCCATGCGGCAAAGAGGGCGGGAAATTCTTCAACGCAACAGTTTATACCAAAACTGCTTTCATTTGATTGGTTGCTGATGATTTTGTTCCATTTGATTGGTTGGCTGCTGTTCAGGAGCTGATTGACTGCCCGCGCAACACAGGTGAACGCTGTATTGTGGCACTGACTGCTCATATGACTAAAAAGATGGCGGAACGATTGGCGGATCCGGCTCCTTCGTCGTTGTGTTTCTGCACTGAAAGAAGTTCCGTTCATGTTCATTGCCCTTGCGAAGAATGCCGTGGAAAGGCTGTACATTATAAAACTCAGGAAAGGCATCTTTCGGCCTTGAAACTGTTACAACAAGAAAATGGTGAGTTCATTCATTGTTTAGATCATATCACTAACTCTAGGTAATTAAGCGATTGTGGGCATGGATTCTTTGAAATCAAAGGTAATTTTGTATCACTTCATCGATAAAAAAAATAAAAAGCGTTCTCTGGTAAAATATTTTAAAAATTATTAGCTTTCGACAGCCAGACTGCTGTCTTCGACGGATAAAAATAAAGTTCTTCATTTTTATCCGTCGAAGACAGCAGTCTGGCTGTCGAAAGCTAATAATTTTTAAAATATTTTACCAGAGAACGCTTTTTATCTTCTTACAATGAATCCTGGTATCGGATCTTTAATATTTTTATTCATCGATAAACTTAACGACAAGCAGCCGTATTTTTAATTTTATAATTTAAGTTGAAACAATTATACAGCTGCTTCGATCTTGCTTGTCGTAAGTTGCAGTGTATATTATCCTTATAAACCTTTCGTTTGAACAATAAATAATAATAATAATAATAATAAGGGATTAAGGAATGCAACAACAGAAAAGTCAGGAAAATATAGCAGGCAAAAGGTACTATAATAATTTTGTTAGTGCTATAAAATTAACAGTTTCCTACTTTTTACAGCTTTTTGTTTGTTTGTTTATGTGTGTGCAATGTTGATCCTACTATATTGTTGCACCTGAACAAGAAACCGCTCAGATGTTGTTTTACTCCAGAAAATGTACATTATATAAATAAATTCTTTTGAACGAATGTTGTAGAAATCTGCAGAACATTGTCTACCAAAAAAACTGCTTTATAAAATCATGCACATGCATTTAGAATACTTACTGATACTCTGCATGCCAGTTGGGACAAGTTGGTAGTTCTTTAACTCTTTTTAACAGTGTTCTTTATTAGTGTACTTGTATTTCTGCCTCACCTACTGGTAACTTTTATCTTATATGAATAACACCTTGTTCAGAAAACATACATGTATAAGATCATAATTAGCTTGTTTCAGTTATATGGGCATCAACTTTACATATCCTTTGTGATTTGAATGAATGACCTGGTAGTCCTTCTTAACTAGTTACTTTTCTATTGTAGATGGTGGCCTCTTCTCTAGAAACTGCAAAGGACCTTATTAAAGAATGTGCATGTGACAGAGATGCAGCTCGAGCTAACAAAGGAATACTCATTGGAAGTGGCAAAATTGAGCAGTTGCAAAGAGATCAAGGAGAAGCAATTCATGCCTATAACAATCAAATTCTAACTCCTGAGGTGGCTCATTCATTTCGCAGTGCCTACCTACCATTACACAATGAAGGTGCAGGAGGAACTCTTTATCGCACTGGAGATGACATCATAGCCTTGCAGGGGAACCAAGAGATTTGTCTCAAAGTCATAAAATTCTACTTAGTGGAACATGAGAATCTTTTCACACCATTTGCCATTTGTGACGCCTATCAGTATATCTTAGATGATGATGGCCATCCATTGAGACATCAGCTCAGTGATACTATCTATGTCAAGCCTTTTCAGACATGCACTTGTATTGGCTTAAATGACATTGTAAGGCCAATCATGTTGTGGTTGGAACCTAATGGAAAATGTGCAGTGGTGGATCATTCCAGAGCAACCATCCCCCTTCCCAAGGTGATTGTCCCTGTGTATCCCCAACCTGGTGACATGGTCAGTGTGAAAGGAGACCGGGATGAAACATGGCATGCAGAAGTTCGACAAGTTGATGCTGAACAGAAGAGAGTGAAAGGATATTTCTTTGTTAAGCATTTACACTGGGAGAGGAATCACTTGTGGGTTAGGGAATCAAGTGCACGAACTATGGACAGTATAAGCTACAAAAGTATTATTGATATTTTGCCAGGGATATGGCATGGTCCAAACTGGCAAGAACAAATCTAACATTGATATGCCTTATGATAAGTTGGTAAGCAGAAAAATAATTCAAGATATTTGATTTTAGCTACAGTGTGCCAGCTCCTTGCAGAAATTCAATAATTAATTTAAATATTAATTTCTTTTTGCAGTTCAAAGTACAGTAATAAACTGGTGCATTAATATTGTTCTAAAACAGAAAAAAAGATAAGTGTATTAAGAAAGTAAAGGTTTCCTTGTAGAAATGCAGTTTTGCATGCCTGCATTAGTTTGGCAATCAAAAACCCATATAAGGAGATTTAAGGATTTTCCATGTTATCATGTCAAATACATGTGTAAATTTAGTGTTTTTTGATGAACAAAAATACATACTTGGAAAATATAAATTTTTCTGTTAGATTGCAATAATGTTCTAAATGAAGACTGCAAAATAAAATTTCCTTGTTTGTTTTGATTATTGAAAACTAAATTTGGGTGTTTTATCCAACAATTTTCCATACCATAACCAAGTATGGAAACTGAGTAGATGTGGATTTATATTTTACATGCAAAATACACATGTGGAATTTTGGTATTCATTTTTGATCAACAAAAATACATATTTGGAAAATAAAATTCTATTTGGAAATACAATTTTCCAAATTAAGAATGGAAAATAAAATTTACATGTTTGTTTTTAACATGGAAAACTAAAGTGAACTATTTCATCCAAAAAAATTCCATGCAATAACCAAGTATGGAAACTGAATGGATGTGGAGTATTTATTTTACATACAAAATACAAACGTGGAAATTGGGTGCTTTTTTATTGAACAATAATCCATACTTGGAAAATAAAAATTTATCAGTGGAAATGTTATTTTCCAAGTTAAGATTGGAAAATGGAATTTCCATGGTTGTTTTTTGTATGGCAAACTAAATTGGAGTATTTTATCCAACAATTTTCCATACAATAACCAAGCATGGAAACTGAGTATGTGTGGATTTTCTATTTTACATACAGAATACGCATGTGGAAATTGGGTATTTTTTCCAGTGTTATATCCTAACCTAGTCTACTTCGTGACGAGACCAAACTATGGAGTTCAGCAGCCATCTTTTTTTTAAGGCGCGTTGCATTCTGGTCAGTTTAAGGATTGCACCCAGGCCCCTGTTGCGCCGTATAAATCCCTTTTTTCTTTCTTTCTTTCTTTCTTTCTTTCTTTCTTTCTTTCTTTCTTTCTTTCTTTCTTTCTTTCTTTCTTTCTTTCTTTCTTTCTTTCTTTCTTTCTTTCTTTCTTTCTTTCTTTCTTTCTTTCTGTCTTTCTGTCTTTCTTTCTTTCTTTCTTTCTTTCTTTCTTTCTTTCTTTCTTGCTTACTTGCTTGCTTGCTTGCTTGCTTGCTTAATTGCTTTCTTAATTGCTTGCTTGCTTGCTTGATGGGCCGCAGTTAGGCAATTTTCTAAAAATCGCAAAATTCACTCTAGAGAGCAAGCAACTTTTCTAAATTTTGGTGGCAACTTTTTGATATTTGAGCAACTTAAGAGCAACTTTTGGGCATATTGTGAAGCAACTTTTCCTGAATTTATTAGCACAATCTATTCATGCCTAGCCGCTGTTCGCAAGCGCGAAACGGAGGAATTATGTTTCACCCCCCCCCCCCCCCCCCAAAAAAAAAAAAAAAAAAAAAAAAAAACCGGCAGTGGAGAAAAAGCTAGAAAAGTAGAAACCGTAGCTCACTAACTGCTGTCAGTGAAATGGCACATCAGTAAGATCTGACGAAGGTGTAATCGAAGGATAGTTAATCGAGGGTACAGGAATAAGAAATTTAATCGCCACCGTGGAATAACCGCTAATCGCGGGTTGTTTCAATTGGCTGGGCAGCTGATTTTAAAATAATTATGTTCACGTTGTAGTTAGAACAAAAATGTTGAACTCTTTATGAAATTTAAACGCAGTAAGTTAACTAATCTTGACTAGATAGATCAACTTTTTTTATCTTTTTTGCCCAAAAAAGTTTTCGTTGTAGCGCCTTTAATATATCCTTGTTTTTCGTTTTGCAAACAGAACGTCAGGAACCAGACATTAACGTCAACTTCAAGACATTACTTGACAAATGGAATTCGTAATGATGTAAAACAAAACAAACAGTAATTTTCCCTAAAAATTAGAATGAAGAGCAGCTGTAAGGCATTGCAACTGGACTTCTCTGTGTGGAATATTTCGTATTTCCTCCCAGTTAAGTGGTTACGTTCCAACATTACAAGACAAGGAAAAGTTGCCATCTTCAGGTAATTTCAACTACAGTTCTCTTTTTTTGAATAAGAGTTTACTTTCAATTTATATAGGAAAACTAGACCGACAAAACCGTTTAAAACAAATGCAAGGCTGGTCAAACAGCTAGCCCTGATGAAGCTAGATTGGAGTCAGTTGTCTTATCGAAATAATCAGATGGAATAAAGGGGTTGCGAATAAGGTATCAGCCTTACATAATTTCTTTTGAAGTTTCATTTTTAATCCTAATCTTTGCAAGGATTCCGGCAACAATTTCAGTGATGCTGTTTGTTCAATTAGCCCTTCGTTGCATAGCAGAAGCGTAAACTTTATCCAAACATTCAATAGATAACGCATTTTCAACATTTTTAATTTATCTACCGCGCACAATACCGTCGCAACCGAATTTTTTCCACACTCAATCAAGAGAAACTTTGAAAACGAGCAAAGAAAAATTCAAAAGGAGAAAGAACTGAGGTTTGCCAGTTCAACACATTCGCCCCTTTTAAGTCGAAATGGCTGATCATGACATACCTCAATACACAAAGGAAGAACCACTCCTTTCGCCCTTTAAAGCATTCAAATTTTGTTTTTGCGAGATTGAAGGTGGCAAGTTATGAGTCTGTAAAAATGCTTCACTGTTAGACAAGCGGTGAGCTAGTTATACAATGAATGTGGGCATTCTGTCGATTCATAACAGCGTTTAGCATTAGTTTAGTACCTGTTAAAATTCAACATGGTTTTGCTCAAAACAACCTGTGATATAACGGAACAAAATGTGAAAATGGTACTTTTGGAAAATAAAATTAAACAAAAGGAAGACTTTCGAGTAAAGGGCTAATTAAAGGAACACAAGAAACAGATGTTGAAATTTTAAAACCTAGAGCGGGCTAGTCAACACTTTAAATTTGAATAATAAGATCGCGAATAAGGTCATTCTGACAAATTAAGCATTTTCACCTCTCATATGCACCTTCCGGTATTTGCGAAATATAAATTCAAACAATGCTTTATGCTTGCAAAGCCTGCAGTAAAACAAGAAACACTGACCTTCGCCAAAGAGTAGGAAGAAGAAAATCGAAAAGGCGCACATTTAAATTTTTGTTCCGAAAAGGACACCAACGAAAGTCCTCGGTAATTTTTTAAAACCATTCCTTAGATATGCGAAAACAAAAAATTAATCACTAGCTGGCCAGGCTCATGACTGCGACACAATAAAATGAGCTAAAATGAAACTCAAGAAATTAACACCGATAGAAACAGCAACACCGGTACCTGCTCTTTCACGAAATCTAACTATATTTTCTAAGGTTCATTCCAACAGCTTAATCTTAACTCGAGAAACTGTTTGTAGCACAGACTACATCTTTTCTTTGTCCGAACATATTTTTTTAAGTATTCAGCCTCATCACACTCTCTCATAGCCGTACAGCTGGTACAGGCAAAGGGAAAGTGTTTCTTTCTTGCTTTCTTTTAACGATTTGCAAACCAGGCTACTTGCAGCAGCTATTAACTGCGGATAGTTCTGAATTTATAATCATTGCATTCAGAAAAGACTCGACAATTAAGAAAGTCGTTCTAGGCCGGAAAGGAAATAGACGCAAAACAGAGTATAATTTGCGGTTGGAAGGCATGTGTTGTTTATAGTGACAGCCAGAATTTATGCTAGTTGCATGTTCCCTAACATTATTGGTCTAGCAAAATGTGGGTTTAAAATATAAGTGTTTATTGACAAAGAGACTGCGACAACAGATGTCTAACACTTAATGGATGCTAATTTACCCCACAAAACAATGATCGCACCGGCGGGGGGTGGCCGAAAAAAAACAAAAAAAAACAAAAAAAAAAAACAATAAAAAACCAATAAGTTTTCTCAAGAATTCGGACTTTTTTCAATTTTATTTTTGGCTCCAAATGAAATATTGAATTATCGAATGATTGTAAAAGAAAAACAATGCATTTTGTATAAAGACTGCAGGCGCGAAAAAATGTCGCGATTAACTCGAGTAGGTCGCTTGTTTATTTAAACAGATGTTAAACAAATTCTCCAAATTCACAACATTTGTCGTAAAAGATGACAAAAAAGTGTGGAAATTACGTGTTGTGAAAATCGCAAAATTAAGTTGTCAGCTTTTTCCTCAGATCCTACGCACGAGCAAATCAACGGTTGAGAAAGAAAGAGGAAGTTCTTGAGGTTTGCGTTTCACCGCCTTGCTATCAATTTGTCGCCGCTTTGCTTTCTTGCACCACATGAAATATACTGTTCGTAGCTTGGAATTAGAAGTTAAAAGGCTGTAATCTAATGCAATCTTCAACAAAAGCGTGGGCGCTTTTCCCGTGAAGTAGTTTGTCGTGAATTTTCAACGTCATTATATTGCAATGGCTGAAATTCAATCCATCTCTAATGGACAATTTTACAAAACGTCCGGTACAAAAGCAATCATTTTTTAAACTCTCCAAACATTTTCAAAATCCTACAAGACATGCAGATCAAGGTTTTTTTTAAAAGACATCGTCCGAGGTGCTTATAATTCTTTCTCTCTGTGGCCCAATTCTTGTACGTATGCCATGTATAACGTCACAAACAAAACAAACATGCCAATCGGACATGAACGTCCAAGGCATTGACTGACAAGTTAATTTATATGTAAAATGGAACGCATATGGTAAACTTCCCTAAACTTACTAAACTTACACTATTGCATAATGACCGGCAGCCGAACAAGATCTCAAAAACACTAAATTACCGGCAGTACGATCACGACGATGTTTTTTAATTCTTGTAAATCAAAAGAATTTAGCCAATCTAAAGTATGTCGATTCAAACGAAGAGCCTACTCTAGCTTTTTTTTATTCGAAGTGATTTATCATCCTCCGAAGATACTCCGAATGCACTCCGAAGATATTCCGAAGATTTTTCGAAAATTGTCCGAACTCCGAATATACTCTGAGAGATGGTTCTCCGACGATTGCAGAAAGAAAATCCAAAGATCCCCGAAGAACACTCGAACCTGAAAGTGAAAGAAGAACACCCGAGGGATGCCGAAGAAAGTCGGGCACTTGAGAAGATTAGGGAAGGCTTTCAAGGATTCGTCTGAACATTTTGTTCGTGGGAACATTATTTCCTTTAGCTTCACTAAAAAGGAAGGGTTGGAGGATTCGGGAATGGTGACGTGCCATGAATTCGAAGTTTCGGATGCATAACATTTTTTTATGTCGCTTCGTTGTTAAGTTTTTATTCACAATGAAAGAAAAGCTGTTACGGAGAATTTCCCGTATTTAAGTCATTTCTATATTAAACCGTACTTAGCATGTTTATCATTTAAAAAACACTTAAAAAGCCAACAGCACCTAATTAGCCAAAAATAACCCGTTGATCTATTATTTTGGTCGTTTTATATAAAAAGGCGTGAGTTAAAATAATTAATTGTTCCTTTTTAGTTCCGAAGTTTTTGTGTTATTTATTTTTAGTAATAGCGGTTGTTTTGATTGAATACCGTACTAATTACTTAAGAGTTCCGCGCTTGTCGCATTTCTAAAAAGTGTTACATTTTCTCAGTATTTAATTTAGTTTTCTGATTACTTTGCTAATTGAGTCTCGTGCCGATCTCGCCTCTGCTATTCACTTCAATAGGATTAATTAACAACCTGTTGGTCGCTGACTCATCTTGTTTTAACTCTGAATACATTTGCTGACACATCTAGCTTCTTTAATTAATGTTTGGTTACTTAATTTACCAGAGGTGCGAGCGGTCGGCAAGAAACCGCTCGTTAACACTTTCTATCTATTCACTAGTTTTAATTTCGTTCGGTAGTTTTAATTTAGTGTTATTTTAGTTGTAACTTTCACCGCCAAGCAACGAACACTTTTGACAATAAACTCGGAAAGTTGAGTTAGAATTTTTATTAGGTTGCGCTATCCTCAAAGGACTTTATATTACTTTTCACATCTTGGTGTTAGCGCACTTATTATACTCGGTTAACAATAGACGCATGTACAAATCGTATATACCGTATTTACTCGAATAAGCGCCGCGGCGCTTATTTAATTTTTGGCGCCTCAGGTGCGGCGCTTATTCGAGGGCGGCGCTTATTTGAGGGCGGCGCTTATTAAAAATTTCGACGCCACCAAGAATCTAATCCTTTACATTAATTGAAATAACGTTTTTTGATTGTCACTATTCGCCTCTTGCTGAAGAAAGAAGTGGTGCTAGCTGTCCTAGCAAAGTTCACGGCCTTCACAACATTTACAGAACTACGTATTGTAAGAATGTTGGACAGAAAAACTAATGGGCGAGCGGTAAAACAATCACTTTGAACTGCAAAACATCGCTTTTGATGGAAAGAAATATCCAAGTTTTGTTTTAGAGTTGCTTTGTAGTGCTGTTTTTAGTAAAAACGGATTTCCTTGAATAAGCGCCGCATCCGGACTGCGGCGCTTATTCGGGAGCGGCGCATATTAACTTTTTTGTCCGAAATGCGGCGCTTATTCGAGGGCGGCGCTTATTCGGGGGCGGCGCTTATTCGAGTAAATACGGTAAGCAACCGCACTTGTTATGCTTTTTCGATTACATCTCTTGATTACATCTCTTGATTACATTTCTGATTACGGTTCGCTTACGAATAAACTGCTGTTGGAACCAAGCTGAGTTGTTGCTGTTGCTGTCCGTCCAGCTCGTGGTTAGATCCCGGTACCCAAGAGTGTAACGGCTCTTCCTTGCAAAGCGAGTGCCCCGTTTGAGTCTAATCTTCCCCGCAATTATCGTCACAGTTGTCTCGTTATCTCAAGTTCAGAGTTCGCCCGTTTCCCCGTACGCACACAAGGAAAAACCCACCGTTACAAAGCAATCATCACTAGTCTTTGGGTGCACTTTGCAGTAAGAGATCCGATTGTCTTAGGTGAACTTTAGCCGGACTTAGCTGTCTCGCCCTGCTCCTAACAGGCGTAAGTCAACCAAGCGCGGTATTTATCTGAGCCGCGAGAAACTGACACGAGACTCGGAAAGGTAAGAGGAACAGTGCTCACTGTTTGGAGCAGTCAGGGAGGTGAACATTGCAAGCATTAGCCCGTCGATCACTCGTGATCACTTAACAAACAAAATCTTCACAATGCCTTAGTTCTTTTTTTCTTCAGGTCATCATCGGCAGTCCTCAGTAGTCCTCAGTAGTCTTTGATTCTTCCTTGGGAATCTTCGGTTGATTTGGGTAAATAAAGAATAAAATTAATTTGGTTGAATTCTTCTCTAACATTTTCGCTCAGTATTTTGGCAAACTTGCTGCACATACACTGAATTAATTTTGGAAGCTTCTGTAAACAATTTCAGGCGGAAAAAGTCGACCATCAAGTATCTTTTTAAACCGCGCTGTGTTCTCTTCGGGAAGTGAAAGTTCTTCTCGGAGCTTCGGAGTTTGTTTTGAAATTTGTCAATTAAACAGCCGAATTCTGCCAGACGTCTTTATATAAGGCCTTCGCCGCCCTTTGTTTTAAAAAATGTTCTTCAGAGATGCAATTTTATAGCGACAAAAGAAGTCTCGAGAACGGATTTCGGGAGCCCGAGAACTCAAAAGCTTTCGCTCCCATCGCTTCGCAATTTGACACGCAAGTGTTGACAACGTGTTGACATCTTGCTGTCAACGCTCCAAGCGATAGCTAATCATATTTTTGCGTTTTGAGAGCAACGCATATTTCAAACGCTGTGGCTTGGCCGGTAGTCCCAATTTTTTTTTCGCTTCTCGCCTCATTCTCGTCCCCATAGCCCTTTCGTTTCTCTTAGCCGGCTGGGCCTTGGCACGAGAAAACGAAGGGCTCTGGGGATACAGGATTGCCAGTCCTAGATTCTAGGACTTCCGGTCTTCATGTATGCAGTCATGACGTTTCAAAAGAATGTATGAGAGAGTAGTTACGTTTTCGACTTCCGTTAAGGAATTCTTTGTTCCAAAACAGCCAATCAAAAAAATGCGAATTTATAATTCAAGAATCATATGTCCCCTAATCCCTTCGTTTTCTCGTGCCAACAAAAGTTCGAAATAAGTTCGAAATAACAACAAAAGTTCGAAATAAGTTCGCGGTCTAATATTTGTCGTTTTGTTTCGGATTCTAAGCAAAACCCTGGGCTGCACATGGCTTGAAATACGGCGGGTCGCCAAACATTTTAAACCTCGGACTCCTCAAGAAAGCTCCGGTATCCAGACGAGTGTACACATTTTCTTTAGGATTTTGGTGAGTCATTGAAGAATATCGAAAATAAACACGCCAAAATGTTTTGCCTTTGTAAGCATACATGTACGTTGTGAAAAAAATGCGTAACAATGATTTTTCGGGCCGGTTTCTTTATTTTTTTCTGGTGAAATAACCATACGTGATCACTATACATACCTGAAACGCATCAATAAAAACGTGTTATTCTCAGTCGACTTTAATAGTAGTTTTTTTTGGACTTAGTAGGAGTAGATTTTTGCATTTTAGAAAAAAAAAATTGTATTCAAATAATTCAGACAGACTGAAGCGGCTAATTCGATTAAAAATAAAACATCAGTTGGCTCCACGCAAAGGATTTTAATACATAAGTGAAGCGGACAGTAAATGTTCAACACAATCTTCAGTGAACAAGATCATCACAATGTTCCCCAAGTCATGAAGGAAAATAAGGCTATTAATTCTGTAAATTTAGTGAAATCTAATGGAATTCCTTCTGCAGCGTCGAACGACATGAAATTTAATCTCGGGAAGAAATTTATCACGTGCTAGGCAACTACGACGAAGGTCCAACTGATAGAACAAATATTCACGCTTTCGCTTCATTTTACAAGCTTTTACGCCTTCCGCATTAATTTATATAAAGCTGAGATTATTGGAGGCGATTTTTATTTATTTATCAAGTATTCTCAAATATAATGGTTTATTACAAAGAAGAAACATATCATAGCATTGGAATTCAATACCGGTAGTCTCCGTCTTTTTAATTAATTTGTCAACATTTCAACGATTTGCCTTAGCACAACGAAGGTATTTTGTGAAGTAAAAAAAAAAATAACAAGCGAAGGAATAATAGTAAATAAAAATTGCTTAAAGGATATGTGTCCGGACAAGGTGTCTGAAGTTGAAGTTTGACTTGTCAAGTCCCCATATAAACGCTGCTGTTATTTCAAAGCCGGTCTTCGTGCTCTACTAAAGATCCGCAAGGAGACAGAGTTAGCATTTTTCGTTTGCTTTCACAAAAGTGAAAAGAACGTACCTTGACAGCGTCTGGAAAAGAACATACCTTGACAGCGTCTGAAAACTAGTTTCGATATCTTTTTTTTTATTTTTTTTTTTTTTATTGCAATTACAAAAAAGAACATTAATTACACAGTAAAGTTACATACAATTTAGGAATAGGAAAAAAAGAGAAAAAAAAAATAATAATAAAGTTAATTAATAAATATGATATAATTACAATTCACTATTACAATTCTCAAGTTATTACACACACAAAGATAGCCTTAAGGATAGTAACATTTGAAATAATAACAATAATACATTTTTATTATATAGGTTTAATTATCCATTTTTTATTAAAATATTCTTTTTTTGTGATTTTACTTTCTATTTCATACTTAATTTTAATTTTGGCTTTAAACCCCTCAATTTTAGGAAGGGTTTGACTTCTTCTGCAGTCCCACAAGAACAATTTTTCAATAATTATGAAGTAATTTAATAGATCAAGTAAAGGGCATTTTTCCGTAAATATTCCAAATAAAACATCTTTTAGGGAGAGGTGGATTTTCTGTTTTGATAGTAGGTGCCAGTATGATGCAAAATCTGTCCAGAATTGTCTAGTGTGGGAACAGTTATAAAAGAAATGATTTGAGGTTTCTGACTCAGTTTTACAAAACGTACACAAATCATTGCTTCTGTAACCAATTTTAAGTAATTAAGTATTCGTATAAAAAATAGAGTTTATAACTTTATATTGGAAAGCTTTAACATAAGATTCAAGTGCAACAGAATGTGGTAATAAGAAGATTTGATTGATTTGGTCGATTGTGAAATCAAAATCCCTCTGCAATTTGAAGGTGATATTGGGAGGTTGAGCCTTTCTGGAAACAAGTAGAGAATAGTAATCTTTTGATCTTTTTTGTTTAATATCGAATATGTTATTCTCAAATGTAAAAGAGGGAGATAGGGTTGATAATGGTACATTCGCAATCCTTAGCTGTGAGGGTATAGAGTGTCGGAGGCCTGCCCACTGAAGAAAATTGGTTTTGTTAATCTTGTTCGAGAAGTGAGTGAAGGCAACGTTAATATCCCGGTCAAAAAGAAGATCATGCGTGTACGTGATTCCTGCCTCGCGATAATTTTTGAAATAAACCGGTTTTTTATCGATTTTTATGTCTTTATTATTCCAAATAATGTTTTGATAATCCTTTTCTTCAGCAAAGGTATCGCGAAATTCTGACCACCATTGCAGAAGTTCGTAGTAAAATTGAGAGGATAAATTGAAATCTTTCACATCATAGTTACAACTGAGAAAGAAGATCCCCCCAACGTGCTCTAACAGATAAAGAAAATATCTCTTCCATGTAGCAGTTGAATCATTAAATACTCTCTGTAGCCATCCTAACCTCAAAGATCTAATCATGCAATCAACATCTATCATTTTTAAACCGCCCCTCTCATATTCGTTTATTACAGACACACGAGTTACTTTATCTACACCTTTCCACAGAAACTTGAAAAGCAATCGATTCAGTTCACTTACTACTTCTGTTGGTGTTGGTAATATCGAGCAAACATAAACAAACTTCGAGATCAAGAAGGATTTGATTATTGTTATTTTACCATAAAGAGATAGGCCTCTCGAGGACCAGATATTAATAAGCTTTTTGATGCTGTCAAGTCTTTCGATAAAATTCTTCTCCTTTAGAAGTTTCGGATCGTATGTGAAATAAACTCCTAAAGCTTTGATCGAGGTTTTAGGCCACTTAATGCCGAATGGTTCTTCCATTTTTCCTCTAAATGAACCAATCCACATACCTTCCGTTTTTGAGGAATTGATATTGAGGCCAGAAATGTTTTGAAAAAGCTCCATCAGTTTAAAGAGTGATTTTGCTGAATCGACATCGGCTAATGTTGCAGTTGTATCATCAGCATATTGCAGGACTTTTGTTTCCTCTTGTCCAATAACAATACCTTTGATATCAGGGTTCTGTCGAATGGCGATTGCCAGCGTTTCTACCGCAATTACAAAAAGGTATGGAGATAGAGGATCTCCCTGTCGAACGCCACGTTCAAGTGGGAAGAAGTTTGAAGTTGATCCATTGTTTATGATACAGCTTTTTATGTCTTTGTAGAAAACTCTAACCCAGCGAATGAAGTCTGGACCGAAATTGAATTCTTCAAGACATTTTAAGAGAAATTCCCATTCAACACTATCAAAGGCCTTCTGAAAATCGATAAAAACCATTAAACCGGGAATATTTTCCTTTGCAGTGATATCCATAATATCGTAGATAGATCGTATTATTTCGCCTATAAAACGATCTTTTACATATCCAGTCTGATTTTGATGAATTATATCAGGAAGAACATTTTTTATCCTCCATGCAATTGCTTTAGTCATAATTTTTGTATCTACATTTACAAGAGAGATAGGGCGCCAATTTTCTAGAAGCGAACGATCTTTCCCTTTTTTTTCAATAAGAGTGATGACAGCTTGTTTTTGAGAGTTAGACATCTCACCTTTTTCAAAACATTCATTGACACATCTAATAAAGCTATCCTTAAGTACCGCCCAGAAGGTTTTATAGAATTCGATGGGGATACCATCATTTCCTGGGGTTTTATTAAGATCAAAGCTGTTTAGAAGGCGAAAACATTCCTCTGATGAAATGGACCCTTCGCATTGCTTTTGCTGTTCTTCAGATAATTTTGGAATAGTTAGATCGTTTAAGAACGCAGAGATTTTTTGTGTAATTTCTGGATCGATGTTTTTACTCTTATAGAGGTCTCGATAAAAGCGTTCCTGCTCCTTTAATATACAAAACGGATCTGTCTTAATTACGCCACTAATAAAAAGTTTTCGTATATGTTTCTTTACGTGATTTCTTTTCTCCAGATTTAGAAAATATTTCGTGCTTTTTTCCCCGTATTCATGCCAGCGGGCACGCGCTCGTATAATAATTCCTTTGGTTTTTTCTTCGTAGAAGGTTTCCAATTTTTCCTGAACAGCCTGATATCGTGATGCGTTTGAGTCACTTGGTGTCGTTTCAAGTTCTTTCTTTGCCTTACTTAATTCTTCTTGTAGAGTTTTTTCCTTCTCATTCCTTTCCTTTGATTTTCTCTTGGAGAAATTTATTGCGTGAGCCCTTATATTGTATTTAATCCAATCCCAGACACTCCGATGGTCTGAAAGTTCCTTTCTTCCCTCTGCAGCCCAAACTGGCAGCAGTTCTGTTACACTGTTTACATACGCATCATCCGCTAACAACGAGCAGTTTAATTTCCAATATCCAGGACCCTTTAGCTCATTTTCTAGCTTTCCAATTTCTAGCGAAATTGCGTCATGGTCTGTCCTAATAGCGGGAATTATCTCAGTCGATCTCACCATGTCAAATAAATTGTTAGATATCAGATAATAATCAAGTCGACAAAATATTCTTGGAGATTTTTGACTCCAGGTGAAACTCTTTGTATCTGGGTTTTTGATTCGCCATATGTCTACCAAATCAAGTTGACTTTGTAAGCATTCAATACAATTAGTAACTGATTTTCTTTGGAGCAGCACGCCCCCTTTTTTGTCAAGTTCAGGATTTAATGGACAGTTGAAATCGCCTCCTATGATGATATTTTCTTCTGATTCTAGGTTTTCTTTTTGTAAGATTGCAAATAGATTTTTGAAGAAGGTTATAAGATCTTTATCTTTGTTTGGAGCGTATATGTTAATTAACACATACGTTCTATCTTTGATGACAGCTTTTACAATGATATAGCGCCCCATAGGGTCAAGAATCTGCTGATGAATAGAACAATCAAATCCAGCTTTAATCATGATTGCGACTCCACGTGCGTTAGAGCTTCCGTGGGATGTTATGATCTCTGCACCCCATTCATTCTTCCATTGTGTTTCTGTTTTAACTGTGGAGTGTGTTTCTTGCAAAAATATTATGTCTGCTTTGCGTTTTCTGCACCAAGTGAACATTTGTTCTTCTTTTTTGAAAATTGCTAATGCCCTTTACATTGAGCGATACTAATTTAAAAACATCCGCCATTTAGCATATCTGATTTGATCTGAAGTTGGAAACTGCAGAAGAAGCCAAAAAGAGAGAGAGAAAAAAAACCTATGGTGACGAAAAAACATCTTAAGAGTAAGAGAATAAATTATCTTCGAAATCAAAGTAATATAAAGAAAAACTGTTAAAGAATGTGCGCATTGAAAATAACTGAGATTTGCAGGCGTTGATTGGGGCCTATCAGTAGTAAAATCGAATTTATAATTAATTACCGCGTCGCCGTATACAAGAAAATAATTTATACAAACTACAAATAACGTAAATACACAAAATGTTTCTCTACCGTGCATTTGAGCTCATCAGCCCTCAGTCTGCCTAAACTGTGCTATTCATAATAAGTCCATAGTAAGGAAGATTATCGGTCTCCGCACCCCTATATACTTGTCCATTAATAATTAGCTTGTCAACTTTGAAAAAAAAAACTGACTGTTTCCCTTGTTTGGCTTTCTTTAGTACTGGGTACAGTTTCTGATGAATTGCATCAATCTCTTTGGGATAGTCGTGAGAAATTCCTATTCCGGTACCCTTCAATTTTTTAACCTTTGACATTACGTACTCTTTATCCTGATAGAAACTAAATTTGGCGATTATCGGCCTAGGCTTAGTACGTGTTTGCGAGTTTCGCCGAGTTGGTAGGCGATGCACCCGGTCAAAGCGAATTTCATTCATATCTTCTCTTATTATTCCCAGTTTCTCTTCCATCATATTTCTCACTAAATCTTCAGTTTCTCGCGGTGTCTCACCTTCTGTTTCGTCGAGATTAAATATCTTTACGCTTTCCCTTCTCGTATAGGCCTCTAGTTTGATGTTTCGGCACTTTATCTGCTCCATCTCCTTTCTAAGTTTTCGCACCTCTTCGCTGTCTTGTGCTTGTTGCGTGCATAAACTCGCCACGCTGGGTTTTAGTTCTTGTAGTTCTTTCTTCGTGTTTTCTGCCGCCTTCTTTAATTCTTTGTTTTCATCTTCAATGGTTTTTAGACGATCCTTCAGAGTAGCAATTTCGGAAAACAAGTCCAGCAGTTTATCCATCTTGGCCTCCAAATTAGCCAGCCTTCCAGAAGCTTCGCACCAATGGTCGCCATCACACTCTTCATCCGTTTGAGAACCGGTAGATTTTGCCTTCACTACACAATCAAACACACAACACCGCTATAAGGCATGGGCGCGTTGGTCAGCCAAGCCCAAGATAGACATTTATTGACACATCAATAAGATACAGGAGTCATAATTAGAAGATATAACTGTTAGCTTACATGCACCACAGCCGGACACGTAAACCCTAAAAAACCCGCTACGGGAAAAAATAGGGACCGTGTACCCCCAACCAATGCTATGGCGCGACCTTTGGGGTTTTAAGGTTTACAACAATTTTGCAAAAGAAGCAAGGTAACAAATAAATAAACAGATGAAATAATCTAAACAACGTAGTGTGAAGCCGAGGAAGGCTGACCGTAGAATGTCACAACTTTCTCAACGGACACTTTTCAAACCGCCTAACCGTGAGGCCTCACGCACTACCCTCGCCCCAGTTTTCTGATACGTGTCGGCAAAATATTAATTTATGTTAATCAGGACCAACACAAATTACATATTTTGCCTTCACTACACAATCAAACACACAACACCGCTATAAGGCATGGGCGCGTTGGTCAGCCAAGCCCAAGATAGAAAGTAAAAGAAAGGGCTTGAGCTCATAGAGATAATGATTTAGATACTTCAAGCCTACTGGCGAGAGAATCTTTAACATAAATGTTCTTTGCTGTGGCAGTAGCCCATCGACCATGGCGCTGAAGGTTCCTTTCTGAGACACCGGAACTAGCTGCCGAAGTAGCGCCCCCTGACCTAGTGGAATGCGTACTAAACTTAGAGATATCAGGCACAATGCTCGCAAAAGAGTTCTTAAAAGACTGTCTATAAGTTGAATAGCTGATAGGCTTATTTACAGAAATAAGACGCTTACGATTACCAGAAGAGGAAATAGGTCTAAACAAATATTCGTCTGAATTATCAGCAATAAGAGCTTTCTGCATATACAATTTGAGCAAGGTGCAAGGACACGTATCCGTACGCGTTTCTGCGATAACAACAGATCTCCCCTCTCTTAGTTGGTCAGTCTTGCTTTTCTCAATATTAATGGTCATGAAACCCTCACTAAAGAGAACATCCTTGCTACGAATAACGCATAACTCAGAACTTCTAAGAAAACCAGAAAATGCAAGAATGAACATAACTAAATTTCTCAATTGCAAAAGATCTTCTAAGTTAAAATCTGCAACAAGAAGCTTTAGGTGGCTCACATCCAGGGGTTCCTTCCTGTTGGTTGAAGGCTGGCTAGCAAGGCGAAGAGCTCCTTCTTTAACAGCGATAACAGTGGGGTGTGTAGTAGGCGAATCGACTCCGGCAAGGTGGTGAGCCCATCTAAAAGCATAGAACGCACAGTTAATGGCGGAGGCAGACTTGGACGACTCAAGAAGGTGCTGCAAATAAAGGGCACAGTCGATCGGTCTAACGGGAAAGTCCTTGGAGTCCAAGACTTCTCTGGCGAAAGCTCTCCATTTGTTGAAAGCCCTGAGGTAGACTTCGGATGTCCCGGCTGCTTTAGAAGCTAACACTGTTGATTTAAGGTTCTCTTTCAATAGGGACACAGTGGCAGTGTTCTGGGTCTCTGAAGACCAGAAACCGGAAACGAAGATATCTATGGAAAAAAAACAAATGAGAGATACGAAATATGAGAGATAACGAAAAACAGCATATAAGGTCCGCCGGCGGAAATTTAATGTGGATTCAAACAAAAACAATATTCTCTCTAAGGAATATCGATATTCGAGGTCCGTACATATCCGCAAACATAAATACCCCTCAAGGGTGAAAACGCATAGAGAAAAAGGTACAAGCGAAAAATCAGTGCCCTACAGGCAAAAAACAACGTCAATAACATCAAACTCTCATAGCCCTCAAGGCATACCCCTCTAAGGTTTAAATACATGGTAAACAAAATACCCCTCTAGGGCAAAATAGCTGATAAGGAAGACACTACTACACAACTCGGAGCGAATAAATAAGGCGCGTAAAAGAACGACTTAACAACTAGTATTCTAAGCATACATAACCCCTCCAGGGTATGAAGCCATAACAGGTACGAGCAGCAGCTCAAATACCAGGGACACGAAACGACTCGCGTGAAAAATCAGAATCTAGTCTGGGGACGATGCCAAAGTCAATACGCAGAGCTAATGAAACAAAAGGGATTGGCCTACTGCCAAAAATAGAGTTCTTGGCTTTTCCTCTAATGAACAAATTAGGAAAATTAGGCAGGATAACCCAGTCATGAATAAATGTACTCCAGTGTAAACCATCTGAACACAGGATGGGCCAGAAGTGGGCTGATCTCCAAAGGGGAACAATTAGAGTTCCTTTTGCACTGCAAAGCTTCATGTGATTGATAACTTTACAAGTTAAATAGACAGGAGGGCACAGCCAATTATTGTGATGAGACCAATCCTGAGAAAATGTGACCTTGCACGGGAAAACGTACTTTAACGCTTTTTCGTTTAACGACTTAAATCGTTAGTTAGTCGTTAGATTACCGTTAGGACGACTTAGAAAATCGTTAGAAGCGTTAGAATGGTCGTTAGAAAAATTTTCTTTGTCGTTAGAAGCGTCAGAAAAATCGTTAAAAAAGATCATGCACGTCGTTAGATGTATCAAGAAAATTCGTTCAAATCGTTAGTGAAAATCGTTAGAATCTCCGTACAAGTCGTTAGTTAAAATCGTTAGAATCTCCGTTTAAGTCGTTTGAAACGTTAGAAAATCAGTTAGAATTACCTTTCAAGTAATAATGTGAACGCTAAAGGAAGTAATACTTGTTGGATTATCGCTCTGTTATCGTTTAAATCGTTATGTTAGTCCAATTGTTTTATAAACGCACCTGATGATCATCGGTGTATTCGACTCGTGTTTAGGAGAAATGCGAACACGAAGGCAAGCAAGCAAACAAAACAGTTTATCTATACCTTAACGAATTTTTAATAAAATTATGCATACATTGAAACTCGACTGGACTTCGTTCCTTAGTCAATTCTTTAAGAAGTTGCCAAACATCAAGAAGTATCATCACTTCCGTTTCTCCAAGGAAAACCCTGGAATGATCTACTTCAAGGAATTCGTGTCTTCTCCAGAACAATCGTTCCAGTTGTTAAAGAACAATGTTATTCTTCCGCCTGCTTCAACCCTTCCTCGCGAAATCAAACCCGATGGACTGACCGAGGAACGCAAGAACTATCTTTACCGCGAAATAAGGCAGTTTTGTAAACCAGGAACCGAGCACCTCGTAGCTCCAGCGCCATGAATTTCCGAAACGGCTCTTTTAGAGTCAATGCGCCCTGCTTTCGTCGTTTTGGACGTTTGTAGGTCGCTTAAAACGGCTCTTTTAGGAGCCACCAAATCTATGAAAGTCATGATCAACATTGAGTTATCTGAGTACTTTAATAATTGCGGAATAAAGTCTATTCTTTTTATTAAATTAAGAGCTGTAAACTGCGAGAACCTTCACCTCCATATACGCTCCACATGGTATCCGGTCGGATCATAAGCCTTCCTTAGATTAGCCCCAACCCAAAGTCGAGTAGTCCTCAACCCAAAGTTTATTTTCCCCAGTTTAAAAGACTCTTTAGACGCCGTACTTTTCAAAAATAATTTTCCTAAATTGACAAAAAGACGCCTCTTGATTCAGACGCCAAACTTTTTGGCCGTTCCTAATACAGTTCCAAAAAAACCAGTCAAATTACATTATAATAATCTATGAATTAGATCGGCACATTAAAAGTACGGCGTCTGAATCAAAGGCGTACTAATTTAATTCAGACGCCGATCTTTTCATGCACAGTAAAAACCCGCGTGTAAGAACCTAGGGATTTAAGAATCTTCTGGCAGAAATTTGCTTTTTTAATACCCCAAAACATAAGAACCTGTTTAGCCAAATAAATTCCAAAGTCATTGAAGTATGGAAAAGTTGCCGCCAGATTGGACCTTTAAAGTTAAGGTTTTATAGGTTTTGTGATTGTTGTTTGACCAAAGGAAAATTTCCATGTAAGAAAACTGAACTTCGGTCAATATTATTTTATATAAATATATTTTTATCGAACGACTATTTGGACTAAGTCTCGTTTAATTATTTCAGTATTTAGGTTGCGCGCGCGAATGGCATCGTTTCATGTTTGCTTTAACCCATTTTTGTTTTTGTTTTACAAAATTCTGTCCTTAAGTCCGTCTGAATTCCGTCAATAATTATAAACACGCACCAGTTCTTGAATAAGCCTTCTTTGTCCATAAAATCACAAGTATAAACAATTGAAAAGTTTTAAGATAAAAAGGGAAAAAGATCACACGTTCCTTGCGCGGGCCACTAATGAACTGGTATTGTTAATAAGGCCAAACTGTAAACAACTAAGTTTTGAAATTTGTAGTAAACCTTGCCGCGAATGTGTGACATTCCAATAATTAAAAATATTTTTTGTTGGTCCATGTTCGCACGCGCGGGAAAGTCACAAGTTTCATTGAGTATAAACAATAGAGAAGTTGACAAATTCACATTTACCTCAGGCGGGCCACTGACAAACTGATATTGTAAAGGAAATCTTTACTACAGAAAGTTGCTCCTTGTTCCGTTCGCACGCGGCCAAAATTTAATTAATTTTGCGCGTGTGACGAAATAATCCAAAATTATGGTGCGTCACTAAGTGAAAGACACTAGTCTGCGCGCTGTTATTTATTAAGAATTTGCTTATATAAGAAGTTTTAAAAGCGCATTAAAGAAATTTTTATCAATAAAGAACTGAGAGAAAAACTTGTTATTTTAATCTTAACAGCGAACATCTTACACTTAAATTACTTTTTTTCTCTTCGGTCGATGAAGAGAGTGGATATAGCGGGACCTGGGGCCAAGCAATCGGTTGCTATGACAATGTTAAACCGGTTGTGTCCTGGGCACAAAGTTGCTTCGCTCATCCTTAGACGTTGCCCAAACGTTTTTGCCGAAATAATTTTACACTTAAAGACTTTTTAACGCTAAAGTTAAGGAGAAAAACACTAAAGAAACTTCCTCGCACTGCTCATTTTAATCTGATGTGGTCGAAGAGTCGAAAATATGCGACAGTTATTTTACATCTGCAGCGAATTCTGCTTTCGATGTCCGAAAGCACTGTTTTATACCATTATAAACACTGAACTTTCGGTAAGTAATAAAGATTTTATCATTTGGAAATGATTTGGCGTCCTTCTAATAAGCTAGACTAGTTCTTAGACTAGCTGTGTATCACTTCTCGTTCAATTTCTTGCTCAAAGCACATGTTTCAGTCGTAATGTCTTCTCGATCTCGGCGCGAAATGATAACTTATGATTTTAAGCTTACTTGGCAAAGTAAGTCCGCTCGTTTATGTTTATGTCGTTAGCCAATTCGTTAGTCCGCTCGTTTATGTTTATGTCGTTAGCCAATTCGTTAGTCCGCTCGTTAGAGTCGTTTGAAAAAGTCGTTAGGCACTTCGTTAGAATGTTCTCGCAAGTCGTTAGATATTTTTGCTTGAGCGTTCAACTCGTTAATAAAGTCGTTAGAGCGTTATGAAAAGTCGTTAGTTACTCGTTAGTTAGACGTTAGTTTTTGCCCGTTTAACGAAATATCGTTAAAGTACGTTTTCCCGTGCAAGGTCACAAATGCGTTGACCCCACTGGAACCAGGCTGATAGAATCTGGAATTGAACAAGGGGATCTTGGCGTTGTAAGAACAAGCAAACCTATCGCAGGAATGTGGGCCCCATAACTCGTCAAGGGCATGGAAGACTTCATCATTGATAGTGTAATCATCGTAGTCGATAAATTTACTGACATCATCAGCCGCACTATTAAGGTCTCTTGGGATCCATTGAACATCAATGTTAATGGCATTAAGCAAACAACTTTGATAAATATCCATGGCAAGATCCTGCAACAAATGAACTTTGGAACCAGAGTTAACAATCCGAACGACGTTCTGGTTGTCAGTAAACCAGGTGACTGTCTGTGCTTTCAAAGATTCGTTAAACGCCTTCAAGGACAAAGAAACAGCTAACAACTCTCTGTACGTAGAACTCTGAGCTTTCTCGAAATCCGACCAGTTTTGATGGAAGATCTTGCCCTCGAAGTCAATAAAACTAGCACAAGCAGAGCCAGAGGCATCCGAATAGACAATCTTGGAAGGTTTACTGCTAACAGGCCACATAGGAATCCCATTTAAGCTTGCCACATTGGATGACCAGAAATTGAGCTCAGCCAAGGCGTCTGAAGAGAGGTATACGGAAGCATTCCAAGACGGCGCAGAGTTGATGACAGCAAACAGATTCCTGGACATAAGTCTGGAGACATTGCCGACGCAGTTGCCAAGAGAAATAATCTTCCCGCAAACACTAGCAAGCTTACGAACTGGAAGACAAATTGAAGAAGTAGCCAAAAGAGACGACAAATCTTGTTGTAAAGAAGTAACACGCTTCTCAGTAGCAGAAATTTCAGACGTTGCCGTGTTTAAAACGGTCCCGAGCCACGTAATAATCTGCGTTGGCTCCCAAACACATTTAGCTTCGTTAGGGAGAAAGCCAGATTTAAACAAATCAGCATGAACTTGTAAACTTGCAATTTTCGCTTTGCTCTCGTCAGCAGCAGCCCCGAGGCCATCATCCAAAAACACAATAATCGCTTTCGACTCTGACCTCCATTTCTTGACTAAAGGCTTAAGCAACTTGGTAAACAGAAAGGGAGCAGAACTGAGACCGAACGGTAAAACAGTAAACTCAAAATATCTTGTGCATCCTGAAGAAAAAGTCCAAGCAAAAGATAGAAATTGCCTGTGTTCGGGAAAAATCTCGACGTGATGATACCCTGATTTAAGGTCAAAAGAAAACATGAAATCGCCTGGATTCAGCACTTCTTTCGCGACAGTCAAATCTTCACACCTGAACTTGATTTTGTAAAGAAACTGGTTAACGTGACGAAGATCTAAAATAAGCCGTTTTTTGCCTGATTTTTGAATGGAAACAGACAAAGGATTGATAATCACAGGTGCTTGAAATACTTCAGCGACACAACCTTGCGAGATAAGCTCATTAATAGCGGATTCAACAAAAGGTGATTCATCCAAAGCCGAAGAATTGTTCTTAGCCACAAAGGGCGTCGGAATTTGTAAAAGTGGTAGCTTGTAACCAAACTCAATCACGTCCAGAATAAATTTAGGTGCGCGGATGTCCTTCCAGAAATTTAAAGCTCTACGGAGTCTTCCCTTGACAGATACGCAATCAACACCAGATTTCAGCAAACAGGACGCTCCATTAACGCGAAGAAAAATCAGATCATCAAAAGTTGAGTTCTCCTCTTCAAGCACAAGGTCCAAATCCAGTTCGGAATCCGAAATTAGTCACTTAGATTGTTGAGCGGCCTTCGAGGTGCTGGCAAACTGTAGGGTAGGGCAACAAGCCCTCCAATGACCCGGTTGACCGCAAGCAAAACATACACCAGAGCTAGATCTCTGGGACAAACTCTGAGGACGCACACGCGAAAATAAATTAGGCAACTGTGAGGCGGAAAGTTGCGGTGTCGCAGCGGTGACAGGCGTTACAAATCTTCTTTGCTGAGCTGAGCGAGAAGCGAACCGCTTGGTAGATCTAGCTGCTCTAGACTCTGCCCTGTAGATCTTTTTCTCGTCCTCTTCATCGTCCGCAAGATCATGATGCTTGTACTCAACCACAGTTTTCCAACCGTAAGGCGATTTGTCTGCCAACAAAATTAACTTCTGGCGTTCCTTCAATAAGTCCATACCTTTGTCGAGCGCCTCCTTGGTCTTTTGCAAATCTTTGTTATCAAGGGCAGTCTGCGCGTCCTCGACGGCATCCTTAATAGCCTTGTTAGCGTTGAATTGTTCCTCGTTACTCTTTTTATTGAAATGATGGACGGGATCCCGCTTCAACCTTTTGATTTCCGACATTTGGTGCGATGCAATGGTCTCATTAGAACGCTTGAGATCCGATATAGAGGATTTAACAAGATCCTGAATCTGAACGAGAAGACCTTGATTGTTATCCGCGATGACTTTTCGAACGCTCTCTTCATCCATAACGGGAAAAATAGGGAAAAGGACAAATACAAACAACGTAGTGTGAAGCCGAGGAAGGCTGACCGTAGAATGTCACAACTTTCTCAACGGACACTTTTCAAACCGCCTAACCGTGAGGCCTCACGCACTACCCTCGCCCCAGTTTTCTGATACGTGTCGGCAAAATATTAATTTATGTTAATCAGGACCAACACAAATTACATTTTGTCGCAGTCGCTTGCGTGAGGTAGTCTTCGAATCGGTTGGGACCTCTTCCGTTTCAAGTTTTTCCATTTTTTGCAGACAGAGCGCTGATTAAATTGAGATTCACATACTTTTTTAAAGATTTCTTCAGGAGAGATCAAATACACGTCTGTCTTCTACCTGTGCTACCGCGCCTTCCCCACTAGTTTCGATATCGGTCCGTGTAAAATTTTACCGGCCAACAGTTGTCGAAGCTTCTTTTGAAAACAAAAACTTTAACTCTGTTTCCCTGCAGATCTACGGTCCCTTTCTGCTTGCAACACAGAAACAAGAATAATTACTAGACTGTAAACTCGTTAACCCTATTCAGACCGGGCTTTTTTGGACCTTCTCAGACCGGGGGGGGGCTTCGGAAGCCCCCCCTATCTAACTTCCAGAATATTTAAGCAATCACAATGAAACTTATAGGATGTATTGTATGTCCGAAAATCTTTCTTTTGGTATATGTCACGTGATATGGTGACGTCACATCACGTGACAATTACATCATGATGTCAAAACAGCCGCCATCTTGGATCCGCCATCTTGGATTTCAAAATTCTTCCAAAATGCCCGAAAACCACCCAAAATTATTGCAAAGTACTCAAAATCAATAAAAATGTGCTTTAAACCCGTAAAAATGTAAAAATAATTCCATTTAAGTTGATTTTTATTGACAGAAACACGCAAAATTACAAATTTGGGAAAACATGCCTGTCAAAATGACGTTGCCATGGTGATGTCAAGTTCATGACACATCATCCAACCCTACCAAATTGTTGCCAGATAAATTTTAGGAAAACTCAGAAAGTTTGGGAGCGTTTGATGTAATCTTAAAAAAGTTATAAAAGTTCAAAGTCAGCGCGGGCCTCAAAAGCCCCCCCCCGGTCTGAATAGGGTTAAGAATTCCTTAATCTCGAAAATTTGGAAGGAAAGCGGTCTATTTCCCCGTTTAACAAACAAAAACTTCAGAACTCGCGTAATTTTCACTCTATTCCCCTTGTAACACGAAAGTTGTTTATCCTAAAACGCCTCGTTTTCATGTCTCGTACCAGTTTTTTTCCGCGCGTCCGCCATTTGTGAAATCGGTGTATCGGGGACGAGAATGTTCTCGCCTCGCCCCGCCTCGTCCCCATTTTTCGCGCGGTCATTCATTTTTTGGCTTCAAGCTCGACGGACTCTGCGAAAAAATAGGGACAGCTCGTAGTCTAACCGCACGTGGTAAGCAATTCCAAAGGGTGATAGCGCTATATCGTGCGTTGTCCAGAGGCCGATTTATAACCTGGGATATTGAAACTGTTCTTCTTTCTCGTGTTACGGTCATGCACAACAGAACGTGTTACAAACTGATCACACAAATAATTGGGCGCTAGTCCCTTGACACATTTAAACGCAAGAATGCCTACCGTATACGTCAAATAATTAACTACTCATGTTATATGGTCGCACGGCATGCTTTGCAAGCGTTTGTTTTTACTTTGCTTCTGTCGCTAAAGGAAGGCGTTTGAAAATCGAAAATATTTGGGGCATTTGGTGGTCTAAAAAAATAATATTTACTGGAAGTAAAAAAACACAAGATTAACATATATTTTTTGACAAACATGATCGTAACGTTATGTCGCGCACCGCCATAATTCTGAAATTAAAAATGCGCTGGTTTCCGAACGAAGGGCGCTATTGAGTTGAAGTTTCGAACAGACATAATTTTAATACCTCTTATGCCTGGTGCGGATAAACACGTTAGGGACTCCTTAGTTTTGTATATTATATAGTATATTATACTATTAGTACGCAAAAACGATCTATTGAATGAATTTCACGCCGTATGTTATGAACGACAATTCAGTCCAAAAGTAACCATTTTAAACTCTGCCATGCAATACTTCAGAATTGACGAGATAGATCAAAGTTTTTTTTTTCTGAGGAAAGCATCTGCTGGCTGAGGTGAATTTAATCTTTCATTGTTCTTTTAGCCAATAACAAGCCATAAACCAGACATGAACGAGGGTCTGAAGGGGGTTTAGTGTTTAGTGTTATTCGGCACATAATTTTTTAGTGTTTGCTGTTAAATTGGCCAATTTTTTAATGCTTACTAGTACTGTTTCGGGAGAAAATGCCGTTAAGTATTTAGAGGGTATTTCGTAAAAAATCCATAGTCTTTACACTGCAAACATATATCTTTCGCATGTAAATATAACGACGACAATATGGTGGAAATTTTTCGTATTTTTCCTCGGAAATATTCGGTAGTCTTCGGACATCTTTTGTAGTCTTCGGAAATATTCGGTAGTCTTCTGGAATCTTTGGTAGTCTTCGGTAATCTTCCAAAATGATCGGGAATCGTCGGAAAATGACCGAATACTTCCATGAGCGTCATTGCTGATCCAGATCTAAACAAGGACGTCAACCCGAATACAATTTGCTGTTGTTTTTGTGACTGGCCCTTGCCCGCCTAAATATTATATATAAAGGCTTAAACATTCCCCAGACATGAAACATTTTACGCTTTTTGAACCTTTCCTTATATTTCGCGCCTCTTGCCCGCGCTCAGTACCAGTGCAATAATGAACACAAAGGAAGAACCAGTTCTCTCGTTTTTACCGAAGTACTGAAATTTTGTTTCTGTGAGATTGAAGGTGAGAAATTACGAGTCAGAAACAAATGCTTAAAACCGGTAGACAAGCGCGCGGTGAATTTTGCAATAAATGTCGGCATTCTTTCGATTCTTAAAAGCGTTTAGCATTATCTTAGTAACTGTTAAAGTTCAAATTGTTCGTCTCAGTGAAGTCTATTATATAATTGTGAAGTTGGTATTTTTGGAAAATAAAAGTTTAAGGAGCGAAATTTATTTCCCTTTCGTGTGTAAAAGTGGAGAAAAACGAAAGACTAGAAACAGATCTTGGAGATTAAAATTAAAACCTGCGAGCTAGTCAATACTTTAAATTTGAATAATTAGATCATGAATAAAGTCACTCTGACAAATTAAACATTTCCACCTTTAATACATATTTTCTTATATTTGCGAAATAAACATTCAAACAATATCTTTAGCCTGGTATAATGTTACAAAA
Organism: Oculina patagonica; assembly: GCF_052425735.1. Classification (NCBI taxonomy): domain Eukaryota; kingdom Metazoa; phylum Cnidaria; class Anthozoa; order Scleractinia; family Oculinidae; genus Oculina; species Oculina patagonica. The sequence continues at coordinate 1,946,267 of NW_027558036.1, forward strand.
ACATTGCCCCTATCACTGTTTTAAACTGAAACCGAATACAACTCAGCAATAACCAACTTCGTCAATGTATGATTTGTCAATCCCTTATGGAAATGTGCCAGCGCATCCTACAGAAATGTTAATGTTCTCAGAGAATTAGAAAAGCAAAAACACAAAGGATTCGCGTTCCCTAGCTTATATGAAAAGTCAGCGGCATGGCAAAAGTTTCGGATTCTTCAGATCTTCATCACTGTGATAAAAATACCTACACGCGTATTAAATAAGTCAGTGTTTAGTATAATAGCAGTTTTGAGGGAGTATTGGGGCTTGCCGTGTTGCCATTTTTTTTTATGCGGTGTTACGGTGAATAAAACCCCATCTCGCGGTGTTGCGGTGATCTCAAACCCTTGTGTTTTTAAACCGACTGTGTTTGGTGAAACGAAATTATTAGCGGTGTTACGGAACTAAATTCGTAGCACATACACATATTTATATTATTATTGTTATCCTCTTAATGGAGCGCGGAGTATGTTAAAAAAGCGCGTCCGCTACGGGGACTTTATTTTTACCGTAATACTCCAAAATGTTTAGACGACGTTTTTCTACGGACGAAAAATATTCAAACACTCTTTTTGTCCGACAGTTTTATCATCCGAACATTTATTCATCCTCATCGCTAATAAAGCGCCTGCTTTGCACGCACTCTAAGGTAACCGTACAGCTGCCACTGGCAAATAGAAAGTCTTTTTCTCTGTAGCTGTCATTTTTACTCGGTTTCTCACGATTTATAAACCAGGTTACTCACAGCAGCCTTTAACTGCTGATAGTACTAAAATTATAATCTTTATATTCAGAGAAGACTCGACAATAAGAGAAGTCGTTCTAGGGGAGGAAATAGGCGCAAGCCGGAAAAAATAATTGCAGAAGTTCGAAGACATTTCTTGTTAATAGTGACAGCTAGAATTTATTCTAGTTGCTCCTAAACATTATTGGTCTAGCAAAATGTGGGTTTAATAAACAGCAGTGTTTATTGACAAAGTGACTAGGACTGCAGATGTCTTTAAAATATATATATATATTTCCACAAAAATAAGGACTTTTTCTATTTTCTTTTCGGCACAAAATGTAAAAACCAAAAAAATTCTCAAACCAGTTGTTCCCAATAATTGTAAAAGGAAAACAATGCATTTTATATAATGATTACAGGTCGTTACATGAAATTTTCGCGCCTTTTAATTTTCAAAACAGCGAAAAATGTAGCGAATAATTCGAGGTCGCTTATCTATTTGAACAAATTTGAAAAAATATATATCCAAATTCACAACACATATGTCGAAAAATGACAAAAAGCGCGAAATTATGTGTCGGGAAATAGCGCTCTTCAAACATCGCAAAATTAGTTGTCAGCTTTTTACCTCAGTCTCCTACGCACGAGCAAATAAACGGAACATAGTAAAAAAGACAGAGGAAGCTCTCGAGGATCACGTTTCGCCGCTTTTCTCTCAATTTTCCGCTGTTTCGCGTTCTTAGCGCCACATGAAATACAGTCGAAGCTCTCGTAAGCGGGCACCCTCGAGACGCGAAAAAAGTGTCCATAACTGGAGCTGGCCGCTTACGAGAATGGTTTTCGTAAGCGGCCACTAGAGGTGTAGGGGATAGATGGCCGCTTACAGGAGCTTGCCCAGCAAACAATAACCGGACGGACGTGGATGAGGACAAAACAAGCACTGAAATGTGGTACTCTAATTATTGTAAAATCATTGTCACGAAAGGCGATGTGAAGTTGGTTGATAAAAACAAGATACAGAGGTTGTTAGTAGGATTTTCTTTGGGGTGTTCGCTTACGGGAGCTCAAAAACAAAGAAAAAGTCCAAATCGTAATCCCTGCAAGTGTCCGCGGCCGCTTACGGGAATGTCCGCTAACGAGAATGTAAAACTACAGAGTTTGTATGGGAGTTAAAACGGGGTTTCAAATAAGGTGGCCGTAAGTAGAGCTGTCCGCTTACGAGAGTGTCCGTTAAGAGAGCTTCAACTGTATACTCAAAGTTTCGTATTCTGATTAACATGTCCAGTTTAAAATTAAAATTAAGTAAAAGAGTATAATTCATGTCATCTGCTATGGACAATTATACAAAGCGTCCAGTACAAAAGCAATCATGTTTTTAAACTCTCTAAACATTTTTAAAATCCTACAAGACATGCAGATCAAAGTTTTTTTTAAGACATCGTCTGAGGTGCTTATAATTATTTTTCTTTGTGACCCAATTCTTGTACGTATGTCATGTATAACGTCAGAAACAAAACAAACATGCTAACAAAACATCATAAATCAGACATGAATGTCCAAGGCATTGATTGACAAATTAATTTATATGTAAAATGGAACGCATTGCTGGTTTGCAACCACGTGACAAAGCGGCCATGTTGGGGGTCAAAACAATAAAATAAATTTTCGCAAAATTTGCATGATAAAAACGTTAAATTCCCAGTGGAGGGAAACGCTTTGTTCTTGTCTCCCGGCATGGCCACCGTGACGTCAGTTGCAAGCCAGCAATACGGTTAACTTCCTTAGTGTCTCTCTGTTGTTAAGGTTTTATTCACAATTAAAGAAAGCAAACATCACTAGTCTTTGGGTGCACTTTGGCAGCAAGAGATCAATGACTTAGGTGAACTTTAGCCGGACTTAGCTGTCTCGCCCTGCTTCTAACAGGCGTAAGTCAACCAAGCGTGATATTTATCTGAGCGCAAGAAACTGGCACGAGACTCGGAAACACGAAAAAAACAAATTTGGGAAAACATGCTTATCAAAATTCCGTTGCCATGGCAATGTCAAGTTCCTGACACAACATTCTGTGCCACTAAATTTATTCCAGATAAATTTTAGATAAACTCACAAAGTTTGGCAGGGTTTGGTTGAATCGTGGAAAAGTTATAAGCGTTTAAAGTCAGGGCGGGTCTCAAAAGCCCCACCCCCCGGTCTGAATAGGAGGTATTCCGCCTATTGACGTTTTCGATAAAGAAAACAATTAAAACAATTGCGATAAAAACCATTTGCGGCACTGACTTAAACTGAGATACCTTAGAAAGAAGCCTTTCGGGCCATTTGTGACCCTGATTACGCCAGCATTACCCGCTGTCTAGTCAATGCCAATAAAAGTCCCTCCTAATTCACATGTTACGCATTTGCTGATAATGAAGCGCTTTTGATTTTCAGTAAGATCGTATCATAGGTAAAGGTAAAGGTAAACTTTATTTATGCAGGGTGGCCCATTCAGCACAGTGGCTGGTATCCGGAGGGGCCCTGCTAAATACAATTTATAAAAATATAATATATCTAAAATTTAAAAATAGTTATAAAAATAGAGTTAAAACTTATGTCTAATACTTGAAATAGTTATATAAAAGAGAGTTTAAAAACTGAAACGGATTACAAGCAAGTAATCAAAAGAGTCGGAAGTAATCAAAGGAGTCGGAAATCAAAAGAGTCGTAAGGTCCTCGGAAATACTCTGATACGTTTTCGACCACAAAACGTTTTCAATCCTTAATGAAATGTTTGAGAAAAACAGACGACCCCTGGCCAAAAACCACACCTGAACATTCTAAAACACATGGAAACCAACAAGAAACCGATTAACCAAATGCAAGGCTGATTGTCCGAACAGCCTTGCATTTGATTATCGTTTTACTCTATATTGCTGATCCTGATCTACGCCAAGATCCGGCTTCACTTTGCTTCTGTTTAATTTGTACAAGTGGGCCTTGCATTATTTTGGTACCGTTAACAAGAAACCACTCAGACGTTCTTTCACTGGGCAACATAGTGGCGCATTTTCTTAGGTGTAAAGTTCTACTTCTTTAGGTTATTTTATATAACTGGTCTCTTGTAACCCTTCCTCTATTGACTCTATCGCTTATAACTGACTTTCTTTATGCACATCTTATACGTATGCGCTTGGACGTGCTTTCGACCTTTACGGACCTCTTCCAGATTTGGCAGTGGTAGTCGTATGGTCGCTGTATAATGTTCTTTAGAATGTTCCAGATTTCCTGTAAGAGATCCGAAGCACTCGAATGCTCTTCGTAAACAATCGCGCGAGATCGACAGATAGTCCACACTAACAAAAAAAATGTAAAATTAAGGTGAGGTAAAACTAACTACTTTCTGTCAAAATTTGAACCGAAAGCTGAGAAATAGGTAAGATGTTATACGAAAGTTAAGAAATGGCTGAGATCTTAACTGATAACTAATATCCAGCACCCCACCCTACCCTTAAGTTGAATTTTTACCTGGCACATAAATTAAAAAAAATGTCGTTTCTTTCTTTTAGCAAAGTTTGAAAAGAACTTGTTAACGATGTGCAAGTGGATCTATTTATCGCTGCTAGCGATTCTCTTATCAGTATGGAAATTAAAAGGTAAGATGTTAGATGATAAAATCATTTGAGACGAAAACATTCCTGCGGCATGAAATACTTATAATTGTCATGACATGTATAAACATGGAAATATTTTGTTTACAGTAAAAGGTAGATACAGTAGGTAAAAATCGGACGAACGTCGTAAAATGCCGGTTATACCTTTCTGGGCTTAGAATTTTGTCAGGGGTTTTGGCTTGGCTGTTTACAGTTGAGTTTATTTCTGAGCGGGCTTATCAGTAACGTCATATAAAAACCGTTTCGCTAACATGCAGCGTTTTAAAGTATCTCATGAGCGATGTATTGCAAAAGCCACTCAGATGAAAAGATGTATATAATTGATGTGTACTTTGTTTGCAAACTTGTTTATTGTCCATTTTACATTGAACTGCAATGTTCTATGAGGACGTTACTGGGTTGACATGGACATTTTGAATGGAAGGGAGATTATATCCAGGGGGACTAATAATCGGAATAGGACGGGTATAACCGACATTGACGGATTAAACATTTAAAAGTCGGTTTTATAAATTAGATAGGGCTTTCATATGTCTAGCAGTAAGAGAAATTGTCTACTTGGCGCCGAGTTTGGATTTTTTTCCGCTGCGAAAAAAAAAAAACATAAAAACATTGCAATTTTGATTGGACCAACGACCTTGCTTACAAAACATAAAAAAAACATCACATGTACAAGGAGTAATCTGGAACAATTAAACTTCTACTTCTTAACAAACTGTTCGTTATTTTTGTTTTCGAGTTATTTGCCTTTTGCAACAGCCTAAACAATATCACGTTTCTCATAACAGTTTGATTTCTTTTATCTTACAAGTGTTGCTATTTCTTTTTTTAATTATAACGACATATCTGACATTATCGCATTCTATTTAACAGTTGTGTATTGCACACAATGCGACTTTGACTTAGACTTAGACGCCAGAAGGACCATTCACTTCGATTCATTGGGGAAGGATCGGCGGTTCTGTGCAAGAAGACCGTATTGCAGCTGTGTTATCACGGCCTTACCGGAACATCATATCCGGTTAAAATTTGTGATTTTCAATCTGGCGAACTATTATAACATTTACGGTGATTTGACACAAGACTGGCTTTACGTATATAATGGTAATTCATCACACCTGAATACGTTATTGGGGAGTTTTACCGGAACAAAGCAATCATTCGCAGTGCAGTCAAGTGGCCGTTTTATGATGATCCAGTTGAAAAGGGATGGCTGGTCTCGCACTATCTTCAAAGCCTCTTACAATTACAGCACAACAAAAGGTAAGCAGTGTTTATCGTCGTACAGAGGGTTTATTTCAGAGGTTGAAACTGTTACATTCCTACACTTATCAATTTAACTGTCAGACGGACGTTTGAACATCTTTGAGAGAAGCTTTAGTTGACGAACCTTATATTTTACACAGTTGCTTTTTTATCCTTTAAAAAACGCTTTGCACAAGGATCGGTAGAAGAGACGGAAATTTCTAAGAATAAGTGAGGTAAAGTTGCAGACAATTTGGATAGTTTTATGTGATAGGGAGGGAGAATAAATTATTTTTTGTTACTTTGAACTTGATTTATTTCCTGTTATCTTCATTGAAGTCATCGGCTTCTTAGTAAAATTCTGCTAGTATACTAATGCAAATGCTGTAATCTGATTGGCTCGGCTACTGTACAGTAAAGGGGCGGATCCAGGGGGGAGTGTATTGTGTGGCTAGCCATTCTCGATCCAGCAAAAACTAAAATAAATACAATGAAAAGGAAGTAAGGATAATGACACTTAGTAACGTGTAAAATTGTTGATATTGTTAGCTCAGACAAGGTTAAAATATTTGCTAACATCCACTCCTTCCATAACAAGCCTGGGGCTAAAATAAAATAATCAACAAAATATTTGTAAACAGCCACCCCCTTCGAAAAATTCTGGATCCGCCCCTGTACTATCAGCCATTGGTTTGCAGTGGCTGAAAGTCGTCAAGAGAATGGCGAAATTTTCTTGTTTCTCGTAAGTTTTGATAGAACGCCTAGAAATATAATTGGAAAAGACTAAAAGAAGGAAATTTACAGTCAAAACGTCAAAATTTACCGAAGGAACGGATTAGTTTCAAACCACAATTCAGTCCGCGAACGATTTCATAAAGCGCGAAGTTCAATGTTACTTCAAATGTGAAAAATAACTGCATGTGTCATTAGAAATTGTTATCTAGAGGGAAATGAGTTAGAAACAATAAGATTATTTTCTCTTGATTCTATTTAAACAATAGAGTGTATCTGTCGAGGAACTGTCGGCTGATAGTTGCCCCGCAGAAAATTGATGTTCTTAAAACAAATATTAGCCCGAGAAGCGTAGCTTCGAGGGCTAATATGCTAGTTTTAAGAACATCAAATTCCCAAGGGGCAACTATCAGACCGATAGTTCCGAGACAGAAACACTCTATTGTCTTTATTGTTTACCACTAACTTTTTTTCCGAGCGCCCATACAAAAACGAGCATCGTGAATTAGTTTTTACTTTTTAGGATAAAAATCTCAATTGAAAGCCGAAATTTAACACACGAAACAAAACCAGACAAGAAACCCACTAAATGTAGTGAATTTGGTTGGGTTTTTTTGTCTGCAGGCTCGCTTGTTTACAAAAAAAAGTCACGAGCGGGCACTATCGATCCGGGCATTTTTCTTCTGCGGGCACCATTTTAACAATAGTGTTTCTGTCGAGGAAACACTATTGTTGATGTTCTTAACACTATTGTTGATGTTCTTAAAACAAATATTAGCCCGAGAAGGGAAGCTACGAGGGCAAATATGCTAGTTTTAAGAACATCAAATTTCCAAGGGGCAACTATCAGACCGATAGTTCCGAGACAGAAACACTCTATTGTCTTTATTGTTCACCACTAAATTTTCTTCCGCGCACACATACAAAAACGAGCATCGTAAATTATTTTTACTTTTCAGGATAAAAAAACTCAATTGAAAGCCGAAATTTAACAAACGAAACAAAACCAGACAAGAAACCCACTAAATGCAGTGAATTTGGTTGGGTTTTTTGTCTGCAGGCAGCTTGTTTACAAAAAAAAAGGCACGGGCGGGCACTATCGATCCGGGCATTTTTCTTCGGCGGGGCACTATGGGCTGATAGTGCCCTCCGGCGGACGGGCACTATCGCGTCACGTGATCAATTTAAACCAATCAGAATCGGAGAAAATTTAGTGGTGAACTATAAGGGCTGAAAGTGCCCTCCGGTGGACGAACACTATCGCGTCACGTGATCAATTAAAACCAATCAAAATCGGAGAAAATTTAGTGGTGAATTATAAGGGCTGATAGTGCCCTCCGGTGTACGAACACCCCCCTATCGCGTCACGTGATCAATTTAAACCAATCTGAATCGGAGAAAATTTCAGTGGTGAACTATAAGAGGTGATAGCTGATTCGGCCATCGGCCTCAACTATACATCACCTCATAGAAATCTCGAGCTCATCTAATTGTTAAATAATATACGAAACAGACTTTTATAATTAAGAAGCTGGCTGTGTAAGATCGGACCAGTCAATTTTTAGCGGAAAATGAAAATCTTTTATTTTCTTTACGAAAGTTAAACATCCCGTGCCACACACAATTTAACAAATCGTTAACGTCACATCGTGCATTATTGAGTTAAGGATGAACGCGGGAGGTTGCTAGACAAGAAAGAACTAAGAGTCGCTCGAGGCGACTCTATATTGTTAAGTGTTTGACAAACCTCCCAAGTGCATCCAGTTTGTTTCCCATCAAGGGGAACATCGAAGGGAAACAAACTCACTGTTTCCCGCGGGACAGTCATTAAATGTTTTGTTATACCCCCTAACTGAAATTAAACGCTTTGTTGTCTTCATTTGTTCATCACTAAATTTTCCTTCGGTGAAAACTACATAAATTTATTCACTGAAATTGTTAACACTGCGCGATACTTCAAGCTTTCCAATTTGCATTGAGATGTTTTCTTCTTTGAGCCAAATGAAATTTTTGTATGTACAAAACATTTATATCTTAACTGTTGACTCCCGAGTACGAAAAAACACGATGACTAAAAGTTTACCATTTATCCACAACTTTGAATGGCTTTGCGTTGATTCCAGGACTTGATACCGTGGTTTCCTGATCACATGCAAGATCAAAGGTTCAACCTGTTGTCGCCCTAGGGAGTTAGTGAGTTTTCTTCGCCCTAGGGAGTTATACAGTTTTGACGCGCGTCACGTGATATGCTCTCTTCCATGCAGTAGAAAACTGCATTTCAGTTGGGGGTATAACAAATCTTGATAGTTCACGCTGTGGCGTTTACCTTTTTTTGTAGCACAATTTTATGCGCTTTACTGCAGTTTCTCTGTATTAAAACTGCGCGGGCAAAAGTTACTCTCTCAATTCAGAATTGAACTTTGAATTGGATTCTGAATTCTGAATTTTTGAATTTAAAGTAACATGTGTAGTACTCACCAAAAAAGAGGTAAATCTTTTTAATAGGTGATTTTTTTTTCTGTCTATATCTTTCTCAGGTCGTTTTCTTCTGGTCAGATTTTTCTCATTTTTCTTTCTTCGCTTGCATCACTTCCTTGATCTTCTTCCTCCATCTTTCCTTTTGCAGGATAATTCTTTATATTTTTTGTATCCTTTTTGGGGGTAAATGATTCGTTAATCCACCAAGACAGAACAGAGATGCTTGAAGAGTTCGCGGAGCAATAATAAATTTGAGGTTCGAAACGCGCTCAAAGCGGAGGAAAAAAACCGTTGATAAAACAAAGTGTTGTACAAAGTTGTCTTGTGTGGAAAAATAATTAAAAAATGTTGATCAAAAACATAAAATGCTAAAAGTCGAGAAAAACCAGAATGTCAATCAAGAAAGACAAGAATAAAATGTTGAACCAAAAATAATGTTTTGTCGTCTTTGCGCGTTCGAATCACAAATCTTCAAACTTTTTGAAAATAGGTCAAATAAAAAAAAAATAGAAAAAAGGTGACCAAAAAAAAGAAAAACATAAAAATGAGGTCTGCTGAAAATAAAAGATGTGGACTGAAAATAAAAGATGTGGAAAAGGTGCTAATGTCAACGTCTCTGAAGAAGAAAAATAACAGAAGATTGAAATTAAAAAAAACAAACAAACAAACAAAACCAATAACAAAGAAGGGACGACGCGGTAAGGGACATGAAGCAGTGGTGGCGCAGTGGCGAGAATGCTCGCCTCCCACCGATATCTCCTGGGTTCGATTCCCAGACGCGGCGTCATATGTGTGTTGAGTTTGTTGTTGGTTCTCGTCATTGCTTCCCGTTATCCTGATTCTGGAAGCCGGTGCACCAAGAGTGTTTAGAGAAGTGGAAGAAAACGAACTAAGAAAAGCACGAAAAAGGATCCGTTTTGTCCCCAACGCTGCAACCCGTTCGAAGGTGCACGTGGGACATGCCTTTCTGTTGTTTTTTTGTATTTGAGGCGGTTCGAGGGCCGTAGTGCAATGGACCCCCTTCCATTCACTACAGAAAAGAAAACAACAGAAACAAACGGGAATGAACCGCCAAAGGTGAGAGGGCACCCTCATACGAGGCCGGCCCGCCAACTTCGCCAGGGAGTCGAACCCCGCCTCACCTACAGGATAAAAAGACTGGATAAAAGACGCGAGAGGAAAAGCAATACGAAAGACCAAAAGAGAAAAGAGAACATGGTTAAAAACTCAATTCCAATTTGGCTAAAAATGCGACAAACAATTTCAAAAGACAAAAAGAAAGAAGAATTGGGTTAAAAATATCAATTTCGTAATTTGGCTAAAAAAGTAACAAACAATTTCAATTTCGTAATTTGACTAGAAAAGTAACAAACATTTCCCAATGCAGAATGCAACCTTATTTAGGTTTCCGCACAGATCATCTCACAACGTCCGCTAAGACCAACCAATTAACATCCAAATAAGGACCGAAACCACACAGTGGAGCCCACGAGAAGGAATAGCTTGAATAACTTAAAAAAGATACAAGAAAAAAGTGTCCAGACGGGAAAAAACCGAATACGAGTGACAAAGGACCTGGGAAATGTTTAGAGACATGGAGATGCTAAAAGGAAAGTCCCAAAGGCCTCCCATGCAGGATGCAACGATGTTCAGGCTTCCCTACTGATCTTCCGACAACGTCCACGAGGACCAACCAATTAAACGTCCCAATTAAGGCGACCGAGAGCACCCACCAATTCATAAGCAAACGGAAGAAACAGCTTAAATAACCTGAAAAAGAGGCAAGAAAAAAGTTCCGAAAGCAAGTGACAAAGAACCAGGAAGATGTTTAGAGACATAGAGATGCTTAAAGGAAAGTTCCAAAGGTCTCCATGCAGGATGCGACAACGTTTAGGATTCCCTACTGAACTTCCGACAACGTCCACGAGGACCAACCAATTAACCGTCCGAAAAGGACCCAACACGCACAGTACATCCAATTAAGGCGACCGCGCGAACCAACCAATTTACAACCAATTATTCAACCAATTAAAACGTGTGAGTAAAAAACTAAAAAGACAAAGAGACTAAAAGGCGAGGGAAAAAAACCCCATCTGAAACAGTTCCAATGGCACCGTTCGCACCCCATTGGCGATTGAAATAACGACGACGACGCTCAGAGATGAAACGCTTGAAGAGCAAGGGAAGATAAAAACGGACTCTAGACTTCAAACATGCCAGGAGCCGAAGGGCGCCCGGTCGCTCCGAGCGAAAGCGGAAATCATTCCGCTGACACCAAATGAGAAACTTACAGACATTTAAAAGATAAGCAAAGACCCTGGGCACGCAGCGGAATTCGTCCCTGCCAAAACCAAAGAGCACATGACGCACCTCAATGGACGGAGCCAAAGGAGATGCTCGTGTTAAAAGTGACTGGATCCAAGAGATGCCACTCTGGGCAAGCGGGCAGTCGAAGAAAAGGTGCCTAAGACTCTCGGTGTGATGACCACAAAAACAAGCCAGGGGAAAGTCGTAGCCGAAGGAAACTAAACGCTCGGCGGTGTACAGGACCCCGTGAGCAATCTTCCAACTAAGATCAATGACTTGCCTATCAAGAGGCAAGAGAAAAAGGGAGCTCCAGGTGGAAAGCCAGTCAATGTTAGGAAAAAACGGGCGAAATTTGACAACACAATGCGGAGTGCACGGGTTGAAAGACAGAAGGAGCTGGTAACACTGCTTGCAGGTGATAACATTGACCGGAATAGGACTAGCAGAAGAAGATGCAATGACAAGACCATTCGGAGATCCAGAGCCGTCAAGCGCGCGCCAAGCTTTCAACAAGGCCGCGTAAAAGGGGGGCAAAACATCCGGGTCAAAACTAAACGGGTCCGAAAAAACCTGCATAGGCGAAGCATTAAAATGGGAATAAAACCAAAAAGACATCAGGCCAACCCAACCACTCGGGGAGGACGCAAAACGCTTGCTCCATTGGACCAAGAGGGACTGCACTTTAAAACCGGTAGAGACGACGGAAAAGCCACCATTCTCTCTAGCATGGATGACCACATTCCGAGCAACCAAATCCCTCTTTCCACTCCAGAAAAACTTGAAGACAAGCGAAGCAAGCTCAGACTGGGCCCAGGGGGGCATGTGGACCAAGGAGGCCACATACCACACCCTAGACAGAGCTAAAGCGTTGGAAACCAGAGCCTTGCCACCAAAAGAAAGGGATCTCGAACGCCAGGAGCTCAAACACTTTTCAACCGCCTCAATACGAGGAAGCCAATTTGAGTCGTCCAAGAGGCCATTGCCAATGAAGACACCCAACACCTTGATTTTAACAGAGGTCCACTGAATGGCAACGGGCGCATCGGTGCGACCGCGCCACGCCCCCAGCCACAAACCTTCACACTTGGAGAGATTCAACTTCGAACCAGTGCCTTTCTCAAAACGGTCGTAGGTGAAGAAGACTGCACCAGTGGCATCGTCAGACAAGGAAATGACGGATGTGTCGTCGGCATATAGAGAAAGCACAGGAAGAGGCTCAGGGACCCAAGGGAGCCTGAGACCAACAATGGAGGGATGCGCACGCAAATTCGCGGCCAACACCTCCATGGTAACAACATAAAGCAAAGGCGACAAGGGGCAACCCTGGCGCACACCACGCGATTGCCAGAAAGGTCTACTAGTGTAGCCGTTAATGAGGACAGCGCTTCGAACATTAGTGTGCAAAAGCCGAACCCAAGATACAAAAGACGGTCCAAAACCCATGTGTCTAAGTGTAGAAAGGAGAAAACCCCAGTCGACTCTGTCTAAGGCCTTTTCCTGGTCAAGGGCAAGAATTGCGGCCGGTACATTAAATTCATTGGCATAATGGGCGACGTCACTGAGTAAGGCAACATTTTCACCGATGTAACGGCCCCTAACACCACAAGTTTGATCGGGATGGATAACCAAATGCAACACTTTCAAAAGGCGACCAGCCAGCGCACGGGCACACAGTTTGTAATCTACGTTTAACAAGCTGATGGGCCGCCAGTTTTTATGGAGAAGTCTATCTCCCTTCTTGAAGATGAGTGATATTAAAGCAACTCTCTGAGAGGAAGGTAAAAGACCAGCATCAAAGGAAGCATTCATGACCTCAACAAGGTCAGAACCAAGAATATCCCAAAAAGCAACGTAAAATTCCATCGGCAGGCCGTCCGAACCAGGCGACTTGCCTCTCGCCATACCACCAAGGGCAACACGGACCTCACTAACCGAAAGGTGACCCTCACAGACAGGCACTTGATCAGCGGGCAAAGACAATGTGACTTTCGACAAAAGGTCTGCTTGAATTTCGGAGTCCGTATCACAAGCAGAAAAGAGAGAAGAGTAGAAAGTCCTCCAGGAATCACAAATCCCATCCAAATCAGAAACAGTTGAACCATCCGGGTTCTTCATTGCCCCGATCCAGTCCAGGGCACCCCTCTTCTTTTCCAGCCTGAGAAAGTATCTCGATGAGGACTCTCCTTCCTCAGCCCACTTAACTCTGGACCTAACTTTGGCCCCCTGGGCGGCAGAAAGATCCAAGTCAGCAATTTTAGACAACACATTATGGTAGATAGGCAGAAGGGACACAGTTCCATAATCAATTTTCATTTTGAGATGGTCGGCTAAAGCGACAAGGACAGACCTAGAAACATTTTGGTTTTTGGCTCTCTTCTTTGAGAAATCAATAGCAATACCCTTTATTCGCTCCTTACCACGATCCCACCAAGAGAGGAGGGAGTCAAAGGAGTTCTTCCTGAGCTTCCAACCGCACCAGAAAGTCTTAACAGAGTCCACAAAGTCCGCATCAGAAAGGATGGAAGTATTGAGCTTCCACCTACCAGGCCCACGAGGGATCGGATCCGGAATAACACACTCAAGAGCAACAGCCGAGTGGTCCGAGTAAGGACAAGACAAGATGTCACAGGACTCGACTAAATGAAGCCAAGTGAGCGGACAACCAAAAAGATCAATGCGCGAGGAAAGCGAACCATCAGGCTTGAGCCAAGTGAAGGCCACAAATGAGGGATGTAAATGACGCCACACATCAGCAACACAACAATTGTTGAAGAAAGACGCAAGAGCAACGGAGCTCTCGCGAGAAATGTCAGACACATTTGAACCACGCCGATCCAAAGCCCGATCAAAAACAGCGTTAAAGTCACCCCCAATTAAAGTAGGAACGGAAAGATCAATTTTAGATGCATAAAAATCATAAAACACATCCCTCTCGGGGTTACGGTTCGGCGCGTAAACACAAGCGACACCAAAGGAAGAACCATTATGTTTGAAATGGGCCAAAACAAACCTTCCATCGGTATCAAAAGAAAAACTCGAGATCGTAAACACCGACCTGTACAAGATGACCGACCCACAAGAACGGGTGGTTCCAGGGGAGGACACAGTCAGGAAACCATAGGGGGAAAACCAGGAGTCACACTCGCTGCAAGTGGAGACATGAGTCTCTTGCAGTAAAACAAAATCAACATTAAGGTGGCTAAGCCACTGCAACAGAGACATCCGCTTGTTCGGGTCACGTAACCCGTTCACATTTAGAGTCAAAAACTTGAACGTAAGAGCAGGATGAAATAAATACAAAGGAACTACTTGCGTCTGACGGGTGGCCTAGAGTTCGCCACAGCCGGCAAAGACACATGAACACCAGGCTTATGCGAAGACTTGCTAACACCAGCTTGAGAGGCTGGCCTTCTTCGAAGTAACCTGTCAACAACACTCGATTTTTCAACAATTCTAGGGTCCCTAGGACCCTGATCAATGTCAGAAGACTCCAAACCAATTCGGGGGTCCCTAGGACCGTGATCAATGTCAGGAGACTCCAAAGACTCCAGGCTATCGATATCGTTATATCATTATCGACTTCAACGATCTCAGGACGTAAAATACTTTGACTATTTTGGCTTGAAGGATCAGAACCATTCTCCAAAGAAACACCACCAGAGGACTCCGTGGAGTCGACTCGCTGCCCACAAGTTAAGTGGTACGCCTCCTCAGCAGTAGAAAGCGGGGGGGGAGAGTCCTGAACGGAGGAAACAACATCACGGGACGGGGGAACAGAAGCAACACCCTCAGCATTTCCCTGGGAACCAGGCTGAGGGGACACGACCATAGAAACACCATCATCCGAAGGCATACTAGCATCATCAACAACACGGGGAACAGTGTCATTCCCATCGGGGAAAAGGCTGACACCGGAAACACCAACAGCGTCCGAGGATGCAACAGAACCCCCGGACGCAGCAGATCGGGAAGACATGATCAACCAACCCTCGGCTCTATCAGCCCTATCACGCTCACGCTCCTCTGCGTTAATTTCTGGGGGATCATTTTCATCCGCATCACCAGAACCAGATGCACGAGAATTAGAACCCCAAGGGTTTTTACACTGGCGGGCAAAGTGCCCCGATTGCCCACATTTACGACACTTGTCTTTATTCGGGCAGTTGGCAGATTTATGACCTTGAACGGCACACAAGTTACAGACGAGCGGCTGCCCGCGGTACCAAATGCGACACGCATAACCATTAATAGTGACAAAGCGAGGTAAGGTTTCCGAAAGGACAACGCTTACAAGACGGGTACCAGTATACACATTGGGGTTGCCGACGTAAGACTGGCACCTCACGTTTCGAACTTCACCAAAATCACTAAAAACCTCCTTAATGGCGTCATGATCCTCCTCATAAGGGTAATCAAAGAGGTGAACCAAGGTGGAGGGAGGTCCACCACCAAGAACAGCACAGTACATGCCAAAGAGATGAACACCGGAGTTCCTCTTTGCAGCGTCAAAATTGTCTGGGTTATCAAAAGTAACCCTAATGATATCATATCCAATTTGGCACGCAACAACACCGCGCGAAAAGACCCTCACAACCTCCTGCATAATTTCATCTTTAGATTTATCAGTCAGTTTCCTGCCCATCTGGACATTTAAGGTCTTGGGAAGCCGCATATTAAGGGCTTCCTTCTTAAATACAACAAGATATTTGTTTCAAACTAAATTAAATTCCTTTCTTCAATAGTTATTGTTTCTTAGATACTATTCACAAAATATTTCAAAGTTTATTTTCTTTCCTAAATAATATTTCCTTAAATAGTTTTTCAAACAAAACAACAGATTGTTTTTCAAATTAGATACACTTAAACTAAATTCCTTCTTTAAGTAATACTGAAAACTAGTTATTGTTTCTTAGGTAATATTCAAACTAAGTTAATTTTTCTTTCCTAAATAATATCTCCTTAGGTAATTTTGTTTCCTAAGGCAATATTTCACTAAGTATTTCAAACTAAATACACTTAATTAATTTTCTTTTAAAGTAATATTTCTTCAATACAATTAAACGTTTATTAAAGCAATTTTCACTAGTTATTTCTCTACAATTAATTTTCTTCAATTAGTTATTACTAAAGTAATTTCCTTATATATTTCACTCAAACAATTCTTAGCTAACAATTGAGAGAGAAAAAAGCAAGCAAATAGAAAAAAGAAGGAAAAACGACCAAAGGCCCAAGAAAGCGGTCAAAAAGACCAGCCAAAAACACACAAGCAAAAACCGGCCCCGAAAGTGACTGCAAAAACACGCCAAAAAAAGCGGCCAAAAAGACCGGCAAAAAACACACAAGCAAAAATCGGTCCCGAAAGTGACCGCAAAAAGCGAAAAAAGAAGGCCAAAAAGCCTCCCGAAAAACACGAGGGAAAAAACGGTCTAAAAAGCAGACCGTAAAAAGCTTGCCGCAAAAAACAGCCAGAAAAAAACACACAGAATCAACAAAAAGCTGGGTAACAGCAACCCAACCAAGAGTGCAAAAGGCAAAAAGCCGGATGGGCAATGGAGCCCAACCGCACGGAAGAAAGACGAAAAAGGGTTCAAAGAACCCAAAAGACTGGCTTACCCCAAGTTAC
Organism: Oculina patagonica; assembly: GCF_052425735.1. Taxonomy (NCBI): domain Eukaryota; kingdom Metazoa; phylum Cnidaria; class Anthozoa; order Scleractinia; family Oculinidae; genus Oculina; species Oculina patagonica. The sequence goes on from NW_027558036.1 coordinate 1,963,065, forward strand.
GGCAAAGAACGCCGAGCATGTGTCCTTGGGAGGGTCACCAGTAGAAATTTGGACAAGAAATCAGGACGTAATTATACTTTACCAAATCCTGACCACAAACGACTTGAACTCTTGTACAGCACGTCTTCTAGGAAACAGCGGCACACCACAAGGCTCCGGGAGAAAGAAGAACACAACTAGTAACCATATGGGTTTTTCGTCCTGTCTGGCACTACCCGAACGGATCGGAGAATGTTTCGGCCTCATTCAGGACTCAGATTCGCGTAGACGCCATTGGTATAGGAAGGACGAAGACAAAAATACCAAGATAACATGTTTGTTGTTACGATCCCATACAAATATTTTGTAATATTAAACGTTAAACATTATTAGCTTTAAACGGCAGAGGAAGTCGAGCGACACCTTTCCTTCTGGGTAGAAGAAGGAGAAGGCCGGTTCCGAGATATCTACAATATTGAAACCAGTGGAACAGAAACTGTCTATCTAGGATACTATCAAAAAGACGATGTACTGGAGTACGGATGGTTTAAGAGAGCTGTTAAAAAAGCCATTTATATCTGAACTCACAAAACTTTCCTAAATGCGCACAGAGGCAGATATTAATTACCGCCCGTATGTAACAGCGTTCTGGAAAGCGGACCGAATCGAATTGAGCGGTGAACTGAGTCGAACTAAAAAAAATCAGACCGGCTTGATAGATTTGCTCTGCAGGTAGGGTTTAAAATCAGCCCTAGCAAGACAGAAGGTTTGCTTGTGAACATCACAGCACCATTGCCAATCAAGATTGGACAGTTGCACCTTGCGATGACTAAATGCTTCACCTATTTGGAAATTACACACTGCAGTAGAGAGGGAACCGACCTGGAAAACCGACTGATGATTAGTAAAGCTGAGGAGCCTCCACAAAATTGCGACCTTTGTGGAGGAGCTTTAAGTCAAGCCCAAGGCACAAGCAGAAAGATCTACCAAGCTTGTGAACTCTCCGCGCTACTGTCTTTGGATCTGATTGTTGAAAAACGATTATGTACGATCTAAAAAAGCTTAAGGTTAAACAGAAAACCATCGCCATATTAAACAAATAAATATGAACGTAAATTGTAAACGAAACTTTATCCCGCCTGAGCTCTCGGTACAAGATTATAAATGTTTCTCCGCGAGGGAAGGAGGGCTACATTCCTATACCTTTGATATCTGTTTAATGGTCCTTCGTTTCTTTCATATGTCACGATTTGCTTGCAGAAAGACCAAAAACAATTGTTCCATCGCCAGTTGTGAGGACAGTACCAGGTCATTTCCTGTGGTGTTCTGCTGAGGGGTTTCCACCCATTAACATGACGTTGCTTCGGCACTATACATCTTTGGCTAATGGAGTTGGAATGGTAATGGAAAAAGCAGACAAGGAAGACAACTACACCTGTTTTGCTAGGAATGGGGCTGGCACTGACTCTAAAGAGTTCCCAGTAACATTTGTGGGTGAGTCTCTCCTGTTGTTTTTTTTAGAAGCCATACCTAAAATTTACAGAAGTGAGCTCCTTCCTTTGATGATACAAATTTATAAATAGTGTGCTATTGTGCACTGTACGGTAGGGTGCGGTTAGTGTGATGCAGTATAGTGTGTTGATCGGTGTGATGCGGTGTGCTGTAGAGTGCTGCACGTGTGCGGTGAGATGCGGTACGGTGTGGTGTGGTGTGGTGCAGTTTGGGGTAGTGTGGCTTGGTGTAGTGTGGCTCGGTGTGGTGTGGTGTGCTTCGGTGTGGTGTGATGTGATGAGTATGGTTTTTTGTGTTGCGGGGTGGTGCGGTGCGGTGCGGTGCGGTGCGGTGCGGTGTGCCATGAGTTGTGGTGCGGTGCGGTACGGTGAGTGTCGTGCATGTGGAATGGTGTGTATGGTTGTTGTGGTTTGGTGTGCTGCGGAACTTTGTGGGGCAGTGTGGTGTGGTGAGTTGTGTTGTGGTGTGATGTGGTGTACTGTGCGTCGCAACGGGTGTGGTGAGGTGCGGCAGGTAAAGGCGTAGTTGAGTGTGGTGCGGTGTGGAATTGTTTGCTGCGGTACGGTGCAGTGTGGTGAGTGTGTGCGTGTGGGGTTGGGTGCGATGTCGTTCAATATGGTTCGGCTCGGCAGTTTGTGGTTTAGCGTGTTGTAACGCAGTGTGGTGTGGTGAGGTGTGGTGTGGTGTGCGGTAGTTTCTATGAAGGAATTTAAAAATATGCCAAGTGTGCACAATGGCTTATAATGTTGTAATCAGTAATGCATGCGACTGAAACAAACTGATATATTTTTGTTACACAGGCTCAATATCATCTGTTTTAACATTGCCTTGTTTTTATAAGGCGATAGTAACCCTCATAATTTTTAAGTAGAGAATCTACTTTAATCCGAATGCTAGCGCTGTTATACATGGATATTTTTCAGGTTGCGAGAATGTTTGCTCTGGCGATGGCAGAGTTGATGAAAAAGACCAAGTTAACAATGACTATAAGTTGCACGAATATCGGTTCAACGATTGACCTATTCAAATGCCTTCCGACAACAGCGACAAAGTTGTAAGATTTTGCTATTCTTTATAATATAATTTCCTCTGTTTTGGTGTCTGTCTGTCTGTCTGTCTGTCTGTCTGTCTGTCTGTCTGTCTGTCTCTCTTTGTCTCTGTCTACAAAAACTTCTTTTAAAGCCAGTTTAAATAAACAATTTTTATGTGACAAATTTATGCTCGTGTAGACGAGGGAAGTTGGCCAATTTTTATGTGACAAATATATTTGCTGAGAAGCTGGCGTGTTAGCTTTAAAGTGACAAATAAAAGCAGTCACATACAAAAAATTGCTCGTGTACACGACTCGTCACATAAAATGTAGCAAATATTGCGTTAGCACATATTTGGTGAAAACTAACCGCAAGAAAACCGGAGTAAAGGTTAATCGCAAGCAATCCGGAGAGAAAGTTTGAGTCCCGAGCTCGAGACCTGAGCTCGAGTCCTGGCTCGGCATTTAGGCATCCTCTTTTATTAGAAATTTATACGAACTTACACTAACGTTTCTGAAAAGAAGGGGCCATTATTTGACTCAAAGGGGGGGGGATTAATTTTAAAAAACGGTTGATTATTAATGGAAATACGGTTAAAATAGTATATGATTGTAAATGTGAATTAAGCATAGGATACTAAATTTTATCTCTCTCATGCACATTTTCAAATGGAAACAGGTCTTTACAAAGGAATAAGATCAGCAACCTTCCCACGGGTGCATTTCGTCATATGGCTGCGCTTAGAGTCCTGTAAGTTTATATAGATTAAGTCATAGAAAGAGCAACGTATGGAAAACGCGCAGCGAACGAGTGACGAATTTTTGCAGCGAGGGAATGAAACTTATTTTAATTATACATAACAAAAAAAAAAACATTGTAAAATCTTTAAGCGTTTTTCAATTTACAATCTGTCATACAAGGCAGCGCGAACAAAACAAAGCTGAAAAATGCACGTTGATTTTCTTTACATAACATCGCTTTTCCGGAAAAACCGCTAGAAATCGAAACTGAGCAGGAAAAAATAGTGGCATGAAACTCTCCTAGATAGAAGATTTATTTAAATAAACACACTGATGCGTTACAAGGAAACTTTGCCACAAGCGAATCAAATAAATACGCTGGCGACTACTTTTGAACAAAACTATGTTATTACGACGACATAACTCAAACACATTCAAATATGCAATTTATCTTACCATGGCGCTCGAATATCCTTTGAAAGCTTGCGGATGGGTTGTAAATTCCGAAGAACTAAAAATGAACGAGCGAACTTAAAATATCAGTGAAATCTACACAAATTAGCTAACCAAAATGACACAAAGAATACAAAGTATCTGAATATGCCTGCAAAATGTCTACAATTTATTGCAATAAATCATCGTAAAGTGTTCACATTTTCTTTGTAAAATCAACATGTAAAAACAAAAGTGTGTAGAGATCATAGCTCATAAATTCAAATAACCTCTACAAAAAGCGAAAAAATAAGTGCTTAATGTACATAACTATTGTGCATGCTTTAAATATCTGTAAAATATAACGCAACTAAAATCGTGACAGGGTAAGTGGGAGGTACTCAAACCCACCGTTATCTTGATTGTATGTATTTTGTAGTTTTATTTTAAAGTAATAAATAAAGTTTAAGCTGAGTTGAAGTTGTGACAAGAACAAAGCACGCAAATAACAATGTGGCTTGATGAGGGGGGGGGGGGGGGGAGGGGGCAGCAATGTGGCAGGTTAAGCAAGATTTTAAGTAATGTACGCAAAATACCTCACTTATTCCTCCCAATAATGTTGGAGTAAAATAAAAATATTGTAAGATTTTTCCTTACTGGCTGGATCGGACAAGATTAAGGCAAGAGTATATCATGAGATGGCAGCAAGACCGACACAACAAACGCTAAAAACTTAAGGGAAGTCGCTACGCAGACTTAACCGAACCACAAGGAGCTTACAAAGTTAATGATGTATACCTAATTGTCACTGCCCTTCACCAATGGAGGGAGGGTGGGTAAAACTAGATTATTACAATTTTAACTCTTTCGTGCAAAAGCTGCCAGAACAATACCCTGGGATATTTTTCTGCTGCTTTTGCAGCAGGACAATGCCTCAAAGTTCAGCCAAAAGATAAAGTTGTATTATAAACGAATCAAAGTGGCTATGAGCCGCTGAACTCTGAAAGTGACTATGAAACGAGAATATAAAACCGAGAACTTTGAAACATAAAGTTTGCCTAAAACAAGTCAAGTTTTGAACCGATAAGTTCAATCCCGGTATCTTAAAAACTATCTTTGTACTGATATGTATAACATCAACTTTTGTAACGGAAGCTCCAGCTTAATTTCCACACTTTTGCATTCGAGGTAAACTTCGACTACCAGCCTAATATATTTAAACTGTCATTAACTTAATTCAACCCGAAATCAAATCACTTTAACCCTATTCGGACCGGGCTTTTTTGGACCTTCTCTGACCGGGGGGGGGGGGGGTAACTTCCAGAATATTTAAGTAATCACAATGAAACTTATAGGATATATAGTATGTCTGAAAATCTTTCCTTTGGTATACGTCACGTAGGGTGATGACGTCACATCACGTGACAATTACATCATGACGTCAAAACAGGCGCCATCTTGGATCCGCCACCTTGGATTTCAAACTTTTTCCAAAATGCTAAAAAACCAAACAAAATTAGTACAAAGTAATTAAAATAAAAAAAAAATTTTAATAAAAAAAAAAAAAAAAAAAAAAATTTATAATAAAATTTTTTTTTTTATAAAAAAAAAAAAAAAAAAAAAAATTTGAAAAAAAAACTCTCCCAATAACCCTCCCCGGGGTTGTCTCCTCACTCCCACCCACCACCACCAAAACAAAAAAATTAAAAAAAAAAAAAAAAAAAAAAAAAAGAAAAAAAAGGGCAATAAAAAAAAAAAAAAAGTTATAAGAGTTCAAAGTCAGCGCGGGCCTCAAAAGCCCCCTCCCCCCCCCCCCCCGGGTCTGAATAGGGTTAACACTCCTGCGAAAGTTTGCCACGACTTCGGTACTGGCAGAACTCACTTAAGCCTGCTATGGTGCTGTTCATAACTGATTATCACCAAACAATTATGTTGTCGCGATGTAGTGTGATGGATGAGCTTCTGGACTTGTAATTCAAAATAGAAAGGGAAGTTGTGGGTTCGAATCGTTATCGGGAAACTTTTTTCTCCTTCATTTTTTTGTCCTCTTCTCTCTTTCTTTTTCTGTTTGTTTCGCTACGAATATACCATTTATTGTACCGTTGTCTGCATTTTAGAAACCATTTACTGAGACGCAAGCATTACCGAAGTCGTTGTTTGATCTTTTTGAATTTTGGACGATACAATCTTATCAATATTCTTGACATGAAGAACTTAACGTTTACTTTTTATTTACGTCACGTGACTCAGAAACGAATGTTACCGGTTGGGGACTTCGGATATAGGGTACAGAAAGTAAAGTTCAATTGATCATTTCTGTGTGTAGTTCTCTTAGTTTCTAAGAGTTCTTCAAGAAATATAATTGTATTTATGTACTCGTTGAATGAGAATCGCTTAAGTAAACGAATAGGTCGCGTGTCATAATAAATAATTTAATACCTTCTAATGCAAAATAAAAAGAAAACAAGTGGCAGCTTACAAGGCAGACATACAGTGCTATTATGCAGTTCGACAGTTAAACAATATTTGTTTAAATTTTTGCTGAATAACCTTACCCCATTTCAAAAACGTATTAAGTGACGTCACAGACAAAGGTTGGACCAATAAAAATTATATATGTTTGATTTCCTATTAAACTAGTGAAACAGAGGTCAGGTTAATTTTGAAGACTGACTAATGCTGTGTTCACACTAGGCCGAAAAAAAAGTAGTGTGATCGCGATGAAAACATGTTTCGCTATGAAAAGTGTTCACATCAGACTGCACATTGCGCGAATCATGATCGAAACATGTTAATTCTAGTCTGAGCATGACTAAACAACAACACGAGGTAGTTTCAATCATGATCAGACGAAACGCGTTAGACAGAATGACGGACATGCGGAGAGGAGGCAAACCGATTAGTTGATTTTTTTTTTTGCCTTAAGTTGATTTTCTATTGCCTTTGAGTTAATTTGCCATAACGCAGATATTCTCTTTTGCAATAACGCAGATTTTCCTTTGTCGTCAATCAGTGATTTTATATTGCCGTGCGTTGAGTTGCCTTTGCTGTGAATTAGTTTTCGTTTGTTGTGAGGTGATTTTCTTTTGCCGTGAGTTGATTTGCTTTTCTTACAGTGAGTAATTCTCTTTTGCCGTGAGTTGATTTTCTCTTACTGTAAGCTGAGTTTGTTTTACCCTGAGATGATTTTCTTTCGTCATAAGTTGATTTCCTTCATTTGCCGTAAATTGATTCTCTTTTGCGTTGAGTAAATTTTCTTTTGCCGAAATTTTATTTCTTTTTGGAGCGGGTTTATTGTCTTTTGCTCGGTTCATGAGCTGATTTTTTGGCGTGAGTTTTATATATAAGTTTATTTTCTTTTGCCGTGATTGATTTTCTTTTGCGGTGAGTTAATATTCTTTTACCATGAATTGAATACCTTTTTTTCCGTTAGTCGGTATTCAATTTATTCTATGGGCCACCGTACTTTAAATATTTTGTACGCTTAGTTACCACAGTAAATATATTATTGTAAATTCCTGTAAATAATGAATAACTGGGAAGCTCCGATTTTAGGCTTGATTAAATCTGTACCGATTTAAATTTTTTTGCGAGTTGTTTTCTTTTGCCGTAAATCAATTTTGTTCTGCTTTAAGATAATTGTCCCGTGAGCAAATTTTGCTGTGCTGTAAGACAATACCATAATTTTTATGTCGCTTAAAAACCAGAATGGAAAGTTAACACTATTAAAGTTAACACGTAAATTCTACAATAATAAAAATATAATTAAGTGGGGTGCTTCGCTATTGGGCTTGCATTATTCTAAATACTACTCTTACGCCATACTTACGCTATTCGAAATACTTGAAATAATGGAAATACTGCGCAAAAATTAATTTAACTTAATTAACTATAACGTTCATGATTTAATTAGTCCTGAATCCGAATCTTATGTACTTTAGTGACATAAAAAACAACCGAATTTAAGGCATCCGCTACAATAAGTTTATTTTAGAAGATTTGTTTTTGCTGCGACTCATTCCGATTTATTCATTGTTTTTTTCTCTATTTTTTAACAGAGATCTACAGCTGAATGAAATCAGTAGTATATCTTTAGACGCCTTTGCTGACGTGAAGGGACTTAATACGCTGTATGTTAATTTATAAATGTAACTACATCAATCGCAAGTCCCTAATGTCGCCTTTCACCAAGATTAACGCTTAAAGTTTAGCCTTCATAAACGCTTTAAGTTTTCTCCCCCAAGCAAATTATGCTAAGTAATTGGTTGCATTTGCCATTTAGATACAACAAAATCAAGAAATTTGTACGCCCTATTTAAGTACATCCTTACTCCCTGATTCGTGAAGGAATCCACAGTATCACAATAAAACAAATACGGTAAACAGGAACAAAGGTTGCTTTTCCTGGAATGACCAAGAGTATTAAGTAATTTTAAATAACTCAGTTTTCTTTCACTTTCTTATTATTAGGTCTGGATAAGGCAGGTGTTATTAATATAAGTGAACGTGGACAATTAACAAAAAGAATAACATCTGGATGATTTTGTTGTTCGTATTTTGTTTTTTCTCCTAGAAACTTACAAAACAACCGTATTCAGAATTTAACAGCAGATATTTTCTCACCTCTCCTGGCCTTGCAAATGCTGTAAGTACGTCAAAATTAACAATCGCTTTTAACGAAGAAGCCAGCCAACTTCAAAGAAGTCAGCAAATTTTGATAACTCAGTTTTCTTTCACTTTCTTATTTATTAGGACTAGGATTAGGCAGGGATCAGTAAGTAAACGTGGAAAGTAAACAGAAATAACATCTGGATGGTTTTTGATTGTTTGAATGTTTGTTTTCTCCTAGAAACGTAAAAGACAATCAAATTCAGAATTTAACAGCCGAAATTTTCTCTTCTCTCATGGGTTTGCGAGTGCTGTAAGTACATCAAAAATCGTTTTGAACGTAGAAGCCAGCCAATTTCAAATTATTGATTTTCTTTTCCTGTAAATAAAAAGTTTAATAGTTCCTCCCCGAATTATTGCACATTGATTAAAATAAATCGGATCAAGGTGTAATGATTTGCACGGTAATTTGTTAAAAAGCCTGAGATGATAACGTTTAATTGCCATCCAAAGCTTTACGTGAAAGTGCTAAAATTGGGTATCTTCAGAAGCTTACAATGTATCTTGGTATGTCGGATGCACAGATACAATTAGCGCGAACATCCTTAATATGTTGTTAGTCAATTGTGATTTTGTGCTTTTAATGTAATGTATAAAAATGAAAAGAAAAAGATGCACGCACCGTTAAATATCAGTGACAAGTTAGGGGTCGCATTTCACATCTGCCGAATTTAATACCCGAATTTGAAGAGTCGCAGTTAATTCATGAGCGAGTTTCATTCTCGTTACCATAGTCCTTTTCGCGTCTCTTAGCCGGTGGGTCTTGGCACGAGTAACGAAGGGCTCTGAAGACAAAGGGAATTCAAATAGTTTCAAAGTTTTTGATTGGCTGTTTAAAAACAAGGCTTGAACAGAAGTCAAAATGTTCGCGCCCATTGCGTACACGAAATTATAAACAGCCGTATTTTCGAAATGGAAGACATGAAGAATTTCGGAGAATATTCTCCCAAACTAATAGCGTTCAACCTGTTACTACTTTCTCCATCCTGGAGTCTCGTTTTTTTTTTCAAAACCCAAGCCCTTGATGCAGAATGGAAAAGCGCGTTTTAAACATGTGTATTTGAGAAAAACAAGAAAAACAATCGCACCCGATTCCGCCATTTTGTTTCTGCCGATCCGCTCATAGCATTTAGGAAAAAATGAAGAATTGTGAGTTAAACATAATTTAAATCATTTTGTTTAATTTATGCATTCGATTCGACACATGTCAAGTTCGTCGTATAAAGCGACTGTCGAACCTCTGTCAAATATTCGACTTGCCCAGTCGACGATGCAACAGAAGTTGCATTTAATCGATTGAAACGTCGAAATTTGCAACATTTAATTCCTGAATTAGATTCGGCAAACGCGAAATTCGACGTATAAACCGAGCCTAAACTCAGGCGGACTACTGCCTCGTCCCCAGGCGTCCTTCTCCTTGGTCGTGCACGGTTCGCTGGGCGTTGTGGGACTGATGTGCACGGTTCGCTTGGCGTTGTGGAACTAATGCGGACGGGAAAAAGGACACAACCTAGCCATCAACCCTCGCGCTACCTGCTTTCCCGCCTTACCTTAACCATCCGGCCGATCAGCGCCTGGGGACGAGGCAGGGCGGGATATATACTCGCTGTTACGTGACAAGCATCACGTCAATATGTTTTTGACAACTTTGATTCAGAATTAGCTTTCTTCATATTCAACATGGGTCAACATGAACAGTTCGTTTGCTCAGTTGTAACTGAGAATCCTAATTTTTTCGCGGAAAGGTCTGTACAAAAATATTACTCACACATGTGTGAGTGTGGTAAAGTGGTAAAGGGTTTTATTATGATCGATGAAAGGCCCTTTTTCCGTAAATTGTGTAATTTTTTTGTCGTTAAACGTGATTTGGTTACACTGTTGTGAACTGTGAAACGACTTTTCTATGAGAATTGCGAAATGACCGTTGTTAATTCTCGTTTACTGTGACTGTAAATCGTGCTTTTTTTTTCTTTCCAGAAGATTCCCCAGTAAACGTTTGAAAACAGGACTACGTGTGGTAAAGTGCGTGACTAGGGACTGATCGCCTGGCATAAATTTTAATCGAACTTTATCGAACTTACCTGCCATACGGAGGTAGATCCCGCAATATGAGCGGCGGGCAAAACTGAGTTTTCCTACGTCATCGCTACAAACATGAAGTGACACTTCACTGTCGACTTAATAAAGTATATTTCGATTTCCCATTGTTTTTCTCCACCAAGGCTCGAAAGTCGTGTATTTTTCCGAAGTTAATAAAAATAAAGCCCAACACAAACCTATTTCCTGCCATCTTGGAACTAATCTCACTGATACTGAGTTTCATTTGAAGAATTGCATCCCAAAACGTTAAAGAACTTGTTTGGTAAGCGCGTCGTCGGCTACCCGGTAGCTCAATTTTGCCGTCACTGATTTTTTATTTTGTAATTTTTGTTTGTGTTTTGGACTTCAAATGTGAAATTTGCCATTCGATCTGTAAGGTATGTGTTCACCTGACGGGGGTTCCTCCAACTTAAGGACGACAGAAGTGAACATCAACAAAAGAGATTGTTGCAAACTGACGAGAAGTGGCTAGTATCTCGACTGAAAAGAATGGCGAGGCTTTCTTTACAGTCTTTAGCATAAATCAATTGTCAATTTTCAGCCGCTGCTCGTCCACTTGAAATCACGAAAATGCCCATCCCCGGAGATATCAATCTACAAATAAACGACTTATAACGATGTACAAATTCGGCGTGACTAAAAAAAAGCAGTTACAATAATTCTATATGGCAAGCAGGACAACAGAAAAAGTTTTGGGGAAAAATTTTGGCAGAAAAAACTGGCCCTAATCAGAAACTCTTAAGGTAGGAGAATAAAATATAGACCTAAAAAAGCGGCTGTTTTGTATCAAAACACATTAATACAAAATATTAATGTAAATGCTGTTTTGAGACGTATTAAGAAATACCTATCGAGGGATTCTTTAATTACTTTGGTTCATGCTTTTATAACCAGCCGTCTTGACTATTGTAATGGTTTATTGTTTGGCTTACCAAAGGCGCAGATTGCTAAATTACAACGTGTACCAAATGCAGCAGCAAGACTTATTCTTGGCATCGGAAAGTTTTCTCACATTACACCGGCGCTTTACGAGCTGCACTGGCTGCCGGTTTCTTTGCGTATTGATTATAAGATTTTACTTTTGACTTTTAAATGTATTTATGGCCTGGCGCCAACTTATCTTAGCGATCTAATTAGGATAAAATCGAATTCATTATACAATCTTAGGTCTACTGGCATGCCCTTATTGGACCATCCCAAGGGAAAGATGCTGTCAACATTGGGAGCTAGATCATTTTCAGTGGCAGCTCCGAAACTTTGGAATGTTCTACCTGTGGAGCTTCGTCAAGCCACATCACTTGACTGTTTCAAATCTCAACTTAAAACTTATCTTTTTAAGAAGTATTTTTATAATCTATAACTTTATTTTTATTTTCATAAGATGAAAAGCGCTATTGATCAGAACATGAAAATATGCGCTATATAAATTAGCAAATTATTATTATTATTATTATTATTATTAAAAAATAAAATTTATGGCGTACTATCAAGGGACCAGTGATCAACAGTGTTTAACTGTTTTGTAACAGTGCTAATCAGTTACAACTCCAAAATATTGCACCTGTTTCTGATGAAGTAGCACTGAAGTGTTTATAATCTAGAAACTAAGAAAACCACCAAAATATTGGCACATTAAATCTCAGAATCAAGCACTGTTAACAGATCTTCACATGAGGGTTTCTAAACTCTTTGAGTAGCCATTTTTTCAACTTACAGGACTACAAATTCTGAAATCATTAAGCCTTTTTGCAAATGGATTACATCCTTTACAAGGATAATGGCAAGGCTGTTCTTATTTTAAAAATTGGATTTACACACGGGCATTATCCAATTAAGATGGAAAATATGTTGTTTTGTATTAGGGACTTAATTAACAAGCCTGAAAATCTAATCCTAAAAATAGAAACCAACAAAACAAAACTTGAAATACAAAATTTAAATTATTATAGTCAACCTTTGTATTAAAATTGAAGTGATATTTATTTTGTACTTTAATTAAACAGTCCCTTAATAAGGGCTTCCTAGTATTTACTGAGAAAGAATCTTTATAAACCTAAACGAAATTAAAAGCTCTTGCCAAATGAAATGAGACAAAAAGGACATAGCAGTTCACAGCAAAATTATTACAATTCTTAAACTGGAGAAGCCTGACTCTATCGATCTAGAACTTTGAAATTCAACAATTGAAAAGTTGATTTAAAAAGTTTAGTTTAGTAAATCTCACTCGAAAAGATTTATCTTTTCCTAAAGTAAGGATTTCAATTGTACTAAGAAATTTACATGCAGGCACAAAAACAAAACAGAAGATATCATCTTTAAAAATCAAACAAAACAAAGTTTCTACTCTACAGTTTCTACCTGACAAATGCTACAACTGTTTGAAAGGCATCCATATCCAGAATTCATCATGTCCTTTTACTATTCATGACTTCAGAACTATAGCTGCGAATTGAACAATCTTCACAGGAACATCCCAGTAGTACTCTACCCAACGCTAGTTAAAGCGGCGAACATAACAGCGATCAAACTTTTAAATGTGGTGAAGAAGAAAGCGAATTTCTCGTTAAAATGTACTTTGGTCTGGGAGGCAGTTTAACGAACTTCCTCGATGTCGAGTCCAACCATGGATAGTACTATCCATGGTCAACCGACCAGAGCGTCGGAGTCTTCAAATGCAGCATGAATCTCGCCCAGCGATCGCCATTCCAGCAAGTCAGACACGAACAGCATCGCACAGGAAATCAAAATCAGTCGCTGCACTTTGTTGAAAAAGACTGTTAACTCAGTGGGACGACATCAGAAACCAGCGATTCGACTTCGAGCCATGTTGAACATTTTCCGCACCTTACTTCATGTAATTTCTCTGTTTTTACCTCGTTAACCACAACCAATCAGAGAGCACAAAACCTAAGTGACGTAGGAAAACTCAGTTTTTCCCCGAAGCCGGGCTCTGATTGGCTAATTTAAATTTTGATGGCGCGGACCGTATGGCAGGTATACCTTGGATTGAGTTCGATTGAGTTCGACAATCGAACAAAATCGAACACGCGCAAACACAAAAAGTTGCAAAATGGTCCATTTTCATTAAAAATTGCTATATTAAAGCAACGAAATTAACAAGCATTTTTGGCTGCGGATGGCTAGGATGGAAATGGATTGCAATTGAAAAATTTAGTAAGGCTAAACTTTTCAAAGTTTTCAGTTCCGCTTGTCGTAAAAGATTGATATTTGTACCGAAGTTTGATTATGATTATCTACAAATTAAGGCTGTATCTCCCATTAGATCGATGTTCAAAAAATGTTTTTCATGGGTTTGGTCGCTATCACTAATTAATTCCGGAACAGTTTAGTTCAAAAATCTGCAAAATTCTCGTGACGTAGCTCCTTTAAAAAGTGTCCTCAAGATCTATCGACGGGAGCAGTTTATAAAACTAACTGCAGAGACTGTGAGAGAGTTTATATAAGACAAACATTACGAGTGTTAATATCTAGAACAAGAGAGCACAAAAGAGCTGTTTTTACTGTTGACAAGCTAGAACTCTCTATTGGTGCAAGAACTCTGATCTCAGTCTGTTGCATGCAAAACAATCGAAAATTCGATTTCGATGACGTAAAGATTATAGCCGTTGTTCTTTTGATCAGACTGTTTTCAAAAGCGTGGCATTCTATTCGAAGCCGAATTCGACTACCTTATTCTTACTAATTTTCGCGAGTACTAATTTTCGCGGTTTTCGCGATATACAAAAAAATGCGAAATTTAAAACGCGCGAAAAAAACATTGCGCGAAATTTAAACACGCGAAAATTGATACCATATATATCAAAACAATAAAAATATTAAATGTTTGGAACTGCATCTATCTACCCTTATAAATATCTTTCCGTCTTGTTTTCGACTAGCATCCTTCCTCTATAAGTGTTTTCTTAAGCTAATAAATTGGCCAAAACCTCTTCATTACAGTCACCAGTTTTCGTTTGCAGGTTTCCTGTAGTTACATTGAACCAGACCTTTGTATATTCCCAGTAGTCTTTGACAAACTGATCCATAAAACACTGACAAAATCGAGAAATTTAATACACTTTTGATCTAATTTTTCTTACAATCGCGAAAATTAATACTCGCAAAATTCGGCTCCTGAATTTTCGCGAAATTAAGTACGCGCGAAAATTAGTAAGAATAAGGTAAGAAACACATGAACACTCCCGACATGTACAGAATCCTGTTCTGAATCACTAGTGGGTTATCGCCTTTTTTTAATAAAGAAAAATATTTACATCTGGACGCCCTTTTCAATTTGTGCTGAAGAAGGTTACAGCATTTTTAACCGAAAAGCCAGATATTTTTTTACAGTTTTAGTCAGTGAGAACAATTATTTTTAGTTTTTATGCATAAAACGTGAAATAGCCAATTTATGTTTTGGGTGAAACGTGATTTAGATCACCTCTTTTACCAACCACTTCTACCACCCTCATGCGTGTCGCATTGCAAAATACAAGTTTGTCTTGAAAAACATTTAGGCCGTATTTTACTTGTTCTTTTTAACTTGATCAATCAAGTAACTCGATCGATCGTTTGGATATTCACCATTTAACTGAATTAATATTTTTCAAATTTGACAACAGCGGCGAACTTTCGTCTTTGCCAGCGCAAGCCCCATTTGCCCAGATTTTTTATTTAATATTTTGATAGCATCTGGTCATTTTGACTTGACGTCCAACACACCAAGATGCATTTTTCGCACAAAACTTGGGATGGTTATTATTGAAAGAGTGTTGTTCAATTACAGCAGATTTTTTAAAGTACCATTGCTAGAAAGAGGAACAGCAGCGCTCTCATTAACATGTGCAGTTAACGTCTCTTTTAATTTTTTATCGCCCTGTACTGACGATAATTTGTCTCCTTTTATTTCAGGGACTTGTCATCCAATAAAATTCCATATCTACCTACAGGGTTATTCACGAAGCAAACGAGCTTGAGACGGTTGTACGTTTGTCAGCATTTTTCGTTCTTTTCGTCGATCTTATTGTAGTATAAATTCAAAGGACCAGTGTCACGGCTTGGTTAAGTTTTGCCAAATACTCGCTATGAAACTCAAAATTTTGGCAAAGAACCATACCGCAATCCGTTAGGTGGCTTATTTTATGTTTTACTTAATTCTGTGGCCATTTTTTCATGTTTAAATTTGGCTTAAATTCATGACACAGTTCCCTTAAGAAAAGCCGTCGACTCATACAGAAGGTACAATCAATAACCAAATGTTGGCGCAGTTGCTGTTTTTCTTACAGCTTGTTATAAAAGTTAAGTAATTTCCCCGCTCCCCCTTTGCAATGTTGCGTAGCATGCAAAAAAATAATGCCTGCAATTGCTGCTTACTTTTGCTCATGAAACACACTGCACGGGGAGTCTGGGCACATTGTACTGTCCAACATTGAAATGGGGGGAGGGGGTGGGTGGGCCAACGACTTTTGTCAATGATTGCAATCAGTGACAAAATGTTGGCGCAGTTGCTGTTTTTCTTACTTGTAACATATAAAAGTTAAGTATTCCCCTCTCCCCCTTCGCAATGTTGCGTAGCATACAAAAAATAATGCCTGCAATTGCTGCTTACTCTTGCTCACAAACTGAGACGCAGTGCACGGGGAGCTTAGGCACATTGTACTATCCAACATTGAAACGGGGGGAGGGAGTGGATGGGCCAACGACTTTTGTCAATTATTGTAGGCCGCTTTTGTACGCGCGCTTTTCGTAGGTTCTTGGCATTAAAAAAATAAAAATCTTCTCGCAGGAAAATTTTTCAAGGAATTAAATTTGGAGCTAATCCTTGTTGTTTTTGTCTTATGATATATTAGGCGTCTTTTTTTCCCAGAAAACATGTCAGAGTTTGTTATTTGGGCGATCAGTGTTTATCATGTCAGCTTAAAAACTTGTTAAAAGTGTTCTAAAAATGTAAAATAATCTTATTAACAATTTTAAGAAACTAAATATTTGGCAAACGTTCTCTTGCCTTCGTCAGACGTAGTTTGAAACAGTGTAACTGCATGCATAATCGGATCTTATTTGCTGCTAGTCTCCAATGATGCAGACAAAGGTAACTAAACATTTATAAATGTAAATGTTTAGAAGCGAGAGAATAAAGTAAGCACTTGCAAACCTGCGGCACAAAATAGAATCATGTAAAATAGAATCATTCTGTAAATGTTCGTTTACGGAGTTTTGGTGTCGAATGGAATGCAAAACCTCTAGAAATAGGCGTTCTAGTCATTCAGGTTTCTTTCTAGAATTTCAACGTAGTCTTGTTTAATGTCGTAATCTGTTGCTCCCTCAGAGATTGGCCAAAAATCATGTCAAGAAAAAGAAAACTAAACAATAAAAATATTAATGGATATAAGCAAAGCAAGCCAATAGTACTGAGCTTAACATTGGCGACAAATTATTAAGTAATGAAATCCAAGACCAACTGGAGGAAGGAATCGTGGATAGAGTTAATGATTAGCCTCAGGAAGAAAGGGAGTTTGGATCTTCTTTACAACTAGGGTCATACAGGGATATTTTTGTGATGCGTGTTTAGCAGATTTGATTTTCCGTGAAACTTGCTTATTTTCGTCATGGTTCAAAACCTTTTCAAAGCTAGCTGTTGCGCTTTGTGGCGATTTTTAGCAGTCAGTCTTGCAGGTACACACAGGTTTTAGGCTTTGATATTCACTAGTCCGTTGATCGATTCAACACAGTCACTGTTTTTTCTTGGTGGAACTCTAAAGCAACAGCTAGAAAACTTGAAAGCCAAATATCACGAAGATTTTGAGGATCGTTAGTGGAAGAATTACCCTTGCCCAGGGCGCAATTTATAATTTGAAAAGGTTACAGTCTTAGTATATTGACAAGCGGAGTTTAAACTACATACATGCCACTCTTATGTGGTGAGATAGAAATCTCTAAAGAAATTTCGTGCGACTGTGTAGCGCATACAACTAGTGAAATAAAATGTAAATGAAAAGGAAAAATGCGCCAGATGGTGGTAAAAAGTTTCCATACGTTTCGGGGCTACTGCCCCTTCTTCAGTGGAAAATGTAAAATGCTATCTAACGGAAATCAGCACGTGCGCGTGATCAAAGTATTTGAAAGTTTACAAATCAAAAACGTACGCCACAAGCGCGCGCGCTTGTTAGAGTGAACATGAGAAGATCAAATAAAGCTGAAGTCCACATTCAATCCACGAGGTCGCAGGGTCTGGTGCCGGAAAATCAGCTTTGCCTCAAAACGCTTCCTTTCCATGGTGTCAGTTAGTCCGGCACGGAGCACTGACAGAAGCATGTCGTTTGTGCTATGTCCTGGCAGATTAAAATGTATAGCGACTGGAGCATCGCTTTGTATGGCGATAGATCGTAAATGCTCTCTGAATCTATCAGCCAGGCGCCGGCCAGTTTCCCCGATGTAACACTTGGCGCACGCGCGGCATTGAATTATATATACCGCATGCGTTGTGGTGCAGCTGTATCTTTGGCGAACATGGATTGATCCACCAGGTGTGTTGATAACAGGAGTCGCGTTGGTGTAATCGCATGTCTTACAACGGGGTCTCGCACAAGGGGATGTTCCAAAATCTGCGCGGTCGACAACAGTTCTTCCGTCTCCTAATGTGCTCCGAACCAAGGCATCGCGTAAGTTCGAGTCGCGGCGATATGCACCCAGAATTCGGACAGGCTGGAATATTTCACCTGTTTGAGGGTCGTCCTTCAGCAAGCCCAGATTCTTTGTCAAGATGTTTTTGACCCGTGCATTCGAGGGGTGATACGTGAGTACAAGCGGGATTGTTGGTTGTCCAGATGCTCTTTGTGTTGTTGTCTCTTGTAGCAAATCGTCCCGAGAGATGGATGCGACTTTATTGAAGGCCTGGTTGACAACATGTGGTGGATACTTGCGATCCAAGAAATAACTGACCATCTCCTTGCTTCTCTCATTGAAGTCATCGGCTTCACTGCAAATGCGCTTCAACCTGAGCAGCTGTCTGTAAGGGATCGATTGTTTGCAGCGGACAAGGTGAGAGGAGAAATAATTCAAGTATGAGTGAGTGTCAGTTTCCTTGTAATGGATGGTTGTTGTCAGCCGATGCCCGGAAGGTTTGATACAAAGGTCTAAGAACGACACCGCTTCTTCGGAAATGGACCACGTGAATTTCAAATTCGGATGGAAATTGTTCACAAATGATGCAAAATCTTCAATCTCTCTCTTGCTGCATGAGGCTGCTCCCATGATGTCGTCAATGTACCTTTTGAATAGGTCTGGCGTTCTGCCCGGATACTGTTCGAAGATCTGTTCCTCTATATGACCCATAAACAAGCAGGCATAGTTTGGACCAAGTCTACTGCCCATAGCTACCCCTCCGACCTGTTCGTAATAGTTGCCATTGAACCCAAATGTGTTCAGAGTCAATACAAGTTCAGCTAGGCGCAGCAGAGTATGCGTGGGAGGTTGAAGGACAGAACGCTTGTTCAGGAAGTGTTCAAGAGCAAGGAGACCATCCCGGTTGGGTATCACGGTGTAGAGGGATTTTACATCCATCGTAAACACGTAGTTGGTGAGTTCCGGGAAGCGAAATGACTCGGCAATTTGAAGCATGTGATTTGTGTCCTTTACAAAGCTGGGAAGATTGTGAACCAAAGGTGTAGTAATTTGGTCCAAATAAGTTGCAATCAGCTCCGTTGGACAATTACAAGCGGATACGATCGGCCTACCAGGATTACCAGGTTTATGGATCTTGGGCAGTAGGTAAAACTTGGATGTACGTGACTGGCCTACAATAAGATAAGATGCCGATGCGGGGAGTTCACCAGATTGGATCGCTTCCTTAACCACCACCTGAACTCTTTCGTTGTATTCGTTGGTATGGTCATGGCTAAGTTGTCTGTAGAAATTTGCATCGGAGAGATGTCTTTCTGCCTCCTGTACATATAGCTGGCGTGCCCACACAACAACTGCACCACCCTTGTCCGCCGGTTTGATAACAATGTCATCACGACGCCGCAGGGATGCGAGGGCGGCAATTTCTTCTTTTGTTAGGTTTGTCTTGTTGAGTCTCTCTTTAAAATTGATGCTGTTTACTTCACGACGACATTTGCTTATGTAGTAATCCAAAGCAGCAAACCTGCCAGGTGGTGGAGTCCAGTTTGAGGGTTTGTGCTTAAGAGACTCAAAGGATTTATCTTCAGACTCGTCAACTGAAGCCGGCTGGAAATCACCGCTACTAGGCTCCGAGGGATTGGCATCGAAATGTGCCGTGAGACGGAGACGGCGATAGAAGCGCTCACAGTCCGCCTTAGTATCGTATTCATCCGTCCTAGGTTTCACTGGGATGTATGAAAGTCCTTTGCTGAGAACGGATCGTTCTGGGTCTGTAAGTTGCAGGTCGTCTGGAATAGTAACGACCAATTTGGATGTTGTCGCTTCAGGTACAGAGTCAATGTCATTCTCGGAGCTAAGTGATGTCGAATTTATTAAAGCGTTAAGCTTTTCACTTTTCCCTGCTTTGAGGAAGTTGTACAGGTCCGAATTCAGATTGTGAATGATGGAACTGATCTGTCGATATCGCTCGACGCTGCATTCATTTTTTAGCTCATCACGAAAACGGTTGATTTCTGTCGTTAATGTTTGGCAGCGTCTTTGCATGGATTGTATGGTGACGAGCATTAGACGACTCGACGACCTCCTTAGAACAGCATTCACTTGATTTCGGTATCCTGTGGAGTGGTTCTGTTCGTGTTTCATAGCGTGAAAACCGAACAAGAAACCATTGGGAATGACGTTACGGCGGAGACACTTGCTCAGAAAACCAATGTGACTTGTGAACCGGGTCTTTGCGAATGTCTTGTCGGCAAGATGTAAGCCAATTGTCCTGCTTGGTTGATCTCGGTACACGGATAGTCCTCTGTTCAAATCCCTATACAAGTTCCTTTCGAAACCGCTAAGGTTTGGCATGTTAAGATGTTGAAATCACAGTCCATAAAATATCATAGTAACATAGAAATCTCTAAAGAAATTTCGTGCGACTGTGTAGCGCATACAACTAGTGAAATAAAATGTAAATGAAAATGAAAAATGCGCCAGATGGTGGTAAAAAGGTTCCATACGTTTCGGGGCTACTGCCCCTTCTTCAGTGGAAAATGTAAAATGCTATCTAACTGAAATCAGCACGTGCCCGTGATCAAAGTATTTGAAAGTTTACAAATCAAAAACGTACGCCACAAGCGCGCGCGCTTGTTAGAGTGAACACCACTCTTATGTGGTGGTGGCTAACGCTGAATAGAGAGACGAAGGGAAAATATATGACAAGGAAAACTTGTGCGTGAAATCAAAAAAACAGAGTTAACAAGACTTCCTTGGAGCAAGCAAAAAGATACCATGGTCGCGATATTTACTTAAGGTTCTGTGGAAACTAGTAAGAGAGAAATTCTGACTAGTTAGGCATTTGTATTTGACCCTCTTGGAGTGGCAAGCTTTCTAGCCCACAGCCTGAGTAAGGAGGCTAGAGGGCTTTTGCTTCTTAGAAGTGGCAAGTCCAACAGCTTGGGTAACACGATCTATACTACAAATCGACTCGCAGAGAGGTTTGCGAGCAACACCTACCTCGGGATTCGGTGCTAGAAACAGAGAAACTGGTAAAACAGTGTTGCATGTTCAAGGAATACCTATTTTATAAAGTACGACTTTCCTGCAGTCTAGCTACAGCCAAAGAACCAGTCCATTTTTTGTTTACATGCCTTCGGTGATACTAGTGGCACAGTAACTGCGACGGTAGTATACGGATTATTCTTTAAGAGTCGGGCGCAAACCTCGAACTGGTACCAAATTTAACGGATAAGCAGTTCATCAGTATCCGCACATTTTGCATCGCAAAGGAGCAAAGTCCAAAATGACCAACGCTAATAATGGTAGAAATTTTACAGGTACAGCAAACTTTGCTGTACCTGTAACAGATACAGTAAGGTGATAATCCCAACTTCACTTTGACGGCATTTTGCCAAAATACGCAATCAGTAACTATACAAGGAAATTTTCAAATACATCAGAGTTTTGACAGTTCGTACCATATTTCAGGTTCCGCCATGCAGTTAATATACAACACAGTTAACAGCACGATTCACTTTAACCCTAAACAATACAAAGAAGTTCAAAGATAGGAGTCCTTTCATCACTCTTGTTTCTGACGCAAGAGGGACTGGGTACACAGGCATCCCAGCGAAAATAACAACACTTACTCTTAGGGATGTGGGTGGGGATAACTATACAGGAGGTTATTACGAAAAGGGGATGCCTTTGTCAGACTGGAGGTATCTCACTCTGTATGTCTGCTTGCCTGTTTTTCTGTCCAAATCCCTACCTGCTGCATGCCTGTTTGCCTGCCTGTCTGCCTGTCTGTCTGTCTAGTCTGTTTGTCAGTCTGTCAGTATGTGTGTCTGTCTGTCTGTCTGTCTGTCTGGCTGTCTGCCTGTTTGTCCGACTGTCTGTGTGTGTGTCTGTCAGTCAAAATGTTGCTAAAAAACTTCTTAAAAGTGGCTCATATAAAATATTTTAAGTTTTAACTGTCGTGGGCCACATTATAATTGCAATTGGTGGCTTGACTCAAATACGACAATTTATCACTGTATATAATTTCCTTATCCAGCTTACGCTCGATTACTGTGATAAAATGCGGATTAATTTAAAGGCAAACGACCGTAAAGTTTTGAAAGTAACAACCATTGTTACTGTCACATTTAACAGTGGTTTCCTTTCATTACTTCTGGTGGGTAGCTTCGTTCGAGGGGTCGATACTTTTAATCATCTTAAAGGTGTGGCATATAAGGGTCGATCTGTCTTACTGTAATCGTACAATATGTGATTTTGTTTTTCGCAGGTACCTTGGCCACAATAAAATAGAAGTGCTGCCTGAAGGAATATTTGAGAACCTATCAAGTCTATATTGGTTGTAAGTACATGCATCTGACAAGTATTTAATTAAGGAGGCTATCAACGGTTTCCAGCACTTTCCATCTCTTATACCTTGATGGATCAGTACTGCAAACCTTTTACAGTTGCTCCTACAATAATGATACCAAACAAATGCCCAATCATTGGTAACAACAGTTTAACCTGTTAAGAACTGCTACAAACTGGATAATGATCAAAATATTAAAATACAACTTTTTGCAAAACTAAAAGGGCAGACTATAACTGAATATTAAGCTTGAGCTCTAACCTTTATGCCGAATATAAAACCGACTGACTTTTTGACTTGAACGTACCAAATCTCGTTCCATAAACTAAACTAATTAACTGAAGGTTTATGCTTTGTTTACTGGTATTTTATGTTGTTCTTGTTAACCCGTCTTGTCTGTTTCTCTGGCTGGCTGAATTGTTTTTGAATTACAAAATGGCAAAAATTGTTATAATGAGAATATTTAAAACTAGCTCATATCAAATAAATTAGTTTTAATCGCCTCAAAAACTAAATTTGAAAGTACTGCTTCTGATTATAACGTTGCCAACTTTGGCTATTCTCGTGACTTTAAGTCAGGAGTTACGAACAAGTCTACGCTGCCTAATCTCTCGGTATTTGCATGGATGATAAAAGACTGTCAAAGGAATACCCTAAATTGGCGAAAAAGGGGTCATTTGCAGTGGGTGGCAGTGGGAGGCTGTAGTGTATTACATGTAGCCCAGCGGTTACTCATAAGAGTACATCCGGGAGTGCGAAGAGTGTGTAGTGAACGGGAAAGCATGTACTGTGTGTACGGTCGTGTGTTCTGCTTTAAAAGCAGCTGTTTGCCTTTGTGGCCTTTAAACACTATATATATAGCTACAAATTGGCGACGAGGATGTCGCACTCAGCGGAACGAGCGTTACCGCCATAAGATTTAACCGGTTCTTCCTTTAAGGTCGCCAAACGGTGGCGACAGTGGAAGCGATCTTACCAATATTACATCGATGGCAAAGGAATTACGAACGCCTCTCGAAAGAAAGCTCAATTACTTCATTTAGCGGGCATGGAAGTCCAAGATATTTTCGAAGTCCTTCCGGATTCAGGACCGATCAATTCTGAGGAGGATAACGAGAATGTAGTGAGTCTTCGTAAGCTCGATGCTCATTTTCGCGCCGTGGAAAATGTGCCATACGAAGGCCATGTTTTTCCACAGGCCGCCCAGAAGAATACTTTGAAAATTGCTCGAAATAGTACTTGTATGAAAGATTTGAATAAAACTGTCTTACCTTTTGTTTATCTTGCGTTATTTTGACATTTCTGTGCCTCTGGAGTGGGTTAAAAGCCGTTTAGACGAGTTTTTCTTTCCGACGTTGTGCTTCCCCTAAAGAGAAACGAAAGGCAGGCGACCTAGTTCGCCAACGGTCCGCACTCGAAGCTCCATAAATACCACAAAAATGGTCGAATCTCGCCAAAATTTCTTCAATACAGCCGCCGATAATTCTTCTTTGGATTTACTTCGCCTAAGGTTCCAAAGTTTATTTTAACCGCCCGAGAAACGCTCGTTTTCGAGCGCTGGGTTTCCACTTTTGCTTTGTCTGAATGCGTGAAAAGTTAACTTGGGCACAAGATTCAAAGTTTTAGCTAAGTGACCGCGCCATAGCGACAAAAGTCACCCTCAACCGTGGGAAGGCACAGGGCAATTAGCGTCATGCAAACTTTTTAGCTTGTACGCTCGCTCGCTCAGCTGTACGCAGTGAGTTTACACGCTAGAGATTTCCCGCCTCTTCCGGTAAAAATTCCCCCAGGGACCATAGCACGGTGTTGAAGCAGGGACTAATGCTGTCGAAGAAAGGTCTGGGCGTGGATCGAAAGGTAAAAGGGTTTGTTTCAACTGTGGAAAAGAACGTCACTTGGCTAAAGACGGCAATTGTCCAGCTCGTTGACGGAAATGTAGTAATTGTGGCAAGTACGGACACTATGCTAGCTGTTGCAAGGAGGGAAGGATTCCAAAGTTTGGAAAAAACAAATTCCACTTAACGCAGGAGAGGAAGACATCATAGTCGAGAAAAGCAGGTCAGGCCAATCTTGTAGAGGGATCGTTGGAACCCCCCAGGTGAGAATGATTCATTTGCCTTTACCGTAGAAGAGCAGACATGCAATTTGGCCGCTTCTGCTGGCTGAGCCAGTGCTTTGTGTAAGCATTGGGGCAGTAAACAGGGATGTGTTGGTTGACTCTGGACCTGGGAGCAATCGTATAAGCATGGACACTGTTAAGGAGTTAAAACATCAGTAACTTCAGGCGCAACTCTGCACAAGAAAGTTGTATGCTTATGTGAGTCGTGCGCTTGAAATCGAAGGTCAGTTTCAGTCAGAAGACTCTGTTGGTAAAACGAAGATTGTGGCAGATTTCGTTGTTGTCAAAACAGGTCATTGTTTGCTAGGTTTTTCGACTGCCACAGACCTTGAAATCCATCGTGTGGATCCAGCAGGAACTCTTGCCACAAGGAACTGTAACACTGTTAATAGCACTTTTCAAGTCAACCGCAGACACCCTCAGAGGTTCGTAGCTTGTTGGGTCTCGTTGGATTCAGTGCCAGGTTTATGCCCAATTTTACAACAACTGCTGATCCCCTGAGAAGACTTGCAAGAAAAGGAAAACTGTTTATGTGGGGCGAGGAGCAAGAGAACTCATTTCAGAAATCGAAGAGTCAAGTTGCAAGTGCACCAGTCTTAGCGTACTTTGATAAGGACGCACCTACTACCTGTTTTTGAAGATGCCAGTCCGGTGGGGCTTGGAGCAGTGCTGGTCCAATAGAAGAATGGAGACAGTCGTTCTGTCTGTTACGCCAGTCGTAGTTTGAGCCAAGTGGAGGGCCGTTATAGTCAAACCGAGAAAGAAGCACTAGCCCTAGTTTGGGCATGTGAACGCTTCCACTTCTACTTGTATGGGCTGCCACAGTTTGACCTCGTAACAGACCATGAAGCACTCAAAGTAATCTATTCAAGGAAGTCCAAACCTTCAGCCCGGAAAGAGCGTAAAACTATACAACCGTAAAACTATCTGTCTGTAAGGTGTCATAGAGAAAGAATTCCGTAAAATTCCGCTTATAAGCCCTCCCCCCCCCCCCCGGTTATAGGCCCATCTATCTGGAAACAAAAAAATACATCCGATTTTAAGCCCTCCCGCATATAAGCCCCCCCCCTCCCCCCCCCCCCGGCCGGGTGGCAGTACTGAACAGGGCTAAATGTTGCTTTATTATGCGTTTTTTACTTAAAACTTTCAAAACGTTCTTTTTATTCCGCTTATAAGCCCTGCCGGATGTAAGCCCCTTGTATAAGCCCAGGGCTTATAACCGGAATTATACGGTATTGCAGATGCCATTTCCCGACTGACAACTGATACCTGCCTCAGATCAGTCCCCGGAGGACGATGGATACATACGCATGGTAGCTCTGTATGCTGTCTCCGCTGCGTTGATAATCAAAGAGATTGAACGTATTTCAGCACAAGATCTAGTGTTGCAATCAGTCATAAATTGCCTCATCGAAGAAAAATGGGACATTGCTCCTAAGTCATACTTGCCAGTGCGCAATGAGTTGACCTTTATCGGTCAGGTAATTCTACTGGGAACGAGAATTGTTGTACCCCAAGCTCTTCGCAAGAGAGTTGTCAGTTTGGCTGACAAGGGGCACCAAGGAGTCGTGAAGACAAAGGAGAGACTTAGAACGAAAGCCTGGTGGCCTGGAATGGATCGTGATGCAAAAAGAAGATTTTCAGAGTGTTACGGATGCCAGCTGGTTACTAAGAACGTCCCGCCCCCACCAGTGAAACCAACATCGCTACCCAGCCAACCGTGGGAAGAAGTAGCTGTGGATCTAATGGGTCCTTAATGTAACTGTTCCTTTCAGAATAATATAACCGCGACTTGTTGTTTGCTTATCCCACAAACTACTAATTAAAACAAACAATGACCCAAGTTGACGTTAATGGGGGAGCACAGCCTTGTGTTCAGTAAGACTGTGCGACTTCCGGAGATTGTGTGACAGAAGAACCTCAATTATCTCCCCAGCACTACAAGCTGACTGCAAAACAGCACGTGCTGGATCGGACAAGACCATTTTCACTGTAGTTGCGACTATAGTTTTGAGAAATTTGAAAATTAGAAACCGCTCAAAAACGAATTCTACGCCTCTCGGGCCATAACATTCTCGCTGTCATAATTACACATGTAAACAAGTACGGCACAATAAAACGTACTGTCTTGAAATGTACCAATCTTGTTTGAAGCACTATTATTAAAAATGATTAACTGGGTGTTTTTTTTTCTCGTTCATTGAAACGCTACATTTACTAGTTATTATTGTTCTTGTCAACCCGTACCGTTTGTCTGTCTGTCCGTCTGAATTTTATTAAATTACAGAATGGTACTTCAAAATAACAACGACATAATTAACTTGATAGCAAACAAGGGCAATATCAACTAAAGTTAACGGTATGCATAAACGTTCGCAGGAAGACCGACGACATAAAACAGGTACCTGTCACCTAATATCCCTAAGAGAATAAAAGTCACGATAATTGGCCTGTTCACAACCCCATCACTTTTGTGGGTACCTAAATTATAAAATGCTTGCCTAATTAATTATAGATAGCTGATCTTCAAAAGAACGATTCTAGGATTTCGATTTTTGATCTTTTACGTAATTCTTTATAATAGTTTGTCCAATTGAATTGACTCTCGAGATATTTATTAAAGTAAATAAGTACTCTGTATTATATATTTACTTAGCCTTAATTTTACTTGACTTTAATAAAAGCCAATTAGTGTCAATTTATGGAATTCGGAGTTTAAATAAAGTTTCAGTTTAATTCAGGTCAGATCTGTCCGTCTGTCTATCTATCGGTCTTGCCTATCCCTACTCGATTCGCACTATATCTTTTTCGGATTGAATCTAGTCCACAGCATTGGACAACCCTCCCG
Source organism: Oculina patagonica (assembly GCF_052425735.1). Lineage (NCBI taxonomy): Eukaryota > Metazoa > Cnidaria > Anthozoa > Scleractinia > Oculinidae > Oculina > Oculina patagonica. The sequence goes on from NW_027558036.1 coordinate 1,990,465, forward strand.
TTGCAAGCTGACTCTGTCTCTTTTAAAAGAGAAAAAAACTTATATACAGCGTTAAGAACATGAAAACATTATGTGTATTTTGCTAACATTTTGGTGGTTCTAATAAATATGAACTTATTGTTTTTAATCATCACCTTAACATTTTTCATGAACATAAATTCTCGTTTCATTTGTTACAGGGACCTTACCCACAATAAAATAGAAGCACTGCCTGAAGGAATATTCCAAAGCTCACCAGAGCTATCCGGTTTGTAAGTACATGAAACTTTTCATGGTTTAAATTTAAAGATTTCCAGAAAAATGTCTTCTGAACTACATCAAAGAGCAAATCATAAATTTTCGCAGCAATTTTTTTTATTGATCAATCTTTCGGAAAATCGTCTGATTTTAGCCAACTCGGCCTACGGCCTCGTCGGCTAGAGGCCGATATTCCGCGCGATTTCGCAGGATAACTGTTAAATACGGTCCATTGACGTCAGCACAAAGTTAATTATTAGTAATGAAGCCGATTCACACCCGATGTTGTTGGCTTGTTGGCTTGCTCCGCCACCTCAGAAACAAACCCAATATCACGCAAAAAATTTTTAAAATTGGCAGGAATTTTGGAGGAGTTTACTAAGAAATTAAACTGGAAGCAGAAGATCCTTGCCAAGATCTTGCCGCAATTATTTAGGCCATCCCAATAAAATGTTTCGTTTCCCATCGCCCGACCGACCCATTTTTTTCGAAAAGTAAAACAAAACAAAAAAAACAATTCCAGATTCACTAGTCAAAGAAGCAAGTACTTCAATTTACATGCACACGATCTTGTTTTATTAACAACAGTTGGTATGATGTAATGTCTTTGTCTTTGATAAACATCGATACTACGTTATTAAAGACTATTTAGACATTTGATAAGGAATAGCGATCGAAAAGACCACGTTTTCGAGTTTACTTTATAATCAGGCTTTCTTACATAGCAGCCCGGCCTTCTTTGGAACCCAATCCCTTTAAGTGTTCAATCTTTTTTTTTTTTTTTTTTTTTGCCCGACCGACTGACCCACCATCACAAGAAACGGGGCGATGGGAAACGAAACATTTTATTAGGATGGCCTTAAGCAAATTAAGCTATTTTTTTTTTTTTTTTATGGTGTTTGTGGTTTTTTGGTTTTTGGTTTTTTTTTTTTTTTTTTTTTTTTTTTTTTTTTTTTTTTTTTTTTTTTTGGGGGGGGGGGCAGAGGAATTTTTTTTCAGCGGCTCGTTTTTTTATATCCCCCCCCCCCCAAGGTCCATACAAATTTTCATAATCCCCCCAAGCAATCAGCCGAAAAATGAATACCCCCCCCCCCTCCCTCACAAGAAATATCAAAATAAATATCTGTATAATAGTACACTATATATTATGTCTGAATTTATCAAAACCAGGTCAAGGAAATTTTTACCGTTTTGAGCGCAAATCGTTGCACACCCGTTTTTTCTCGCCAGAAACTATCTCCAAACTCGACGATATAAAAACTAAAGGGAATGTCAGTCTTTTTTTCTCTTCTTCTCTCTCTTCTCTACCGTTCAGTGCTGTCTTTCTTTCTTTTTTTCCTTTCTTGTGGCGTTTTAAGCCAATTCGCGCAGTAACGTACATGTTCAAGAATACTGACGTCACTTTCCTTTGACCTGGTTTTGATAAATCCAGACATATATATGTTTGAAATTTCAAGAGACATGTTTAATAAGAACATCGAGAGAGCTTTGACTGTTTATGTCAAACCTATGTCATACCTAAGCCAGCCAGTCTAAGTAGCGCAAATTAGGTATAGATAGCCTGCCAGCTCGTGTACGAGTACTACCAGGAGTATTGACAGGAACCTCCGTTTCACTGTTGTCATTCTCGTCGACAAAAGCAACAACCTCATCATCACTTTCACTATCACACTCATCCACGGATTCATCTCCGCTGTTGCCATCCTCTTCACCCTCGTTTTCTGGCCGTTCAGCATCATTCCTCTCAAGTGCCACATGCGCCATTATTCTCCTTATCTTATCATTTTTCTTCCCAATGAGAGAAAGTTTATGATGGTCTAAATATTTGTTAAGTTCTTCGACGTATAGCTTGTTCATATTTTCAAACGTGGACGCGATAGTTTTCCAGTCATATTTTTCGTATCCTTTCATTGAACATTTAAGTGCACATTTGTTGTTCAATTTCATAAAACTGTGCACTGATTTACATTGTTTTCTTTTGCATTCATTGATTCAATAAAGTTGCACTGCTTAGACTGAGGTTGCAGTAAATGTTTCCATTTTAGATGTTTTTCTTTCTATACTGTATCAAAACATAACATCTACAGGCCAGGTACACTACTTGAAAAACTTCAAAATAGGTACTATAGTCTCTCAGAAAAATAGAGGTACCCTTGTTTCTTACAATCCTTGAAAGAATCATTTCTTTTTTCACTTTTTAAAAATATTACAAAAGTTAGACAGAATCTTACAAAAATAAGCATCCCCCAGGAGATATTTGAACAATTTTCATATCCCCCCTTTTTTTGCTCTAAAAATTTGAGAACCCCCCTAAAATCCCCCCCCCCCCCCCCTGTAGGATACATAATGAATGCAGCCTTACAAAGACAGCAGAATGGCAAGAGCGTCGCCATCTTCGATGGACGAGCAAAGCCTGGACGCCAGTCTTTTTGCCGGTTTTGACTAACTATCCCCTTAAAACAGCAGATTTTATTGGGCACCTCTTCTAATTTTATTTCGTAGGGTGTAAGCAAGCTGTATGCCAAATTTCACGCTTTTATCACTCTTGTCACGATCAAGCCTTTATTTTGCGTTAAGCTACCTGGCTACGATACTAAACTGAGCTAATTGCGAGAATAACCAAGCGTCTCAATGGAAAAGCGATCAATCACAAAGAACGGTTTACAAACTCTCGTTGGCAAATAGAATTTTGCAGCACGAGTGGTATTTGGCGGGCGAACGTTTCTCTGGCGAATGATTGACACTGTTAATAGCTTGCGACGCCAGCATCAACACATTCATCCCACCGCGGCACTCAAGGCTGATTTAACATGGTGGGCTGAGTATTAAAGCGTCCTTTACGTAATATGTTTCTTTGTCGAATCTGGACCGATTGATTCGGATGGGTTCTCTACAGTTTCGTGCCCGCTCGGTTCAGGGGGATTTCTTCATGGCGATTGGCTCTACATAGATTGGGCAGCCGACTGCTGTCGCTCTTTAGCTGGGGCGCGTATTAATTCACAAGAGACATACACTATCCTGGTTGCACTTAGAGGCTGGAACAGGAGCTTAACGGCAAATGGTTAACTGTACGCACCGATAACACTACAACTGTCAGCTTTATAAAGCAGCCTCACGCAACACGCGAACCATGCGTTTGGCTTCGCGAAATATTTTTGTTATCAGCGTTGTACAATTTTCGTCGAACCGCACGATAAATCAGCGCGCGTGACAACAACATAGTAGCAGACGCCTTATCGCGCCTCCACGAACCCTCTCGCTGCAATTGGTTTTTGTCTCATACTTATCAAAGCAACAGCGTTGCTACGTGTGTTCCTCGAGAGTCCCACATTTCCATGAACGCATATGCCTCTTTGCCTCTGCACAGTACATGCTCAGAAACAAGTCTCGACGCTGAACTACAGCGTTAGAGAAGACAAGCGTTTGAACCGTCGACAGTAGCGACATGCCGGTCGCAGTTGTGCGCATACCTCCGTTTCTGCCTCTATTTGTGCTACCAACCAGTGCACTGCAAGGGCCATCACCTCTTGCGCTATGTGGTCTTCCTCGCAAGAACTTCGTGAACTTTAAGCACTCCGTGCTACCTCAAAATAGTACGATACTGCATCTGCAGCATGGGTTTCCAAACCCTACTTTAAGCGCCATCATTCAAGTAAAAAAAAACTTACTTTATACGTGGCACAATACGCATAATCAGCAAAGCAGTTTTTCAAAAGCTACCTATCGCACCAGCCATCCTCACCAGAACAACTTGACCTTACTATATTGTTAAGCGCAACCTTCTGGACTGCGCGTTTGGTGGCCTTTTTCTCCTTTTATTCGTAAATCAAACCTTCTTTTTCAGACCGCAGCAGTTTTTGGTCCACAAAAACATCTACGACGACGTGACATACACCTCTTTAATTGGGGCATCGTGCTTTTTGTTTGCTGGTCCATAACTATTCAATATCGTAACCGTACAATTCTCAGACCCAGTTCCCAAAGTTGATCATTCTAACCTCTGCCCAATGTCCGTACTTGTTCACGCATTGAGGCTGCCAAAGTACTTCAAGCCACTAAATACGATTTGGGCCCTGCGTTTACATATAGAAAGAATGGCGCCCTAACATCACTAACATACTCGGTGTTCACTGATAAGATTAAGCTTTCACTCAAATGTTGCGGTATTGACAGTTCTAAATACTCTGGGCACTCCTTTTGTCGGGAAGGAGCGAGGTATGCCCAAAGATGCAGCGTCTCTGGCCATTACATTTAACTCCCAGGCGATTGGCGCTCGAACGGGTATGAACGCTATTTAGACTGTTGACGTTCTCTTCAATATAAATTAGCTGCTGTAAGCATATATGATGAGGGAGGCCATCACTCACTCATGATGCCAACAACTCCTTGGGGGAAATTTGGGGAATTCACGCGTTGGTCATTGCATTAAAGACCCGGAGACACCAAATGAGTTGTTGTGTATTTAGGGTATGAAAGACATGTTTATCGTGATTAAATACAATAGGCGAAAACGCTAGTCAAGCCCAACAGTACAGATCTATGTAGCGAGGTGACCGCAATTAACTGGCATATTGTGTTAGCAAATGAGCGAGCAACAACAGCAAGAGCGTAGTTAGCAAGTGTATTTGCTTTTGGAATTCACGCATTGGTCATTGGAATAAAGACCCTGAGACCCCAATGAGTTGCTATGTATTTAATAAACCCAAATCTTCATTTAATTTTTTTTACAGGCACATTTGCCACAATAAAACAAGTACGATACAATAAAACGTACTGTCTTAAAATGTACCAATCTTGTTTGAAGCACTATTATTAAAAAATGATTAACAGAGGAGTTTTTTCGTCGTTCATTGAAACGCTACATTTACTAGTTATTATTGTTCTTGTCAACCCGTACCGTTTGTCTGTCTGTCCGTCTGAATTTTATTAAATTACAGAAATGTACTACAAAATAACAACGACATAATTAACTTGATAGCAAACAAGGGCAATATCAACTAAAGTTAACTGTATGCATAAACGTTCTCAGGTAGACTAACGACATATTGAACACTACCTGTCAGCTAATATCCCTAAGAGAATAAAAGTCACGATTATTGGCCTGTTCACAACCCCATCACTTTTGCGGGCCTGTACAGTACCTAAATTATGAAATGCTTGCCTAATTAATTTGTAGATAGCTGATCTTCGACCTATCCTTAAAAGAACGATTCTAGGATTTCGATTTTTGCTATTTTACGCAATTCTTTATACATGTAATAGTTTGTCCAATTGAGTTGACTATCGTGATATTTATTAGAGTAAATAATTACTCTGTATTATATATTTACTTAGCATTAATTTTTCTCGACTTTAATAAATGCCAATTGGTGTCAATGTATGGAATTCGGAGTTTAAATAAAGTTTCAGTTTAATTTAGGTCAGATCTGTCTGTCTGTCTATCTATCGGTCTTGCCTATCCCTACTCGATTCGCACTATATCTTTTCCGGATGGAATCTTGTCCACAGTATTGGACAACCCTCCCGATTGCGTTGCAAGCTGACTCTGTCTCTTTTAAAAAACACTTATATACAGCGTTAAGAACATGAAAACATAATGTGTATTTTGCTTAACATTTTGGTGGTTCTAATAAATATGAAGCTTATTGTTTTTAATCATCACCTTAACATTTTTCACAAGCTTAAATTCTCGTTTCATTTGTTACAGGCACTTTAGCCACAATAAAATAGAAGCACTGCCTGAAGGAATATTCCAAAGCTTACCAGAGCTATGGTTCTTGTAAGTACATACACCTGTTCAGTATATAAATTTAAAGATTTCAGGAAAAATGTCTTCAGAACTACATCGAATAGCAAATCATAAATTTTCGCAGCAAATGTTTTTTATTGATGTTTACTTTCCCTGGGAAGTTGCAAAGTATTTAAATTGCATAAATTTTACATTTCGTAAAGAAGTTCGATTTTGATATTTTGTAGTTTAGTGTTTTTTGCTGTTTTCATTTCTCGTGGTCGTTACTCTAAGTGTAAGAGCTATAGTAACGTGATGATAAGAAGAAAGAAATCATTAAGAACAGACAATACCTCACTGAGACGCTAAGTACGTTCACTTACGCTGTTCTTGTCCATCCGTCCTTTGCCTGTCGGTCAGTCTGTCTGTCTCTCCGTCTGTTTATCTGTTAAATTCTCGTTTCATTTGTTACAGGGACCTTAGTGACAATAAAATAGAAGCGCTGCCTGGAGGAATATTCCTTATTCTTATTTAAATTTAAAGATTTCAGGAAAAATGTCTTTAACAAACAACATCAGAAAGAAAGAAAAAAGAAAAAGAAAAAAGGCAAATCAAACTAAATTACATAATTCCTTACTTTATAAGCCACTTCCCTTTAAAATTTTGAATAATCTATTTATTTTCTTCACAGTTTCATATTTAATAATCATTTTGTTCTAAAAAACTTTGTATTTATGTCCGGTTTCTTCTGCAGTCCCACAGAAACAATTTTACAATAATAATAAAGAAGTTTAGTAAATCCAAAGAAGGGCACTGCTTTGATGTTATTCGAAATAAAACATTTTGCAAAATAAGACGAGCTACTTGATTTCATAAGAGGTACCAGCAAGATTCAAAATAATTTCAAAACTGTCTGACGTGGGGACACTGGTAAAAAAATGACACAAAGTTTCTGGTTCAGCCTCACAAAAAGTAAATAAATAATCAGTTTTGAAACCAGTTTTGTTTTATTATGCATTCGTGAAATGTCTTGGTATTCACATGGATAAAATACTGTCGCGAGCGAAAAATTGGTTATCTACAGCTCGTGATGATAATATGTTTTGAACTGACATGAAACGTCCGTTTTAACTGAAATATAGATAATTTCAAATCCATTTTTCTCTCGCGGGGTCAGCTTGGGTGCTAAAGTTTCAGCAGGTTTTGGTTAGCTGTACTTAAGCTGTTGCCATGGTAAGAGATTTCTTTGGTACCTTTATTTTGGCCTGTATTGCTCGAATGTTGAGTGGAAACCATCTTAACTTGAGGACAGGATAATTGCCTATCGTTCTTGGTGCCTGATATTTCAACTTTTATTTCCCAGAAAGTCTAATAACACTTGGGATCGCTACTAATGGTGAAAGTTTAGCGATACTCTATGGATGGTCGTAACTTTTAAAGGATTGTTATCTTCGGAACTTTACAATGACGTTAAGTATGACGTAAAGTCAAAGGATGTCTCAGAAAGCATATAGATGGTCTGACTTAAAAACCCAATACTCTTTCACAACTGTCACTCCAAGCAACCCCTGAACCAAGGAAAAACCTTTCGAATCTAAACCTGGTATAAGGCGTTATTAGAAAAGTAATGAGACGGGGAATTATCGTCATTATCACTGTAGTTGCGACTATAGTTTTGAGAAATTTGAAAATTAGAAACCGCTCAAAAACGAATTCTACGCCTCTCGGGCCATAACATTCTTGCTGTCATAATTACACATGTAAACAAGTACGACACAATAAAACGTACTGTCTTGAAATGTACCAATCTTGTTTGAAGCACTATTTTTAAAAATGATTAACTAAGTGTTTTTTTTTTTCTCGTTCATTGAAACGCTACATTTACTGGTTATTATTGTTCTTGTCAACCCGTATAGTTTGTCTGTCTGTCAGTCTGAATTTTATTAACTTACAGAATGGTACTACAAAATAACAACGACATAAGTAACTTGATAGCAAACAAGGGCAATATCAACTAAAGTTAACGGTATGCATAAACGTTCGCAGGTAGACCAACGACATATTAAACAGGTACCTGTCAGCTAATATCCCTAAGAGAATAAAAGTCACGATAATTGGCCTGTTCACAACCCCATCACTTTTGTGGGTACCTAAATTATAAAATGCTTGCCTAATTAATTATAGATAGCTGATCTTCAAAAGAACGATTGTAGGATTTCGATTTTTGCTCTTTTCCGTAATTCTTTATAATAGTTTGTCCAATTGAGTTGTCTATCGAGATATTTATTAGAGTAAATAACTACTCTCTATTATATATTTACTTAGCATTAATTTTTCTCGACTTTAATACAAGCCAATCGGTGTCAATTTATGGTATTCGGAGTTTAAATAAAGTTTCAGTTTAATTCATGTCAGTTCTGTCTGTCTGTCTATCTATCGGTCTTGCCTATCCCTACTCGATTCGCACTATATCTTTTCCGGAAGGAATCTAGTCCACAGTATTGTACAACCCTCCCGATTGCGTTGCAAGCTGACTCTGTCTCTTTTAAAAGAGAAAAAAAAAACTTATATACAGCGTTAAGAACATGAAAACATAATGTGTATTTTGTTTAACATTTTGGTGGTTCTAATTAATATGAACTTATTGTTTTTAATCATCACCTTAACATTTATCATGAACATAAATTCTCGTTTCATTTGTTACAGGGACCTTAGCCACAATAAAATAGAAGCGCTGCCTGAAGAAATATTCCAAAGCTCACCAAAGCTATATTATTTGTAAGTACATGCACCTGTTCAGTATATAAATTTAAAGATTTCAGGAAAAATGTCTTCAGAACTACATCGAATAGCAAATCATAAATTTTCGCAGCAAATGTTTTTTATTGATGTTTACTTTCCCTGGGAAGTTGCAAAGTATTTAAATTGCATAAATTTTACATTTCGTAAAGAAGTTCGATTTTGATATTTTGTAGTTTAGTGTTTTTTGCTGTTTTCATTTCTCGTGGTCGTTACTCTAAGTGTAAGAGCTATAGTAACGTGATGATAAGAAGAAAGAAATCATTAAGAACAGACAATACCTCACTGAGACGCTAAGTACGTTCACTTACGCTGTTCTTGTCCATCCGTCCTTTGCCTGTCGGTCAGTCTGTCTGTCTCTCCGTCTGTTTATCTGTTAAATTCTCGTTTCATTTGTTACAGGGACCTTAGTGACAATAAAATAGAAGCGCTGCCTGAAGGAATATTCCTTATTTTTATTTAAATTTAAAGATTTCAGGAAAACTGTCTTTAACAAACAACATCAGAAAGAAAGAAAAAAGAAAAAGAAAAAAGGCAAATCAAACTAAATTACATAATTCCTTACTTTATATGCCACTTCCCTTTAAAATTTTGAATAATCTATTTATTTTTTTCGCAGTTTCATATTTAATAATCATTTTGTTCTAAAAACTTTGAATTTATGTCCGGTTTCTTCTGCAGTCCCACAGAAACAATTTTACAATAATAATAAAGTAGTTTTGTAAATCCAAAGAAGAGCACTGCTTTGATATTATTCCAAATACAAAATTTTGTAAAGTAAGACGAGCTACTTGATTTCATAAGAGGTTCCAGCAAGATTCAAAATCATTCCAAGACTGTCTGACGTGGGGACACTGGTAAAAAAATGATACAACGTTTCTGGTTCAGCCTCACAGAAAGTAAATAAATAATCAGTTTTGAAACCAGTTTTGTTTTATTTCGCATTCGTGAAATGTCTTGGTATTCATGTGGATAAAATACTGTTGCGGGCGAAAAATTGGTTATCTACAGCTCGTGATGATAATTTGTTTTGAACTGCAATGAAACGTCCGTTTTAACCGAAATATAGATAATTTCAAATCCATTTTTACTCGTGAATGTATAATGAACGAGTATAGTGGGGAAGTTGAGCCATCCGTTTATCCTTCCATCGTTGTTAACATTATGCAAATTAGGGCGCTTTCTAAATTTCGTTTCCCTCGGCTGTGAATAAAAACACAGCGTTACAAAGGTATCATTTCAAAGAAATAAGTGTAGAAAATACTTCACCCCTGTAAATGAGAAACAATCGTTTCCCAAACGATGAAATATTGCCTTTTCTTATATAATAATCGCGAACATTCGGAAACGATGAGCAGTGACTTTACGTATGTGTTATTAAAAGACTGGGAAGGTAAGAGCACGGCACGATTTATTAAAGGATAATCAGTAAAAGAGTAACGAAACTCTATACAAGACAGATATGTATATAATATCCGTAAAAAAAAATGAATTTTAGCCACACGGTATGAGAGTCGATCTCGGGTCACACGCTTTAGAACGAAGAGCTGTACCACTGAGCAATCGGTTTACTAAGCAATTAAAGTAATGAAAAGAGTAGTCTTATACCTAAGTGACCTGATATATGTATAACTTTACTTTGGCCTGTATTGCTCGAATGTTGAGTAGAAACCATCTTAACATGAGAACAGGATAATTGCTAATCGTTCTTGGTACCTGTTATTTCAACTTTTATTTCCCAGAAAGTCTAATAACACTTGGGATCGCTACTAATGGTGAATGTTTAGCGATACCCTATGGATGGTCGTAACATTTAGGGGATCGTTACCTTCGGAACTTTACAGTATGACGTCAAGTCAAAGGATGTCTTAGATAACCTTAGATGGTATGACTAAAAACTCAAAGACCTAGGAATAAAGCTACACCTATAAACAAAATAACCGCGGTTTTAGTTGCAGCCTATCTAACTGAGAAAGGTTCCAAAGTCGAAGCACGAAATCGATAAAAACATAGTAACAGTGAATTAAGTTTTAATTTGTAATTACCAAAAAAACAGAAAGCTTGAAAAAGTACTTGTTTTTTATAAAACATCTTTTTCACTTTTGTAAACCAACTTTACTAAAACCTACATATTTCAGGTTTACCAGCACGAAAAATATAATACAGATTCGATAAATAGATGCAAACCGAACACTAAAAGTCACAATAATCTTATCGACTTACCAAACGTTTTGCAACCAAAAATAAAGAAATAAACAGCGACGCCTCAAGCAGCGACAATATTAAACAATTATTCCATGAGCGCGCGTTGGATATGAGACGGTAGATAGCCAACGAGGCGACTAGCGCCGAGTTGGTTATAACTATCTCATATCCAACATTATTAAATTCTCAACCTCGGATATTGCATTTCTAGCTTTTTGATTGGTTCACTGAATCCCGGTTATCAGCTCGTATACCTATGTTTGATCTTATATAGGAAATAAGTGCGGCAAGTGCCGCTCAGCGTAAAATTTTTCCGCGGGAAGTGACAGTTCCATCAGAAAAATGGTCGAAAACAGCAAATTTGGCGAGCTTTAGGAACAAGAAATAATCAGCGGTGCGTACAAAAACCACAGAAATGCCATAGTAAAAAAGAAAAGTTTAATTAAAAATTCTTGTAAACGCACAACAAGAGCGAGTGAATAAAGTAGAATACCAGCAAATAATTTACGAAAGCGGAACGGCAAACTGACACAGTTTCATTTAGTGTACATCATAAAATTAGGCTCAGCACTTCTTTCAAACTTGGTCTTGCCCTTTCATACTTCAATAAACCTGTTCCACTTTGAGCTCAATTTCGCTTTTAATAATATAGCAGTCTTGATGGCATCCGTGGAGTCGTAAACAAGTACAATGTAACTCCTGCTTCGTCCGACTTGCACAAGACTTGTAGTTTCCAGAAAAGCTTTTGCTTCGGATCATCCCGTAAATCTTAACTGTTGTCACAATTTCCAGGATATATAGACGACTTTAGAGGAGATTGTTCGTAGAAAATCTTGGAAAGAAAACTTTCTCACTCGCTTTCCTCGTGTGTTTCATTCAACTCAAGAAGTGAACACCGCGCCACAAATTTTCCCGCCTCGATCCTCATACTATCACTTTGTTTACATCAAAATAAAGGGTCCAGTCGATTTAAACTTAAAGAAGAATTTACTAAAACAATTATTCCATTCGCCCTTGTTGGATACGAGTAGTTATAGCTAACGCGGGCTCATAGAATAATTGTTAAATATATCCTACTGCTACTTCTTGGCTACTGTTACTGCTTTTGCTACTGCTACTGCTACTGCTACTGCTACTGCTACTGCTACTGCTACTGCTACTGCTACTGCTACTGCTACTGCTACTGCTACTGCTACTGCTACTGCTACCGCTACTGCTACTGCTACTGCTACTGCTACTGCTACTGCTACTTCTACTGCTACTGCTACTGCTACTGCTACTGCTACTGCTACTGCTACTGCTACTGCTACTGCTACTGCTACTGCTACTGCTACTTCTACTGCTACTGCTACTTCTACTGCTACTGCTACTGCTACTGCTACTGCTACTGCTACTGCTACTGCTACTGCTACTGCTACTTCTACTGCTACTGCTACTGCTACTGCTACTGCTACTGCTACTGCTACTTCTACTGCTACTGCTACTTCTACTGCTACTGCTACTGCTACTGCTACTGCTACTGCTACTGCTACTGCTACTACTACTGCTACTGCTACTGCTACTGCTACTGCTACTGCTACTGCTACTGCTACTTCTACTGCTACTGCTACTTCTACTGCTACTGCTACTGCTACTGCTACTGCTACTGCTACTGCTACTGCTACTGCTACTGCTACTGCTACTGCTACTGCTTGCGTTGACTTGCGTGCAAATTTGGTCTCGACCAAAGTGAACGCAATTTATCGCAAGTCAACGCAAATTCAAGAACCCAAGTCCTGGCCAAACGGAGACGCAAGTGGACTTAAGTTCAAAGCTTCTGGCTACTTGCATCTCTGTTTGGCCAGGCTTTACATACACGTGCAGTGATATTTCATTAGCAGCATTACGTCAAGGAAACATATTTCCTTGTTTAGATTTCTTAGAGACGCTAAATGACAATGTCTTGCATTTCTTCTTTCCAGGTACCTGCAATGGAATCAACTTAGCAATCTAACCTCCGGATTATTCTCCAATCTGAGGAAACTGATTATGTTGTAAGTTCGTTACCATTTTCTCCTTACATTTTAATTCTTCAAGGGAATGTCATGGGATCGGACTATTTTCTTGGCTTCTTTGCACGCTGACGCCATCGCTGTAGTAAAAGGAAAATAAGTTTACATTTGGTGAAGAACATGAACACATTATGTTACATTTCTTTAATAATCTGGTGATTGTGATAGATATGAAACTCGTTTTTTCTTTATAATTGCTTTACTTTGGTTTTTACAGGGATGTTAGCCACAATAAAATGGAAGTGCTGCCTGAAGGAATATTCCAAAGCTTACAATGGCTACAATATTTGTAAGTACATACATGTGGCAAGTATTTCAAGTAGAAGATTCAAAAAATGTCTTCAGAACTACATCTAAAAATTGTCACAGTAAATTTTTAATCGATGGATACTTTCCCTTGCAAGTCGCAGGTTGTTTACGTTCCCCTAAATCTTAAATTTTTTAAAGGAGAGTGATTCTTCAATCTTGTACGTAGTTTAGCGCTTTTCCTGTTTTCATTCTTTTGGGCACTACTCCAAAATTTACAGTTACTGCTCCTGATTATAACGTTGCCAACCTTGGGCGGCCCTTACTTGATAACTTTTACACAGTGTGCATGGGATAACCTATCAAAAGGTGTCGCAACCAGAGATTACAGATGTTGCGGAATTAGGGCTAGAAAGGTTATTTTTACGACAGACTACCGTAACGTTTTGTAAGTAACGACACTTGCTAAGGTTGAGATGTTGGTCCACAACATAAATACGCACGCACAGACAGTCCAACAACTGTATTAAACGGCGAATATTTTTGTTAATTCCTAATGATGATTACAAATGAATTAAAACAAAACAACACACAATGAGGGGCGACAAAAATAAAATAAAAACACAAGTAATACAGCGAAACATGGCTTACCAATTGCTGAAAAGAAAAAAAGGTCTGGGGAACCGACTGCAAACGTGATACGAAGTGAGAGAGAAAAAGGCCGCACGAATAAAAAGAGTAAATTAGCATACGGCCAGCGAAAAATATAGGCATGCAGAGTAAATACACAAAGCAAATATTACAATTTGGTAAATTGACGCAGCAGAGACTTTCCCTGCCGAATTGACCTGCTTAGCCACTCGCGTAGGTGCAGATAAACCAAACTGGACGCTACACCATCGTTTCTCGTAGACGGAAGGATGCCAACTACAAAAAGTGACGAAATTATAACAAATATTTGTTTTAAGAACATTAACTTTCCGCGGGGCAACTATCAGCCGATAGTTCCTCGACAGAAACACTCCATTGTTTAAACAGAACATACCTAAAAACAATAGATGCCCGGAACCCCAGATGTGCGCACGGATTGTTGAGTATCGCTGAACGACTTCGCCTCCATTCTCTTGTTTTGTTGTTTTAATGATCCTCAATACGGCGGCGCCTTAATGGATCATCGCTTTATCCACATATCTATCTCCCATACCTCATTTCATACTCTTACCCATACCAGAGATTGAAACGTGTAACGCTCGTTCACAGCGTTTGAATATTCGGCTTAAAGAGTCCACTGTTCCAAAAGCTCAGCGTCATAAACACAGTTTTTATCGTGAACCACAGTTTTCCACCTCCTGTCTTTCCAGATAAGAAAGCTAACTGCATCACCGGGATAAGCTGTCGTAATATCTCTATAAGACGTAGTTTGTGCAAGAAAACACGATAGTTCTTTTTCTAAAGGCGATCTTTTTTTTTCGAATAAGGAGTCATTTCTGCTTTCTCCAACAAAGCTTGTCGCCTTTTTTTAATGGCGTTCATATTAACAGGAGGCTCAGAGATCTCCCTATATTCCCTAAGGGGTGTTTGAAGCTGACGTTTATAACCGCAACGTTGCCAAAATCGAAAGTCAACGAAGATCGTTAGCACTAACGTAAATTGCAGCAAAAAGTAGATACGAAAAAACAGTAAGAATCTAGTAGTCATTTCCCACCTGGAAAGCCCAGAGAGAAGAGCTACTTGCTTTCGGCCTCAAACCAGACTTGGACGGAAAAAGGACCGCATCCGAACAATCTTTGGAAGCAATGAGTGTGCGCCGTTTGGCCATAGCATTTATCACCGACCACAAGGGAGGTAAAGGAGAAGGTTCTGAAACAACCAAAGTGACCATCGCATGCTGGGAGCATATACAGCTAATTCGAGAAAAGTTGTCGGAAAAAGCACAAAGTGCACGCGACAAGACCGAAAGGTAGTTTGGGTAGAGGTAAAGGGCTTCTACACGACCCGTGCTGAATACTAATAAGGTGGTGACATGACAAACACGAATTTGCATGTTTTCTTTCTCTTCAGACATATGAAAACAAAGTACTTTAAGCCACATTAAATTTTAGAAGAATGATTAAAACTCAATGACAAGCGACTGTAAAAGTAAAGCTACAGAAAAAGGCCTCCTGAGAGAAAAAAAAAATCTTCACGTTCAAAAATACAAACTTGTATATTTCTTCTAGGCCAATAAGAAAAATTCAAGTGAATACCGACTTCATTTCGGTCTTGTGGCGTGCACTTTTGTACTTTTTTTCCGACAACGTTTCTCAAATTAGCTGTAAAACACAAAAAGGACCAATTGATGCTTATGGTGGAAAAACGTAGGCGTTTATGATAACACTATCACATGACGACTAATCCTGGTTAAAAACGTTTACACCAGCCGATTTTGGGGTGGGAAAAGGTGAAAAGTTGGTTAAACAAGCACCTGCGAGGTCGTGCTGGGCATTCGAGTTCAGTGCCATAAGATCTTAAGTATGCCCGGTCAATCCACCGAAAATAAATTGATCACATACAATGTCCCAGCAACGCGGAATTAACGTGGCAACATTGAGAAAGCCAGGTTCTTGCTTGTAACATCATGAAAGATGCTGCAAGCTACTTCATTGAGTTTTAAGGACCTGGGACCGCGAGCATGCCAAGCATTCAGAGTTGCTTGATTATCGACTTGCGTGTCCATTGTTCAGTCCCTGACACCGGATGAAAAAGACTCCAACTTTTGCGTTAATGTGCTCGTTCACCAGACTGTCGTCCCAGTAGTCGTCCAGACTGCGATCAGCTGGATGTTGGTGGAAAACTACGTACTGCTGTCCAACGAAAAGCAGAAGCATCAGTTGACAAAGATACGGAAAAATGACGTTCCTGGATACAAAGAATGGCCGGTATTGCCAGTCGTCAAGAAAACGCCAAAACCCTATTTCATTTCTTAAGGAAGGTGTTAGGATTATTTCACTACCCCACAGCTGACACTTGCTTCCCTAATATAAAATAATTTTGCGCCAGGGAATGCCAAACAAAAAGATACGCACTTCCCTATTAATTTCTGGATCGACGTGAGGGAAATGGTAGACTCTCTGGACAGAATGGACTCGCGAAGCTCGGCAAACTGGACTCTCTTTTCTTCCGGCATCACAAACGCGAGACTTGTCGAATCAATGACCATTCCTAGGAAAGTTAACCGCATCGAGGCTGACAAAACACATTTATTCAATCCCAGAAAGTAACCCAAGTTGATAAATACTTTGCAGACTACAAACAGAGCTTCTAAGGCTGACTAGCCGGGTGAATCCAGGGCTCCTTCATTCCATAGGTCGAGACTAAATACCCCCACAGGCGAAAATCTCATTTACTGACCTGTGATCAATGAACAGGGTTCCCATAGTTCCCTAATTCCTAAAATATTTAGTGGAGCTAAAGCTCAGCGTCCGATAGACGAAAGAAGAGTTTTTCCAGCCAAAAGGAAAGGTTGTTGACACCAAGTACCAGCCCTTCCATTCCACACCAAAAAAATGTTCTGAATCAGTAGAAATTAAAATATGATCATATCCTCATTTGTCGTCTATTTTAGAAAAATGGCAGTTCTGGTAAGCGAAACAAGGGACAAAGAGGTTGTAGAATCTTGCATTTACGCATGACATAAGCTTGTAAGGCTTAACTGTTAGGGAAAAGAAGCCAAACCGAAAGAAACAGCTTATCCACATCATGTACCGTACCGGTAGATTAACACTGTATCAAGGACTGGGTATTAAAATCTTCAAATTGCTCATACACTTAAAAATTCTAAAACAAAACCTTACGAGTGGCACTAGGGAATCATACTTGACTGAAAAAAGCCACATGGCTGGGAAAAAATACAAACGATAGAGCGTGCCAATGCCCAACAAGTAAAACCTACACCGGCGCTAAAAGAGAAAAACTAGAAGAATAAATGTTACCTCTAAACTCTTTTTCCCTGGAGGCCCATGGGTTTCTTTGACGACGTTTAACCTGAGTTCGAAGTGGTAGTAAGCGTGGTCGGCTGCGACGCTGAAGACTTAGCCGTAACAGTAGTGGGCAGCATGGAAGCGGAGGAAGAAACCGGAACCGTTCAAGAGCCCGAAACCGATGTAAGGTTGGAAATTGGAGCTTGTGTCGGTGAACACAGCTGTAAAACGGCAATAATTCAGGCTTCCTGTCGAGAATCCACACTGGTCAGGGGCGGTATGTTGAAGGACCACGCCTCGCCTTTCCATGGCCAACGTACGCAACAACTGACAATTCTAAATAATTAAATAAGCTTTATATAACGTCAATGACGTCACTAGGGATGCTAATGAACTACCAATAGCAACAAATTGACAAGTATTAACGGTATACATAAATGTTCGCGGTTACAGTGCACCCCTATTGAACAGCTACGTACCAGCTAATATTGATAAGGACATAAATAGTCACGAATATTAGCGTGCCCACGACATCACTTATGCGGGACCTCAATAGACCTTATCACGATTTTCGACGTCATTTTGACGAGCAGGCAAAGCGGGTAGAAATTTAAGTGTTTGTATGGGAATCTGACGGCAAATATCTTCTACGAAAATTGAATTTTGGACAGCTTATGAATTGTAAAGTTAAGATACTAGGCTAAAGTTTTTATTTGCCGAGTTTGAAGGATGTAGCTGGGCTAGAAAGCGTTCAGTTAAGTTTTTAACTTTTCCATACATTTGTCTGTACTTTTTTCCGCATGATTGACGCGGTTCGCGGGAAAAATTATAGACAAATGTAAGGGAAATTAAAAACGTGACTGAACGCTTTCTATCCCAGCTACATATTTCCATTATGGCGAATAAAATCTTTTGCTTAGTATCTAACTTTACGATTTATGAGTTGTCCAAATTTATGCAAAAGATATTTTCCGGCAGATTCCCAAACAAACACTGCAATTTCTACCTACTCGTCAAGAAAACCGTGATAAGGTCTATTTTGGAAGGCCTTACCTAAATAATGAGAGGCACGTGATTCTAAAGCTACCTCTTCTAAAAAAAATAAAAAGTTTGGGAGACTTTCAGTTCATTTCGGCTATAACTAATTTCTTGATGATAGTTTGTAAGACTGGTGTTGACTAGTTTGCTTTTTTGATGCACAGAACTTCAAATATTTATCCCTTAGAAATGTGGCAGACAATAAAATCAAGAGCATCGAAGATGGGCATTTTTCCAATCTGAAGTACCTTCAAAATCTGTAAGTACCTATTCACTAGAGGATAGAATTGTTAAGCTGCTGCTGCAGCTTCTACTACTACTAATCGGACTAAGTCACCTGCGTGGAAATGTTTAGAATAAATTTACTGAAAGTAAACTTCAAAGAATGTTACATAGAATGAGCTATAATGATAAGTGTCAGAAAAATGTGTATTTGTTATTTTTAGTATCTGCCCTTGAGGGGTGTCCATTCTACTCACTTGATCTAATACAACCCATGAATGGCATTACATGCACGATCCATACAATCCGTTAGATCATTTTTTTGTATTGATATATCTTTTGGTGATTATTATTATTTATTTATTTTTACTAGATTTTTACAAAATAACAAGATAAGCCATATACCAAGTAAGGCGTTTAGCAGCCACACAAACCTTGAATATGTGTAAGTATGGAAGCGACACCATTGACCTTGTTACGACAAATAACGATGATTTTAACCATCGGACGTACCAAATTCATACACCAAGTCACCAGCGTGATACAAGGTGGAGGGAAAGAAGGTGTATAAACCCCCCTAAAGATTTCGTTCTATTAAGGCGAAGCGAAATAACTTTTCACCGCGTAGAAAATAGATTCGCCAACTTGGATTTGACCAATTTTTTAGAAAGTCACAAAATAACGGAAATTGATACAAAATTAAATCAAAATGCTTGTGGAATATAAAACTACGCAAATCTTACAATTTTGTTGTAAAAAAAAAACTGGAAAAAATAAAGAAAAATGTCAAAATTGGCGATCATTGGCCAGACATGCTTGTAATTATGACGTTGCCATGGCAACGTCAAAAATAATGGACAGGTGGTTGACATCTTAAAATTTTTGTAAGGGAAGAATTAACAACTATTGAGAGTTTCAGCATTATAAAAAAATCTTACGGGGGGGGGGGGGTGGGTGGTAGCATCCACTCCCCCCGCCCTCTTTGTACATCCGAGGGTTAATATATAACGAGCTAAGTGCTCGAGTTACCAATATTTTAAAAAAGCTGAACAAGTAACTTAAATACAACAGTGAAAACGGGAAAGTGCAAATTTTGTTAAACAATGATATCGGCAGCTCCGATCGAGTTGAAATATTACGAAATTTCCTTTCCATTCTGTTGGTATTAGCTTCAATACCACCAGAATATGTTTCGTCAATAAAAAGAACTTTCAACGCACGATCCATCAAGACAAGTGAATAATGCGACCGCTGTAATTACATTTGTTCCCCTGTGAAAAACAATCGTCGTTAAGAAGATATGCGAATGAGGCGAAATCATAATGGTCTATATATAGGTAAACAAAATGCAGAAAGAGCCATTTTTGTCGTATTCCTATGTCAAACCTCTAATAACTGTAATAACAGCTATTGCGTCGGCACTGCACGATAGAGTCGTAGCATGTAAAGCCAGTGATTTTTTTTATATCTTCAGAAGTGTTGTGTCATGTTATCATGTTTATTTAAAGTAGACAACGGGAATTCTCTAATTTTTCTCAGGGTGCAGTCGAGTAGTCGACTACGCAAGCTGCCGAGAAAATCACTTCGTACAAAAAGGGACGCCCGCGCTCGTCACGTCTCCTTGTGCGAATATATTCTCTCGCGTGCTTCCGTGATTAGTCGACCTCGAGCTGTTGAAATTTTGTTTAAAATACTAAACGATTAGTTGAAAGTTTTGCATCCTACACAGAGACGCTTGGTTCACTGATTATTTACGTCGTTCTTGTTCAACCTTCTACAGCCCGTCTAGTAGCTTCTAGTATGCTCTCGGTAGATGTTATCATTTAGCGCGGCAAATGTGCCGGCTGACAAAGATCAAAGAAAATCGTTATCCTGGACTTCTTTAATTTGAAACAAAAATTACCAAGCTCTCTGCCCGCCTTACTTAGTTAAACATTTCGTCTTACTAAACAGTTTAAGCGATTCTGAACTCAAACTTTCGATTGCAATCAATGTATGCTGAGTTTATTTTCAATTTTACCTAACGTAACAGCGGAACGGCGTTTCTGAGAAAAAAAAATAGCATCACAACAATAAACAATCTTGTACGATAAAAGAAAACAAGCGATAAAAGTTATTTTGAATTCTATCGCTGGGTTATTAGAGTTAAAAGAGCAGAGAAAGCGAATAACACGTTCGCTTTCAGACAACGCAAAAACGACTAGTCTCAAATCGGGGCCAAACAAGAACGTCAATTTTTTTCGCCTGTCATGCGCAGTTGATTTTGTGACCTTTTCCTTAGCCTCTGGCTTCTCGGTCATCGTCCGTGCATACCGCGTTTTCTTTACTTGAAGTCCCTATTATGTTGAAGTGATTCCTCAGTACCGCCTTGCACATCCTTACCGCGCATAATTTTACGCGTAAATTGCGCGCGCACATAAGCAAAACGGCGGCCAGGGAAATAAATCTTCGTTTTCTTGTAAACGAATATAGTTACCTATATTTTTATTACATAATTTTGGCATACAGATTGTCCTCCCTGAGTTAGAAAGTTAGGATTTTTTTCGGAAGGAAAAACGGTATAGTTAAAAGCGTTCACGTTCCTTTACTTGTCGACGCAATGAATATCCTTGAACACAATGACAAGTACTGGAGGAATATTTTGAGTTGTTGTCGTTTCGATTTGTGTGATTTTTCCTATAAGTTTATTATATGTTACAGTGTTCGTTATGCTAGGGACTTTCTAGCAATTAAGTTTTGCCACCGCAAAATGTAATGTGGACAGATCATAACGTGATAAATAAATGGGGCGTACATGGCCAGGGATAAGATTGACCCATCATATCTCTTTTAGCGAGCATGGTGACCTACTGTATCTTTTTTATTGTATTTTTCGGAAAAGCGCTTGGTAGAGAACATTCAGGAAAAGTTTCAGAAAAAGACTCTTTCGACAACATCTATATCTGAGAAAGTACTTTAACTGTATACAATTCCCTTATCCAACCCTGTTGAGATATAGTGTGAGATAACCGATTAAAAGGGCTTCGCACCCAGGCGGACATAGAATACAAAATAGAGCTGGAAGGTTATTTTTTATGGCTGACAACGGTTTCCCAACGGTTTCTATAAGTTTCTGTAAGTTCATTATATGTTACACTGTTCGTTATGGTGGCGCCTTTCTAGCAATTAAGTTTGTTTAAGCATCACATTAATAAACTGTGCTTCCAGCCACCACAAATTGTAATATGGACCGATCATAACGCACGTGATAAATAAATGGAGCGTAAACGGGGTAAGATTGACCCATCATATCTCTTTTTGCGAGCAATGGTGACCTATCTTTTTATTGTATTTTTCGAAAAAGCGCTTGGTAGAGAACATTCAGGAAAAGTTTTAGAAAAAGACTCGTTCGACAACATCTATCTCTGGAAAGTTAAGGTTTATACACCGCTTATGGATTGAAAATTTGATAATTCATCTCCACTGAGTGTTCCAGCTTGAAATGTTCTTTCACCGTAATATTTCTTTAACAATTTCTTACAAAAGTTTACCCACTTTCAAGTCGAAAGTTCGAGGCGGCGAAGACCGGATGTGACGTCAACTTTTGCGTTTGACCGCTGTGAAACTGGGAGCATAAAATACCAGTTTTGCTAGCATAATCGGGGTGGGCCTAGCGCCAAGTAGTAAACAGTGGTAATATTGATTCATCAAAGTATAAGAGCTTGAAAGTGCTTAAAACTAATTACCAGCCATCTTACAAGAAGACTGCAAGCTTGCGAGAGGCGAGCATGGTAGCGTGTCAGAAAATTTCTTCGCTTGAGAAGATACGACACGCGAGCGCATCCTCCTCGTACGAAATGATTTTCCACGAACTCGCATGCTCGTCCACTTGATTGACCCTGAGAAAAACGAGGGAAACTCTTTTGTCTACAATTATTGGCAATAGGCCAGTGGCTATAGCTACTGCACTGTTTATTCATCACAATAGGATGAGCAAGTATCTTATCTTGTGCATCCTTGGGTTGTCTATGTCAAGACATGTCAGGTTATTTTGTCCGCTCGTCACTTCTAATCGAAGGAAATCTTAACTTTAACATTTCTGAATTAGGTAAAAAAACAGCAATGATGTAATAGTAAACCAATAAAGGAAAAAGTATATTTTAAATTAATTGGAAAATACAGAGATGGGTTAGGTTAGAAAAATTTAAGAACTGTTGGCCATTTTTTTGTATGAATACTTTTGCCTTCGAGGATGTACTTAAGCGATAGCGCAAACAAAACAAAAAAAGAGAGATTTCCAAAATTATTTGAATTTAAAGTGCAAGTCGTAAGGATAACATTTGTGTGATTGAATAAGTACTTCTCTTTCATATGCTGTTATATTTTTCGTAGAATGCTTTCAGACAATCCTATCAAGTCAATTTCGTATGGAGCCTTCACGATTCCAAATAGCGGGAAGCTTTCTATGTAAGTATTGCTCTTAACTGTTTGCAACAAGTTAACCTGCTTGCAATAAGTCGTGGCCGTATTTTTTCCTAGATGTTTAGACATCTTAAAGATGACTGGCAACGGTTTAAAGCTCATGTATATGTTCTTGCACATTAAAAATGCAAGTGTTATAAACCATTGCCAAGCCACCTTCAGGGCTGGTTAACACGAGAGATGCAAATGCAAACGCAAATACAAGGAAAAACGAGTGTGAACTAGCATAACACAAGCGGAAATGCAAGCTCAAGGAATGGAGACTTGTCATTTTTTTGTATTTGGTTTGCTCTTGCATTTGCACTTGCAAGCAAGCAAGCGAAGCGTGAATTGTCTGCCATCTTGCGCCTGAATTCAACGGGTGAATGAAATTATTGTTATATAGCTGGAATCTTTTCCCCAACAGCGCGCGCTCTCATGGCTACTTCAGGTCACATGATATCTAACAATAAAACTGTTTCCCGTCATAAGTATCTGAGAGGACACATTGCAAAATCTATGACGTCAGCGGTAACAGTGCACTGTTGCTTACGAATGTTGACTGACCACCGCCGTTCTTCTTAAGTCTTTGCTGTGACCATACAACAAATCACTTAATTACTGTTCCCTGGGGAAACCAGGTTAACTTTGTTTACCTCGAATCTCAATGTTTCCCGCCGCTCCGCCTCGGCTCCGAGAAACAAAATTGACTGTTTCCCTCGGAACCAGTCATTAAGTGTTACTATTCGACGGTAGTTCAGCGTGACCTTCATTTGGTTTAACTTCGAAGATTAAAAACCAATTGTGCCATTTCGCGTGTGCAGTTTTGAACTTTACTTCAGTTTGTTTAATATCGCTCGAAATTCAACTCTGCTTCCACAAATTAGTAAATTAGTGATGAAAAACCTACAGGGCAACAGCTAGCTTGGTTCTATGACTGACCTAGAAAGACCGCGAACTTGTTTTTATCCGTCGGTGGGGCGATTAAAAAAACCTGATTAGTCAGTTCTTAATTGAAACTAACCATAATGATGCCCACTGTCAATGATTTAGAGTTTCATTTGCATTCGGCTTAATACAAATATTCGCCCTCCATATCAAACTCAGTGCGCGAGATCGAGAGGGCTCGAACGGTGCTCCCATGAGTTTCCTTGCAGTACAAAACTGGAAGCATCAAGGTCTCAAAAGTAACGGGTTGTTAGAAGAAAACCCAGAATCATTGGGAAAATATTCGTAAAGCTTGAAGTCTACTAACATTTCATTTCCATCACTGTCAAGTTTAAAATGTTTCACTTTATGCACTGGTCAGCGATTTGCAAACAAATGTTTACGTACAACTGATAGACCACAATACTCCTGAATACTCAGACGTGTTACTGTTGTTACAGCTTTTCGAAATGTACGGTTGCTTACTTAGTGATTTTACTTTCATTAGATATATGATACGGACGGACCTAAAATCAGTGAGTCTTCGATCTTTCACTGAAGACTTTTCTAATCTGACAGCAGACATGTAAGTATGACGCAATTCGGTTTATCCACTGCACTTAGAAATAGAAAAAGTAAAAATTCAAAAATGAAGCAAGAAAGTTGAAACCAAGGTAATTTTGTATTGTTTCTCACGCGTTCTTTTGCGTTGAATATAATAGTCTACAAACAAAACGTTTCTCTGTATAATATATTTTATGAATGGACAGCAAATAGACGGACATAGTAACCAACTAGTAAAGCCTGGGCTAATAGCAAAGGGAAACCATCCCAATCTTGCCAGTTTTGACAATTACTGGGCAAACAGCATTACAGTTGTTTTAACAAGCTTTGACATAATATCTTTTGTGTCCTGTAGAAGCATGGAAGATGGACAAATCGGCACCGTGAAAATTGTGGACTCTAATCAGGAAGAACGTTGTATTGTACAGCTGTATGTAACTTGCCGTAACAATTTGTATACATTTATGTCGGAATATGATACATTTGTGGGAGGCGCGGTGGCGTAATGGTTAGCGCGCTAGACTCCGAGTCGAACGGCCCGGTTTCAAGCCCTGGCCGGGGCGCTGCGTTGTGTTCTTGGGCAAGACACTTTACTGTCAAAGTGCCTCTCTCCATCTGAATTTACTGCTGGGGGTAACGGCATACGATGGATAAGCACCCCATCCAGGAGGAGTAGCAATAGTCCTAGTCGCTTCATGTTACGGAAACCGGGATAAGCTCCGGCTGTATGAGACTTGGCTCGGACACAGACTTTTATGATACATTTGATTTCCAGAGGTATTTCTTTCTTTTATTCTCTATTTGTTATGGGGTGAGAGGTGCAGTGGTTTGTCAACTGGATTGAGAGGCTTCGAGTTTTAGCCTTGGCGTGGGTCGCTGTTTAGTAACTACGTTAAGTAGGAATACGGGCAGAAATACAAGGTAAAATTGGAATTGCTAAACTAACCATTAATCCAGTGAAAACTGTTCACAAAATTATCCGCAAAAACGCAGTTCAGCTTCTAAATTACATTGACAACACAACTTTCCCGCTCACCACCGATATTCAGGTCTGAAGCGTCAATAAACACCCTCGTCAGTTTTCGCTCTAAGGTTGCATTGGTTTCTTTAGTTTTAACCTATAAATTTTAGATGATTTCCTCATTGAAGACTACTAGATTTGTGGTATGATTCTTGCCTTATTAAGAATGCAGCGCTGAATCAGTGCTGCAAAGTTTGACAAAACTTTCGCTGATTGAGTCAGCTTTTCAAACTTCATCCGTCTTTACTCTAATTGACAAAAACAATTAGCCAATCAGCGCGCGGAAATTTGCTCAGTTACTGTAAAATAATAAATCGACAAATTTTTTCCATGGTCTACACGATAGACATGACGTCATAAAATGTTTATAACTCAAGTGAAGCCACGGGCCGTAAGGGGAGAGGTTTCACTGTAAAGTTTAGGACATTTTATGGCGTCATTTCTTTGGTGTAAAACAGCGTAGGCCATGAAAACACGTGGTCAATTTTTTCATGCAATAACATTGTAAATTTACTGGCGATTTAGACGGAATATCAGCGCGAAAATCCGGCGCGTGTGACAGCTCGTAAGATAGCGGTTCTTTCACTTGAAGCCGTCCAAAGTGTGGTAAAGTTCGCTCCAAATGGTCCTAATGTACAGCTGAAATTTCACAACTTGACGTCATTTTCATGGTCCAAACTCTCATCGACCATTGCTCCCGACCAATAAGCGCACCAGAATTCTCTCAGTTGAGTATTGTATAAATATTCTAGCAACTTCAAGGTATGCACAGAGGATAAGCTTTGGCTGCGTTAGCGATTATCCATTGCACACACTTTATCTTTTTATTACAGGACTTTAAATTTCTAGTCTTTTTTCGATAAAACTTTAACATACCCCGGAACATAGGAGCAACTGATAAGGTCCACTGAAGGAGCGAAACTCGAGTCTTGCTTAAGATAAAACATTTGCCATAAGAGATCGTTGCAGTATCCTATAGAGACTTCAAATGTAGTAATCAAACTGCCATATAATTTATTTGTTGAATGCAAGTAACGCAACAAAACAGATAAAAAATAATGGAGGTAAAGTTTTATAGCTCCCAGAGCGCAAATCACAACCACAAAAACTAAGGGGAGTTAACAACTTAAAGAAACCATCACTCTCAATGCTTAGAGATTGCAGTAGCCTTACAAAAGACTCGGATCTTAGACCCTAACAACCGTGGTAACGAAACGTTAGTAGTAATGTACTACACTCTGAGGCAAAAAATTTTTTGCCTTAGAGATTTAGTACATAACTACTATCAGCACTGGATTCCAAAAACTGAAGCCAAATCTGAAACCAAAACTGAAGCCAAATCTGAAAAACTAAATCTGAAAAACTAAATCTGAAGCCAAAGTGAAAAACCTAAACTGAAATCAAATCTCAGAATCAACCCTAGGTCAACCCAAGGTCAAAAAATGGAAACCAAGCCTGAAACATCACTACTTCCAGGGCTGGAAAACAAAATATGAGATAAAAATGGATTCTAATATTTGAGTCCAATATTAGAATCAAAAGCCTGTAAAACCAAGCCTGAAAAAACTTCTTATACTTTTTTTATATTACTCTCCATCCTTTGTTATATCACAATATTGTAAATTGATAGTTTCATCAGGTCCATTTTTGAAACAAAATATTATTTTATACAAATTTTGATCTTTGCTTATTTGATATTTTAATTCATAATAAACACTCAGTAATCTGTTATATTCGCCTAAAACCCATGATTGTGTTTTTAGATCATCAGATAAACTGTTTCTGAAATTGCTTAATTCCTTATTGAATGTGATGAATTTCATTATTTTAAAGCAGCTTTCGGGAATGTTTTTTAAATCTAATGCTTTTTCATGTATTTCATTTAATGTCTCCATATTTATGTCACACATTTTTACTATATATTATATATATGATTTTATTTTTATACCATTTTATGCATGCGTTTAAAACTCGATTAAAAATCAAATCGCTTGCTCTGCTCAAACCCTAGGTCAAATTAATATCCATATGGATATGTTTCTATATTGGTATCTGATTTGTATTTTATTGCGCGCTTGTCATATCCAAAGTTGTATACCTTTTCCTCATATTTGTTAACAATTTGTTTATTCTGTCTGGTTATCTTATTTTCATTTACTAATGTGAGTTCTTTGATATCGCCCTTAACCATCTTAATCATATTTGTGTGATTTAGTATTTGTGAATTTTCATGATTAAGGGAAAAACCTTTAATAACACATTTCTGTTTATTATCGCCATATATGAAACTGTAGTTTTTAGGGCCACCGCTTACAAAGCTTCCTTTTATAACATCACCGTCTAATTCATCTGATAAATCACCTAGCATATCTCCTGTTTCTATTGTTTTACTATCCTTGGATTCGATATAAATAATACTATCAGTATCAAAATATAACACCTGTTTATCTAAATAGTCTAGTTTTTCATATAACATTAGTCGAGCTGAGCTAGTTGTAAAGCATGCAATGTATATATTCGTATTATAGCTGTTATCAATGAACTGATTTTTGTAAGTGTAGCTCATTTGAACCATTTCTTCATTTATGAAATTCATGTTTAAATTATCTATTGTGTCGTCGAGAAGTACTTGATAAAATTCATTTATGTCAGTTACGTATTTACATTGATTCATGTTATTTCGTTGCCCAAATTTTCCCCAAAGACTGTTTAAACACATCTTTGCAATGGCTCGTAAACCTGAATTTTCATTTAATTCACCTAAATCAATATCTAAATTCTTTTTGACTTTATTTCTGAAATTCATCTCGTCATTGTTATTTTTAAAATTATATTTCGTTGATTCAAGTTTGAGTTTCATAAATTTTTTTATATATCCCTTGAATAGATCGTCGGATGAGTTTTCAAAATGCCAAACTTCATATATTTTTGTAATTCTATACCCTTTTTCAATGGCTTTGTTGACTTCATCGGTTGTCCATGTGCCTATGAATGATCGTTCATTTTCATTATGTTGGCATCTTTCTTGTTGCTTTGTTTTTGCACATGATATACACAGAGGGAACATTAGCTTTTCAGCTTTTTCACATTGGATTTTCACTGGTAAAACAGGATGATATAACCCTTTTGGTGGTAAAATTTTACATTTTATTAGTCCATACCATTTTTTATCGTATTTTTCTGGTGATATAATTTTTATAGGGTGTCCAATGGGGTATTTTTTATAGAACTGGACAGTGGGATATAAGGAGCAAAAATCTACGTATTTTCCGTATTCATCATCTTTGAATTTATAAAGTAGCTTTGTAGCATTTGTTCGACCACCAAAGAAAGCATCTCTCGGGTTTAGTGGTGCAACCACTTCTCTATTCCAATCATTTTTATAATATTTTTGGAAACATTTATCATTTTTTAATTTACATTCCCACATTTCAGTGAGATTGTAACCAGCAGTTGTTATTTTGTTATTTTTAACTTGTGTTTTATTATATAAAGTACCCATATCACATTGATTCTTATTATTGATTACATCAGGTTTGTAACAATGTGGACAACCATGCCAGAAACAGCCTTGAAATTCATAAATAGTATTTGTAGATGCACAAAAACCATCTACTTTTAATTTGTTATTGTTGCATTTGATAACTTTTTCGCCACCTTCTAAGGCATGTTGAATTTTAATATTATTTTTCTTACTTATGTAATCAAGCCATGCAATACTAACTGCACTATGGTTTTCTGTTTGAACAACATTATCAGCCACAGCTATAGTATCGTTTGGCATATAATTACCTCTGTAAATAGCCATACAAACACCAGCTATTGTGATGTATTTTAATGGATCGATATTTTCTTGATTCATGAAATCTTGCCTGAATTTTAACATACATCTTCTTAATATATCGACATCTGACCTACAGTATTCAATTAATTCTTTTTTGAAATCAAAAACATAATTTTCATTAACACGATCGTCATACCATTGTAAAAATTTCTGTCTATCTTCTGTTTTCATTTGATTATAGCCATAATGTTTTTTGGAAGGCATCTCTCCTATATACTTTTGATTGCAAACTTTGTTGAAATAATGTGGAAAATATCCTTTTTTCAACTCGTTTAAACCAAACGTTTTAGGAAACGATGATAACGATTGTTGAATGAAATTTAAGCTGTCGATTATTTTGATTCTTAATTGTGAAATTTCTATCATCATAATTTTTGCACCATTGTAAATACAATAAGGTTTGAAACCATTATCTATACACCATTTTAGTATAAAATGACTGTCATACCCTTTGCTATTATGAGCCAAAAGTGTATATCCTTTATATTTTTCATTGACGATTTTATTACAAAAACTATTAATATCATTGAAGATTAATTCATTACCATCGAAATCATGACAGATAGCTAAATTGACTTCGTGTATTCCAGTGTTTTGGGTACATTCGAAATCAAAAAATAAATATTTTTCATTATACGTTTTACATGAGTAGCAATAATCTTTTTTGAGAATGTTTTTATTTAATCGGCATGGTTTTTTGCTATTTTTGATGCAATTTCCACCCATAACTTTTATCTTTTTCATGAAACATTCATGTTTGCTTTCACAATATTTATTACAATTATTACACATTTTGAAACCGCATTTATGTAGTTTAATATATGGTTTTAGTATGATTTGATTGCATTTTAAACATTTTGCTACACTGCTACATACTGAATCATCACTATCTTTTTTCGATCGGTTACTAGTATGGTTTTTGAAGCAAGTATTACCATGAAAAACACGATTGCATTGATTACATGTAACGTCTTTGCCTTTACATTTATTCCCATCTGGAAAATATTCAAAACAAGAAAGGCATTTTTGGGGGCATTTGTGTTTATCACGTCTTGTATAAGCTTTTTTGCAACTATGGCAGTAATATGGTACATCTAAAAAAGCTGTCATTGATTTTATGACATCAAAATGATTCCGTGTTTTGTATAAATAAATTTTGTCTGTTTTACCATTATTGGCTGTATATATGATTTCATTGAACTGTTCAGAATCTATGATATTAATCTCTACATCTAAATGTGATGCAAAGCTATTTACATCTTCTAAAGAATTTCCATAATCGTTAATTTCAACATTAGCATTATTATGAAGTTCTTTGGCTTGAATTTCTTGTAGTTTTCGGCTTTTATTGAACCCATCTTTCAACTGAGTTGTGGTGTAATTTTCAGGGTGTAAATTAGCATAAGCTGTTACAATGGCTCTTGCTAAGCATAATGTATCATTATTTTTTATCGTAATAATACATTGCTTTCTAGTCACTGTTTGTTTTGATAAATATAACCGTCCTTTTCCTGCAGGTATTTTAACAGATTGAATAATTATTTTGCAATTTTCTAAATCTATTTCTTTATACTCCAACGTATTGATTACATCTGAAATTTGATTTAACTTGAAATCATAAACTTTTAACAATTTTGTTGAGATAGGATGATCTAATTCATCATTTGAAATTACCAATCTGAATCTATCATTACCTTTTAACTGCCTTTTTTTTATTGTCATTTCAACCATTTTTTCAAAGACACTGAAAACATCATTTTTATTATTTATGAAATTTTTACGTACATTTATTTTGAATTCATTGGTATAAGCATTGAATTTTTTATTCGCTGTATTTCCGATTTCAGTTATTTTGAATAGAGGTTGGTCATTCGATGTTGAATCAAAAATGCTGTCATCGAAATTAAATTCATTTGAGACCTTAGTTCTAGGCAATGGAACAGGCTTTTTACTTCTTGGCAATGGCACAGGCTTGTAATCGTCTCTAAATTCAAGAGGTGGTAATATTATTTTGTCTTCGTAATCCTGAACCATTTGTTTAACGTTTCGTTGTGGGCTTGCTTTTGGAGGCCTAGGTTTGTAAACTCTTGGTTGGTTTGCTTTTAGTGATAATACTAGTTTTATGAGTTCAGTTTTAGATAATTTTTCTAGATCTAATTCATTCATATTAATATATGAGATATTTTTTTCCATTTTTGTGTACTATATAGAATTACCATTTCTTTAAGTCCTTTATAGTAAAAATTATTTTTTAGATTTTTTTGGTGCGTTTAAAAGATAACCAGAAATAAATATATTTTTGGTCACCTAAGGCAACAGATAACAGCAATTCATATATACTGTGCTATACAATATATAATTATATAATATTGCTTTCTATGTTTTCAGCTGGTATTATGTTGTATTGGTCTTCAATAGCCTTGATAACAGTATTTTTAATATGTTTCTTGGTCCTCATGTGAGAGTGCTTTCCAGCGAGCGTGTAGTCATGTTGACATGCATCACATATCCATGATTTGTTTAGCATATATCTGGTCTTGCTTTCCTTAATAGCGTTTTGTCTGTCTTCTTCATTATCGTATTTTTTATTTCGTCCCATTATATATACTATATATTATTTCCTTAAGTGTTTTTTATAGTGCGTTTAAGTGATAGATATAAACAGATAATTATTTTCTTTATTAATATATATAGAATGAGTGATATAACATTAAATATCAAACACCTACTAGAAGCTGATCAAAGCTCGAATGATATAGCCTTCATTAATAAAATGTATTGTATTCAGAGCATCCTTAAAACAAATATTTGTATTATTAAAATGCTATCTTCAGACCTGAATAGCAGATCTGAAATATCAAATGAAGACAAAAATCATGTACGTTTAAAGTGTATACCTGAAGACCAGAAAAGACGACGTGGAAGACCTAGTAAGAATCAACATTAATACATATTTATTCAGTTTACGGTTTTAGCCATAAGTTATAAATGATTAATGACTAAACCATTGACCGAAAAAACCTGCTGACGCGTCAGCAGGTTTTTTAATCTGGTGTGATTTCTATTGACCAATCATATTTCAACAAATTTTACTCAAAAAGTTTACACAAAAGTTTACACAAAAGTTTACACAAAAGTTTACACAAAAGTTTACTCAAAAGTTTACTCAAAAAGTTTATTCTGAAATTTACTGCCGTGAAGTTATGTGTGTTATATATATAATGGTTTGTAATTCTGAAATCCACGATGAATTAAAAATTTTAAAAGAACCTATATGCCCTTTATGCGATCAACTATTGATAGAAGGTAACAAGGATGCTGAGCTATGCTGTAGTAAGCAGGATATGTCAAATCAAAACGGTATAAATGTTTGTATTAATTGTGGTTTAGTTTATGGTTCTATTTATTACAATGAGTTCATTGATTTTTATGCAAATATGGATAAAATACGCCGAAAATCGGTATATTTTCGTAAATACCATGTTGAGAACGTTTTAGACGAATTATGTATTAAAAATAGGGTACAATTGACTCGTGATCAAATGAATCGGATTTATAAAGTGTTTGATATTATCGAATCCGCTATTCCTATTGTAAACAAAGGTAGAAAAAGACTTATATCAACCAAATTCATAATTAAACAGCTTTTTTTTATGATGAATCTACCTTGTGAATTTATCAAAATTAGCAAAAGCAAGAAAACGTTAGCCTTTTATCAATTGTATTGGAATGAGATTTTAGAATTAAAATTTGGCGAAATAAATCGGATCATCCAATAAATTTCTTATCATATTTTAGTAGAAACTTATCGATTATAGGGCTGGTATCCGTCACATAATCGTCAATGCTTTTCATTGTATTGAGGATACTAGAAGGATTATAATTACCACTTCTCATAGTACATTTGATAGAGTTGAGTAAATGCTCATAATTTTGATACGCATATATACAATTATGAATTTTTAGTTCGAGATTCTTATGTATCATCAAACCCTGAATCAATAATGAAATTGTTGATATTGTGATCAAAGCAATGCCACCAGTCGCTATAGAGGAGGCGAATCCGCTTGATGCAAATATGATAGACAATGAATTCCCTAATAATTTCCATTTTTTGAAACGTTTAACAGCCTGCTTGTAAGCCCAACATTTTCGATGATATGTTTGATAATAAGCTTTCAATTCTACAATTTGGTCTTCAGTAAGTTCGCTTGATATATGGTTCCATTCAAATATATTTTTGTGTTGTTTTGGCATATATATTATATACTTAGACTATGTTTTATTTCTATTTTTCATTCTGTTATACAATTTCCTTATATTTTGAATCAATCGTTCAATAGTTTTCAGTATCTCATGTATTAAATCTGGAGTTTTCATATAATAGTGAGTTAGATAAATTTATTCAAAGAAAATTCCTGCAGATTTGTCTATAAACATGACTTTGTGATACTCTCGACTATTCACTGACATTGGTGTGTTACTAAAAGCGATTTTTTGTACAAAGTAATTAGAACTGATTTTAATTTTGGCTGAATTAATATTAAATCCCGACAATATTTGGTCAATACTAATAGCATTATTGCAAATAGCAATTCTAAATTGATCCTGTATCTTTGTATACCAGAGATTCATATATTTACCTATATAACCATCTCTAATTTGCTCTGTATATGAATCTAGATCATAATCGAGGAATAGCTTATTATGCTCCACTTTAACCCACGGAAAACTAAAGCTATCACCATCGATAAATTCAATTTTAATCCTTTTATTATCACTGGGCTTATAGTCATATTTAAATGCCATATATATAGTCCAGTCATTGGATTCAGTGATATTTTCATTTAAATTAATTTCAAAGTCATTCATAAACCCCATATTTGGATTAAAATCTTCTAACATTTTGGTGGTATTAAATACGAGATTACCAATTAATCCAGAAACAACAGCTCCGTTGCTATCTGACATTATGAATTTAGAGGCATCCGTTAGATCGAAATAGTACTCAAATATTTCACTATAAAAACTCTTGGACTGTAATAATTTAATCTGATTTTCAAGAGTTGTTTTGAGAATATTGATTTGACTTACCAACTGTTTATAATTAACAGCTTGATCATCGGTAGTACCTTCTGCAATACCATGAATGACTTGTGTTTTCATATCAATTGATGCATTGAAAGCTATTCTATTATTTTCAACATAATATAGCTGATCGTATATACTGGGATTGATATTTGATTGATGACCAGATATTCCATAGACAGTGAAATAACACTGCAGTTTTTGATCATAAGACTTTCCTGATTTATTTTTCATGACTATATCAATATACATGTA
The DNA here is from genome assembly GCF_052425735.1 of Oculina patagonica. Classification (NCBI taxonomy): domain Eukaryota; kingdom Metazoa; phylum Cnidaria; class Anthozoa; order Scleractinia; family Oculinidae; genus Oculina; species Oculina patagonica. Next base: position 2,025,089 of record NW_027558036.1, read on the forward strand.
ATTGTTACCAATGGTTTGACTTTTTGTGAATTGACTTATTAACCTGATATACTTTTGTGTTTTAAACGTTTTTCTGCTAACGTTATGAATAGTTTCTATGGATGATGTGCCATATATTTCCAAACTGTCAGGGTTAATATTATCACTAACCCAAATAATCTCAAGAACAGCAGTATATTGATCATTGGTCAATAAATACAGATTTAGTCCAATTCTTGAACTGTAATAGCCTTTAGAACTGTCAAGCAATAATTTCATGTCAACAACCTTTTTATTTACCTTATGTGGAGAATTTTGAAAGGTTACAACATTCCCCAATTCGACATCATCTTCTTCACTCACTTGTGCATTGGGATCATCCATTATATATTTGAATTTATTTTCACCATTAGCTGATTGAACATGACTTTCACCAACATAATCAAGCATGTATTTTTTGTTTACAGCGTCTGTATCATTGCTTGGTGTTTTTATATTTGTTATTTTATGAGAGTTCATATCGAGATCAGCTTGCATTGAATTACTACCATGGATATTTAACCTATTTTGTACGTTTTGTACTATGCCATTGGCAACAGCTTTAGTTAGAAAAGTACTGTCTAAATATTGCTTTGAAGGTTTGCTTTGAATACTTGCGGCTAAAATAGCACTTGTTTTTTTTGTCTGGAAAGTAGCATTGACATAAATTTTATCGGCTTTTAGTGCGTCTTGGGCATCAATGTACCTTTTATTCATTACGTTAGACAAATTGCTGTAGCCTTGATCGAAATTGGGTACGTTTATTATGCTTTTAAACGTTTGTTCGTTATTGGTACTAAGATCAGCTTTATCAGCTAGTTTGTTGTTTAGTTCTGTTTTGACATCTGTATCCCTCATGTCAACATATTGTTTTGATACAAGACTATTTGGTTTGTATAGACCCGGATACCAATTTTCTGTATTGTGTATATTACCTTGTCTAGCATCAAAATCGATTCCATTTTTGGATTTTGTTAAACAATTTTGTTTTACATATGCCTTATTTACGCCCATGGACAAATCATAAGGATAACGATTAGATTCAAAATCAGCATCGGTTAAATCAGTATGCAAATTCACAATGCTTTTTTTAGTCAAATCAAAATTACCTTCATGATCTATTTTAAAGCCTATACCTTTTTCACCTTTTTCACCTTTTACAGATGTTAAATTATTGTTATTTTGTAAAAGTCCGTTTGAGTAACTCATATATATTACTTTGTTAGATTATATCTTTTCATTGAAATTCTTAGTAACAAATTTTCGTGGCTTATCAATATATAAAAAGCTAAATGGGTCTGTAGTTGCTTTGAGATAGTCGTTTTTACTAATTCCAAGTTCTCTGCAAATCATTCCTTGTTCATTATTAGATGGAAATTCGAAAATGCAGTGATGAGTACAATTTAATCTGATTGTTTTATCGGTATTATAATAGCTTTGAGATAAATAAATGCAACTGCAATTTTTATTTCTTGAATTTGTAAAATAGTTGCGTATTTCGCTATCATTTTTTGATCCCGTATTGAGATAATCGTCAAAGATAACTAGTTTTTGGGCTTCATCTGATATTTTATCAAGCGGTATTATTTTATCATTACTTGCTTCAATAACAGAATAACCAGCCTCTTGACTAATGGGTTCAAAGGTATTGAAAAGATGTTGATATTTCGATTGCTGAAGATTTTTCCCATAAAGATATATTTTATCATAAAACAAAAGCCGGTATACCATATCAAGTAAAAGGTTGGTTTTACCCGAACCGCTTGAACCGCAAACTAGCATCCGAAAACATTGATTTGGCATGAAATCGTATAATTGTCTAAAGTTTGAGGCCATATCGTCTTCAGTGTCATAATTCGGTATTCTCATTATATTATATGGGTATATTATTTTCAGTTCAACAAGGTGTTCAACAAGGTGTTCAACACGGTGTTCAACACGGTGTTAAACGCTATGTTAAATGTTGATTTTTATATTCAATTTTCATTTTTTATGTAACGTAATAATATAAAATAAAATGAGTTTACTTAGATGGAAAGAGCTTGCAAAAAGTAAATCTGATTTAGGTAATAAAATCAATTATGTTAAAAATGCAATCACACAAAATAATATCGGTCAGCAGACAAGCCAAGAGTCATTTTCGAAGGTATTCAAACCAGTGACAAGTAAATTAGATGATGTAATTAAAAGTAATTTGCAGATAGCAAAAGTACCCAAAAATCGTGTCAAAAAGGGGATGAGAGGTGAAATGGAAGCTCCAGATTACTATCCTGAAGTTGATCCTTTTGAGGATATGGACGTAGATAATTTATTTGATGAGCCTGTAATGCCACAGAATGAAAAACAGATTGTACCGAAACCACCAACATATGAAGAATCTTTAAAAGATCTTTTAGAAGGAAATAAGGAGATTTATGTTGATCCCCAATATTATCCTGAATATGTAGATGAATTACCTCCTGAATACGATGAGGATGAAATTGATTATGCTTTAGATGCTGATGATGAAGTAAGTGAAATACTAGATGACGTTGGTATCGACGATTATGATGTAGTGCAAATGAAATTAGATCAGCCTGAAATGACACCAAAGAAAACCAAGAACTATCTTAATAAGATTTTAGAGAAAGCCAAATATAAACGGAGACAATTGAAAGGTTTCAAGGCGAATGTTACTAAAGAATATAATAGGGGAACTATATCTGAAGCGGAAAGACAGATTAAAAATAAGAGAATAAGCAATGCAAGAGTTGCATTAAATGACTACATAAATCATTACGAAAGTAAAGCAAAAACGATAAAAGGTTCTGGTATTCTAAAAAAACAGAAAGGTGGAAATGTTATATTTTTTAACGATGTAAAACAGCTTCTCAAAAAATTGGAATTGATCATCGGTTCAATAAACGCAGGAAACACATCAGTTAAAATGCGAAATATGGGAGTCGCTATATTAGACACACTTTTAAAAAGGTCTACTATAAATAAACAACAATATAAACAGATATATAATCTGTACTTTAAAGTCTAATTTATGTAACTGTATTATATATATGGATCGTGAGTTAGTATTATCATCATATAGTGTTAAAAATCAAGGGAATAACACTCCTCAAAATTTTACAACTAAATTCAACAGGCCTATAACATTGGATAGCAATTACCAATATATGATAGGTCTCAATCGTATTATTAACATGTCATTTACATGGTTTAATGTAAATCCCTCATATGGTAATCAGCTGATTAAATATAGTTCAGATAATGGGAATAAATTTGAAGACATAACTTTCCCTGCAGGTGTTTGGAATTATTCTGAATTTGATGAATATATTAAAGAGATTACTAAGACGGGGGATGATGATAACCCTATATATCCCATCTCTATTGATTTTGATTCAACAACATTCCGAGTCACAATCACTTTATCTCAAAATTATCAACTTGATTTGACGCATAGCAATTTCAACGACCTTATAGGGTTTGATAAAAAGGTATTAAAGGATGCGGTTAATATTGGTCCAAGAGTACCAAATCTAAGCCAAGATACCGATATATTAAATATACATTGCGATCTAGTCAATACTTCTTTAGTCGATGGTGAAGAGTCAGATATCATTTATACTTTTTCGACCAGCGTACTACAGCCGAGTTATTCGTTTACAATCGAGCCTCGTAGGGTCACATATAACCCTGTTAATAAGCAACAGATAAGTAGCATTCGAATATACATCACAGATGGGAAGAGACGGTTAATTAACCTGAATGGAGCGGATACGTCTTTTTCATTAATTTTGAAAAGGAAAGAATAATATAACATAATAGTATATAATGAAACCATATGAATTCAAGAGGTTTTACCATCCAAAATTTGGTAAATTTGTATATAAGCACAAAGGTTCTGGGATTATCGTTGATAACATTTTCAAACCGATGAAGAGTGTTATGTCGTCTGTTGTTAAAAAAATTGTCAAGCCCTTAGGTAAGAAGGCGATAAAATCAGGTATTTCTCATGCAGGTGATAAACTGGGTAAAAGGGCATCAGAAAAAGCCGGAGACCTTATAATGGAAAGGCTTAGGAATATGAGGAAGGGAAATGATGGGCAAAAGGCACTATCCCCAATCTTACAGAAAGTAAATGCCTTACCTGTCAGACACCAACAGAAAAATGAAAGTACTGATATGATCATTAATAGATTAATATCAGGATCAGGTGTAAAAAGAAGGCGTTGAGTAAAATGAATAAAATGATTAAAAAAATTGGTACATAATTGCAAAATTATGTAACATAATAATATATGTCTTTTAGAACAAGCGAATACTTACAGAGGTCCGAGTTGGTTCGATTTCAACTCGATGATGTTATTCGAGTCCCAGCTAACGATCAGCACCAACTTAAAAACGGCTATAAGTTCACGATTAACGATAGAAGTTCATTCTACGATTGGTATAATGCGTATTTCGAGGTGCAATTCCAGGTGCAAATGTTAGCTGATGGAGCAACAACGGGGGCAAATCGTATCACAGTTATTAATGGAGCACATTCATTGATTGCCCACATGATGATTAAATCAGCAGGAAAAATCGTTTATGATACCGATAATCTCCATAAAGTTACTTTCGTTAAGAACCTCATCGAATATAGTGACGATTTTAGTCGCTCAGTAGCAAAAAATAGTCTTTGGTATCTAGATACCGACCATAGGATAGCAAATGCTAATCAGAATGCAGGGTTTGAGGCTAGGCGACTTTTGACGACAGGTCTCAATGATGTCAATGTTGTTATACCTCTAAATCGTTACAGTTTCTTTGAAGAGCTGGAAAGTCGAATGTTAATCCCAATGCAACTCCAGTTCAATATACAGTTACAGAATGACGCCGAATTACTTCAAAAGGCCGATGATGTAGCTGATGGTCGAGTGGTCCTTAATAGATTCCTTCTATGGGTCCCAAAATTGACTCCAAAGGACAGCCTATATGATAAGTTTGTTAGTTCCTTCTTGGTAAAGAACACTTGGACGTATATGCGCGAAATGTATGAGGTTTCCGCACCAACGAATAGCAGTGGATTCTTCCAGATCTCATCCAGTATTGATAATGTTAAGGCTATCTTTGTATATCTACAACGAGCTAAATCAAACAATGCAGATGAAAATCCCTATGAATTTGATACCTACAATATCAATCTTGACCGTGGGAATGGTAGTTATTTGACAACATGCCGATTGGAATACGGCAACGGAGTGTTTTATCCTGAGACCGAATATGATAGTGAGTCCAAAGTTAGGATCTTCAATGATTTGATGTCTTATGGTATGAGAAAGAATGATTACAACAGCGGTACACAACTCAACTTGGCAAATTACAACTCTCTCTATTCTATTATCTTTTTTGATTTATCATATCAAGCAGAGCGAGTAACTAGAGACCCAAAGCAGTTGATCTTCAGATATAAACTAAACGCTAATAGTGCGGGAGATAGTCCTTTCAACGTCCATGCCATCGTTCTTTATGATGAGACAATCGTCATTGACAAGGTGGGGAATGAGCTGGTTATTGTATAAATCAATCAATTGAATATTATGTATAAACCATTCTATTTTGTATACGTTTTATAAACAAGAAATTATATAACATATAATATATATACAAGTAATGACAACTTATCACTCTCATAAAGTAAATCTGTCAGAAGGACAGCGAAGGAAGCTTTTGACTGCTTATAAAAATAAAAGTGAGATCACTATTCGCTTAAGCAATTCAGATATGACTGGCAATGACAGTTTAATGCTAACTCAACGACAAATCAATAAATTGAATAAGGCTAAGAAGTTAGGTGTTGGATCTGATTTAAACATCTCAAAGACACAAATTCGAAAGGTCATTAGGGTCGGTCATGGGGCACCGCGAATTGGTTTTCCAATGATTGGAATTAGTGCTCCGAAAACGAAAACAAGATCAGGAAGGTCAACAACTAACAAATCAACAACTGATAACACTTCAAAGAAGGATGGGGGAAATATCAGAATACCAAGTAAGAAAGAGATATTATCTTATAGGAGTCCTCCAATAATTGGATCATGGAATGAGTATAATAGGTTCCTCAAATCGGGAGGTCTGATTGTTCCAAAAAAAAAGATTTTAATACCCAAAAAGTAAACAAGCCAAAATTCCATAAGAATATTCCCATGAGTAATTTTGATCTAATAAAATGGTGTTCATATTTGAATATACCAATAAAAAACGTACTAATGAGAGACGAGACTGTACCACATAACCATAAACAAGCATTATTTATATACAATCTTCAACCCTCATATATGAGGGGAAGCCATTGGGTTGCTACTTATGTAAAAGATAAGGTAATCAATTATTTTGATAGTTTTGGCATGCCTCCATTTCAAGGTATAGTCGATCACGCAAAAAAGAAGAATTTAACATTGCTACATCAAAACAATCAGATCCAGAGCATAAATACAACCACATGCGGATACTTTTGTCTATACTTTCTCAACGAAATGAATAAGGGGAATTCGTATTATAATTTATTGAAAGTGTTTGACATATATTACACAATGAAGAATGAAAAATTCATTCAACATTATTTCAGAAATATATAACTCATATATATACAATGACTAAATCGTATTGTGTACGTGAAAAAATACAAACTAATTCAGTTCCTGGTTCTGAAAAATATGTGAGAACAAAAAACAATCGTTTAATGCTCAAATCGAAATGCGTTTCTTGTGGTATTACTAAAACTCGTTTTGTGAGTGAGAAAAAGGGGCGAGGAGTTGGTGAAACGATTAACAAAAAGGTCGGCGAAAAGATTCCAGGATTTCAACAAGCTCAAGACGTTGCAAGCTTCATAATGGGTATTACTGGTGGTGATAAGGATTTATTTAAAAAGTATTGGTCGGGAGATATCGCAAAAGGTGCCTTCAACACGAAAAACGGATTATTCTCAAAGAAATTCTGGACATCTCCAAGTGAGCATCAAGATCCGTCATGCTCTGGAACCGTTTGGGATAAAAAAGCAGGAAAATGGAGGAATAAATACTGTGATTAATATCTAATCAATATATATATAATGGTTAAATCATATTGTGTAAAACAGAAGAAACAGACTGAGTGTATACCAGAGTCTGAACAATTTGTAATGGCTAAAAATGGACGTTTAATGCTTAAATGTAAATGTGTTGAATGTGGAATCACTAAAACTAAATTTGTCAAAAGTCAAAGTGGTGGAGCTCTTGCTCGTTATGAAGGACCATCTACAACTGATAAAATAGCATACATGGCTTCAAATTTTGTTACCCCAGCACCAAGTTTTGGTGCTATGGCTAGACTTTTAGCTGGGCAAGCTTTCAAAGGAGTGAAAGACAATGTTGATTACTACAGAAAGGGAAAAGGTATCGATATCCATAAAGCTATTTTAAAAGTAGCACCAAAAAAGGGTTTTGTAATGCCTGGTCATCGTTATACAGGTCCTGGTAATCCTTTAGAGAAACAGGTAAAGTGGGATCAAAAAACAGGTAAAATACTGGAGATATATGAAAAACCAACAGGAAAAACAGATGCCGTCAGCATGCAACATGATGTAGATTACAGCGTATGTGCAAATAAATCCTCAAAAGATCAAGTAAAGTGCAAAAATGAAGCAGACAGGAAAATGGTTAAATCCTTAGACGCAATACCATGGAAAGACAGGCAATGGGGACATGCTTTGGCTCGAAATATAATAGCTGGTAAATCGAAAGTAGGTATGGGTATAAAAAAAAAGAAGTCAAAAAACGGAAAAGGCCGTCGAGTGAAGAAAGCTGGCAAAAAGAATTAGCTGATGAGTTACACAAACCAATAAAGCGTAACTTTACTCGACGGCGTGTTATAGTTAACCATATTGATAAAATATGGTGTTCGGATTTGGTCGAAATGCAACAGTTTAGTAAATGGAACAAGGGATATAGATATCTTCTCATGGTACTGGATGTTTTCAGTAAATATGGTTGGATAGTGCCACTAAAAGACAAAAAAGGTGAAACTGTAACTCAAGCATTCAAAACAATATTCAAAGAGGGGCGTAAACCACAATATCTTTGGACTGATAAAGGGAAAGAGTATTACAATAAAAATATGAAGGAGCTTTTGGAAAAGAATGGTATAACACTATACTCCACCGAGAACGAAGAGAAGAGTAGTGTTTGTGAACGATGGAATAGGACAATTAAAACCCGAATGTGGAAACAATTCACTACTCAAGGTAATACGACGTACCTCGATATGCTACCCAAGCTGTTAAAACAGTATAATAATACCAAACACTCAAGCATTAAAATGACACCTGTAGAAGCCTCGAGGAAAAAGAATGAAGGCTTAGTATATTTCAATTTATACGGTGACATGGAAACATCAAAACCGAAACCGAAATTCAAAATAGGTGATAAGGTTCGAATATCGAAATATAAAAGAAATATTTTCGATAAAGGGTACACCCCAAACTGGACCGAAGAAATTTTTACAATCGATAAGATACAATACACTAATCCTATTACTTTCAAATTGAAAGATCTCAATAATGAAGACATACAAGGAAGCTTTTATGAACCTGAACTGTTAAAAGCAAAACAGGATGTATTCAGAATTGATAAAGTGGTCCGTAGAGATTATAAGAAGAAACAAGCTTTAGTTAAGTGGAAAGGATACAGTGATGACTTCAACAGTTGGATTCCAATCAAGGATTTGAAAGATATATAAACAATTTTTAATTTTATTTATGGAGTATATGTTAAGAGTGCCTTAAAATCAATTATCAAGTATTACACATGCAAATAAAAATATTAAGTATAATATTTTTATAAATCAGTATTTGATTACAAAAAATATTTTAGGACATACATTCATTTTAAAAAAACATTGAATTTATCAACAACTAATTTTTCATCTAATTGATTTTCATTATAAAAAAAGGTATCAATATTTATAATACTACAGCCGTTATCAAAAAGCATTTCGACAATATCTAAATTAAACAAATTTGATATTACGTAATTAGTATCTTTATAATTATCAAAATATGCTTCAATATAATCGGCCCATGGGTTAGCCCCGCCATCCATAACAATTACACTGTTTGGCTGATTAAATACCATGTGCTTGAAATTAAATTCATCTTCTAAGATTTTAGCAATTATTTTAATATCATTCGATCTATTATTTTTATCCGAGGTTAAACCGATTATAAATCTTTTATTATTCATATATATATTACAAAGAGATTTTATTTTTATATGTGTTTTTCCCTTAAACGCACTATTAATGATATAAGAAATTAATATATTGTGTCATTAATATATAACAATTGATGTTTTGGAATGATAATATTGTTAATGGCCGATACCAGAGATGGTTTACCAAAGAAGACAAAATGAAAGCTATAATGCGCACAAAAGCCCGTTACATGCGAAATACACGATGGTTTTGTGAGCAATGTAAAAAAGAGTACAGTCTGGGTAGCAAGTGGACCCATATAAGACAATCCCATTCGAAAGCACTATAAAAAAAGTTTGAAAAAGAGTATAAGAGATTCATGAAAAAACGCATAAAAATAAAAACATACACTATATATATAGATAAATGACCAACATGAAAATAAACATGGAAAATTTAAAGAAAATATGTTTCAAAGCAGATACATTCAAAAATATGTCTGATGACGCAATAAACACACTGAAGTATATCGTAACATTAAAAGAATTATCAAAACTCGGAGATTGGGTATATGAAAATCTAGACACTTTAGTATATTTAGAAAAAAAACTAAAACAAGATGGACATTGCAAGCCATTAACAAAATTATTAAATGAAGAAAATGAAACAAGTAAATACATATGTAACATTTACAATGATTTAAACAGTGTATTATCCAACCTTGAAAAAGAAAAAATGAATTCAAAAATAACAAAAATCATAATCGTTTTAGAAGATAATTCACAACAGATATTCAGTACAAGAGATTTACCATGATAATAACAACAGCATAAAAACTCGGCTTGTTTAAAAGCACTGTATCCAAAATTTTGAAAAAGGTATAAGAGATTTTTTTATTTTGATCCTAGGGTTGACCTAGGGTTGGTTTTTCAGGCTTGGTTTTACAGGCTTGGTTTTCTAGGGTTTGAATTTCAGTTTTTGATTCTAATATTTGATTCCAATATTTGAATCCATTTTTGGCCCATATTTTGTATCCAGCACTGGAAGTAGTGATGTACTACATCTCTAAGGCAAATTTGCCTCAGAGTGTAGTACATTACTACTAACGTTATCCTACGAACTAACCGCCACTTCAGATATACGAGTTGACACTTAGAAATCCACTGATCCGATACACAATATAGACTACAACAGTCCTTTAAAGGCTATTAAGAATCTTTCAACAAACATGAGCCGATAAACCTAACGAAATATGCCACAGAGCTAGCAAACACAATGACATAAAGATCATCACTGAAACGGCTCTAGTGAGCTTTAATCAAATCCTACGTTAACCCTATCCAGACCGGGGGGGGGCGTAAAGTGCCCGCGCCGACTTTGAACGCTTATAACTTTTTTAATATTCAACCAAACGGTGTCAAACTTTGCGACTTTATCTAAAATTTATCTGGGAATAATTTGGAAGGGTAGGTTGTTGTGTCAGAAACCTGACGTCACCATGGCAACGGCATTTTGACAGGCATGTTTTCCCAAATTTGTAATTTTCGTGTTTCTAGTAATGAAAAATAACTTTAAAGCAATTATTTTCACCTGTTTACAGGTTTTAAGCACATTTTTATAAGTTTTGAGTATTTTCAAGTAATTTTGGGCGGTTTTCTGACGTTTTGGAAAAATTTCGAAATCCAAGATGGTGGATCCAAGATGGCGGCTGTTTTGATATTATGATGTAATTGTCATGTGATGTGACGTCATAATCCCACGTGACATATACCAAAAGATAGATTTTGGGACATACTATTTATCCTGTAAGTTTCATTGTGATTGCTTAAATATTCTGGAAGTTACGAAGGGGGGCGGAATCCCCCCCCCCCCTCGGTCTGAAAAGACCAAAAAAAGCCCGGTCTGAATAGGGTTAACAGACTTAAGGCTAACATTTAGCAACCAGCGGGAGTCGTGCTTGGCCTGTCACATTTTATTTATATCACTTTACTAAAGCTTTGTTTTTACAATTCAAATTTTAGTGGTCTAGGTACCTCGGAGTACATTACCATTGATGGCCATTTACTAGAGGCATTTCACCGAGCTGGATTTGCAAGTAGCAGCAATAGTAAATTCGAAGTTGCTCCATGTCCCACGGGAACGTTTGTCAATGCCTCTGTCAGCGATCCTGATGAACTGCAGTGCTTGGAATGTCCTGCGGGTATGTCTAGTGACTGTATATGTGCTTTTATTAAAAAATAGCAATGGTATCTTGCGATTCCTGAGTTTTGATTGGTTTTTGGGCAATAGTATATGAGCTCTTATAACCTACTCATTATTTTTTGCGCGCGCTCATTGGACAAAACGCATCACGTGGTACAAAATCGGACGACGGGTATCAGCGAATATACCCCGTCCGATTTGATATTCTTCGCCCGATTTTGTAGGTAAGCACAAAACAAACGAATGAAGTCATCTTATTCAATTCTAACTTTTGATGAAAACACGGAGTTAAAGAATCACGTAAACCATCAACTTACATTTGTTTCAACCCCAGTTACGCCGGGTTTATTACGTAGGTTTTTTCCTCTAAATTTACTGGTGATTAAGCGCGTTGTAGAAATTAATCGGAGGGTTATAAAATATATAAACCCCTTTCTGGCTCGCTGGTATATTGGAGGATAATGCCCTTGGCTGAAAGATTGTCCTCAAAATTTCACAGTTGCCCTCGAAGCTTCGCTTCTCGGCCAACTGTTCATTTTTCGACAATCTACAGCCCCGGGCATTATCCTCTAATATACCAGCCGCCTGAAGGGGTTTATTTACTAAATATAACACTCATTAAAATATTAACCTCCATTATCAAATGAGTTGGAACGTAATAGCTGTGATCATAACGGTCTAAATTTGTTTTCCAAGCAAAAGCCGAAGATTGGGGGTGATGAGATAATTCACAACTTATAAAAATCAACTTATTAAAGGAGGTCCATGTTTACAACAATACGTCTGCAGTTTGTGGAAATAAGTAATAATTTTAGAAAAATGAAAACTGTTTTTACCGTTACTGGACGAGTAATCTAGAATAACATTTCATCCGACTTGAGAAAAAACCTATAAATTACCTTTTACTAGTAAAAATAATTCGTAACTTATAAAACCGTTATAGATGTGGTTCAATCAGTATGTCCGGCAATCTTCTCTATCCTAGTACATTTTGAATTTAACTTTATTTTCGTAATTTCTGTTTTTTTTTTTATTTGTTATAATAAAACAGCTGAGCTGTTTTATTTGTTTGCGAATACTTGTTCCTTGTAGTTTATGTTGTTGCTTATTTTACTGTTGATGATAATGATGGCGATAATAGGGACGACAATGTAGTAGTTGTTGTTGTTATTAGATCACATTTTGAATAAAAAGGGTTTCAGTAAAGAAATGCCTTGTGGGCATCACACACAAAAGCCATTCATGATCATCGCATTAGGAAACATGGATGCTCTAATGTAAATCGTAACAATAAGTTGTCCATCACTGTTAAGAGCAATGTTTGTTTTCTTTTTCAAACGTCTTTCTAGGTGGTTTTTACTCGGACACTAAAGCGTATGTTAACGACAGCTGCCTGAAATGTCCCGATGGAACTTTTGTGCCCTACAATAAAGCGCCTGGAAAAAGGGCACAAGATTGCATTGCTTGTCCACAAGGTGAGCACATAAATAAAGAGCAGATTCTTGATCGTAAACACAAGATATATTAGTAGGCTTAATGTTTCCAATCTGTAACCCTTACTATAGAAGCAAGAAGGGGTAAGGGAACGAAGGGCACTAGGTCACTATATATACCTTATTAAAACCAACGGAGAGGAGGAAGGGAGGCTTTTTGTTATGCCATTGAAAACCGAATGAAATGTTGCTCTGCCAGCCTAAGCTAATTATTAGGATATTTACCATTTTGCTTTATCGAGTTTGTTGAAATGCCTTTACACCGCCGTAACCTGTTTAACATTGAAAATAATTTGTTTTATTATATGGCAAAGCCAGTCTTAGGCAAATCCGAGCGTTCTGATTGGTTCTTTCTTGGTCGGGATTTTGCCATACGGACCGTTTCCATGAAAACGGTCTAAGCCGAGTATTTTTTTCGAAAGCTGGCAAATTCAAATTTTCAACTAAACCTGCGAGAAGAAAACGTGTACATACTCTCATTTTTCGCAAAGAAACTACCAAACAGATTGATATTTTACAGAGTTTAAAACGTGAACGAAGAAAACGAATATTCACCAAGCGAATTTCAACCGAATTATCTTAAGATCGGGAAACTTCTGATGTGGAAACTGAAACAGGCATCGCCGAAAGCCAGGAGGCCTTAGACGATTTTATAAACGAACGGAAAAGTATAAACACAAATAGAAGACAGCTACTGAAATGAAAGCTCTTCTCCGCTCAATTGAAGGTACGTGAAGCTAATAGTATGACAAACTGAGTGAATTAGTAAGAATTGATAGCCTACCTGCTTCTGAGCTTGAGCAATTTTCCGTCCAAATGAGTCCAAATTTTTCACACGCGCAGCGAATTTTTTATAAACACACGGAGCTAGCTAAAAGAGGACAAGAGTACGAGCCAGCAGCAATTTCCCGTTTTTAGCGAAGCATACAGCGATACAGGTCTGAGAAGAAATATCCATTCAACATCATCAACGACACTGAGTTTGAAAAATCGAGAAGAGTACTATAGTGCCAGTCATATTGTTCACAAGTAAGGCTTATACAGCGAAGGTAAAAAGCCGCTCCGGGCGATTGATGAAGACGACGAAGTCAAAGATGATCTTTATGAAGCGGGAAAATTAAGCGATTCCAATCCAATAGGTAATTCATAGAACTGTCTGGTGTTTTTTTTTTTTTTTTTTTTTTTTTTTTAATTTATCCTTACACTTCTGTTGACGAACCAGAGACCACAGGTAACCAAAGCGTACTATGAGAGTTTGTATGGATGTACTAAGAAGGCTTGTATGGATTTGAAATAAAGTTGAGAAAAATATCCCTTTTTACCGGCGAAAAGTTATAATGAAACTTTAAACCTTACCTGGTGTCACTTTTTTGTATTTCTAGTGCTTTAGAAAGTCATACGCGCGATTTTCGTCAGCAACCCTCTGTTGCGTACTAAAAGAAAGACAAGGTAGGAAAGCAAATTCGAAAGGCGAACGCAGGCCTCTTCGAAAAACTCGCTAAAAGTACCTCAAAACCAGACCTAACTCGATCTTTTCCCTTCACGATCCAAGAGCGATAATTATTCCATCTTTCTATGTAATTGAATTGCATTCAAGTTGAAGTTTGGAGCCAAGAACTTCATTTGAATTCACAACTTCGGTACATATCGGGCGCCATTACGGCCGTGAAATTCAAATGCGAGCACCTAGCTAACGGTCGAGCCTAGGGCGAGTACAAAATCCACCCCATCCGGGGGAGACAGAGGAGATCTCTTGTAAGCACCATCTCATACTCACTACAGCCACTATAAGTTAATTTTTGTAACGTTCGGAACGGTGCACAGATTTGAATGTTGATTGAATGGGTTGCTGACGTTTGGGTTTACCCGCCGTTACAGGGATATTTTTCTCAACTTTATTTCAAATCCATACAAGCCTTCTTAGTACATCCATACAAACTCTCATAGTACGCTTTGGTTACCTGTGCAGAGACGAATGCCGAAAGTTACGCTGCGGAGAAGTCCAACTTCAACAGCAGAATGATGGCCAAGAAACCTCAGTTTGGTTAGCTCAGCGGCCTCCTGGCTTTCCGTGGTGCTTAGTCCAGTTTCTACATCAGAACTGTCCCGCTCTTTAGAATAATAAAATCCGCTTGGTGAATATTCGTCTTCTTCGTCACGATCAATAAAGTTGTGTTCAAACTCGTGGTAGCTTGCTCTTTCTGAGTTGCTCGCGTCATCATAAACACGTTACGGAGGAAGCCCTTTGAATGCAAGTGACCGGAAGTGCTTTTTAACAGAAAAATAAACAAGCATGACTCGAGTGCCATATAATAAACTACTTACTAACCTAGCTTGCTCGAGCCGTACTGGGGAATAATGGCCCTCGGTCGTTTTTGTACGGACCGAGCGCAGCGAGGTCCGTACAAAAACGACCTCGGGCCAATATTCCCCAGTACGGCCCTCGCGCTCGGTTAGTAAGAGTTAACACATAACATTTTGAAAGCGTCTCTCCGATTTCTCAAAGATCGCTATGTTTCTTTTTATACCATTTTAAAGCCACAGCCTTTTAACCAGGCTGAAATTCAATAATCGGAGAAATCTTTTTGTGGAACAGCTTTCTGGGAACATTTCAACGCAATTCAGCTAGATCGGTCGGCACTGTACATGACAGCAAGCACATGACTGTCAGAGTGAGATCATTCGACGTTAGAGGATCACGTGCAGCAAGTGATCCATGACAGGAAGTGAACTGGTAGATTCTCTCGCTAGAAGGAGTACTTACCGTAATGATTCGATTTAGCGCCCGGGGCGCTTATTTACTTTTACCACCTTAAGGGCGGGCGCTTATTGGAGACAGGGCGCTTATTCGGGACAGGGCGCTTATTTTTTTCTTGCGAAACAACCAAATGTAACTAACAAGAATTGTTCATTTTAGCAGTAAATATATACATGTATGATACGGTAAATGTTCATGAGTTTATCTTTTCGACGTTGACGAGTTCAGTAGGGGCAGTTAGCCACAATAGGAGCGCTTTTTAGAATAGGGGCGCGTATAAGAATGGGAGCGCTTATTAGAATGGGGGCGCTTATTGGAATAGGGGCGCTTATTAACAAAAACACATTCGAAGGGGGGCGCTTATTCGGAAGGGGGCGCTTATTGGAAGGAGGGCGCTAAATCGAATCATTACGGTAAGCAAGTCTGTGGTTATGACATTGCCTTGAATTTATATTGATGTATAAATTAGCCTTGAGGATGAAATGAAATAGCGATCCTGGAAATTGCACTCTCAATTAAAGTGGGGATAAATATTGTACCTTGGATCATAGATTGTGTTTTACAGGAATGTATAATGACGCTTGGAAGTTCTTATAGTCTTGTCCCCACATGTTTCTTCAAGTAGTGTACCTTAATTTAAAAATATTGATTTCGTTTACCTGCTGACTGTCTTGAGAGTATTGATGTCTTTCTTATTCTCTCGCCAATTTTAATTACAAATTTGCGATCATAGATCTAGCTAAAGAATCGTAATTGCAGTTTAGAATTGTTTTAACAATTCTAAAAAGTCATTAGAAAATTAAGATCGAGAATCGTTTTCGAGTAGCGAGTGGCACTGAATAACGATATCTCTTTAAATGTGTTGTGCAAAGCTTGATATTTACCATCATTTCTTTCAACACTTATCCCACGTGTTGACAAATCTAATCAATCCTAGCGGTATGCAGGATGTTTGCCCCATTTAAACCAAGTTAAATAGACAGTGAGCTAGCGCTCACGAGTCTACTGTAGCTCATTGGTTAAGCGTCCGACTGGTGTTTTATAGTATATAATAAATTATATAATTATTAATTTGTAGTTTTCACTTTTATTTCAGGAACAAATACAAGCATTTTTGCAGGATTCAGAGCCTGCAAATGCTTGGATGGATTTTTCCGAATACATCTTTTTGAAGGTTGTAAACAGTGTGATCAAGCTGGGCTAAAATGTGTGGATGACTATGCTACTCTTGAGTCTGGCTACTGGTGGAAATGGGGGAACAATACACACAAACTATTGTATGAAAAGTACACCATGAATCTCGTGAACATCATTCCTGTTGTAGGAAATTCTTCACGCAATTCTTCGCGTAACGGTTCCCTCATAGAGTACCCTTACGTCCTGCCTAAGACACATAGATGCCCAAGAAAGGAATCGTGCAGGGGAGATCTAGATTCTAAATGTGATGATGGCTATGAAGGTCCATTGTGTGAGGTGTGCAGTGCTGGGTACTATAAGCAAATGCAAACATGCAAAACATGTCCAACAAAGACCTGGATGGCTGGCCAGCTGTCAATTGCAGCAGCTGTGATTGCGATTATTGTTGCACTCGTGGTGTGGACAAGCAAAAAGAAATGCAAGAAGAGTACTGGACGCTCTACAGTGGATATGATTCTTGGAAGACTGAAGATCGTAATAGGCTTTTACCAAGTAACGTTTGGTGTCCTGGAAGCATTTGCCTACATAAAGTGGCCAGAATCACTCGCCCTTATTGGGAAATATTCAGAACTGTTACAGCTGAACGTACTCCAGATGGCACCTATTCACTGCATACTACCAGGTTTGAAAGTCGATGCATTTGGAAGCTTGTTTGCCATTCTCGCTTTAAATGCTACCGCCATCACGATGTCTCTCGTTATCTACGGACTGAGAAAGCTCTTTCTGATGCGGAGCAGTTTAGATGAAAGGGATCTCGTGGTGAAAACTTCACAAGCGAAAGAACTAATCTACAGAAACTTGTTTTTTGTTCTTTACGTGACGTACCTGAGTACATGCTCTAAAGCAGCAAACGTGCTCCCCTTGGCTTGTCGGGAACTTTGTGGCGACGAAAACGAAAAGGAATGTCCAAAGTTCCTCAAAGCAGATTACAACATAATATGCCATGGTCCAGAGTACAATCGTTTGGTCATCGTTGCATACTGTGCGGTTTTCTACATACTCCTTCTGCCAGCCGTATCGATGACAGTTCTTTGGAAACAACGAAAGATGATTGGTGAAAGCGAAGCTGACAACGAAACATCTCACACACAGGAACAAAGCACCGAAGTTTTCAGGGGATTGCGATTCCTATTCGAGAATTATAATTCTCATTCGTGGTATTGGGAGTTTGTCGAGATGGTTCGGAAGGTTGTATTGACATCCGGTTTGATACTTGTGGGAGGAGAAAGCAGGGCCTATGTTGGACTTGCGTGTGTCATGTCAGGTCTCTATGGAATGCTCTTTGCATATGTCCACCCCATATTGGATAAATTCGAGAACAGGTTAATGCTGACATCCCTCGCGGTTACCTTCGTCAACCTCGGCATTGGAACTGTTAGCAAGATTCCCAAAGAAAACATACCCGCCTCAATAGACTCATACGTGGACAGCACCGTGTTTACAGTATTAGTCATCGGAGCTAACTCTTTGGTGATTGGACTTTTGGTGGGTAAGTATCGCGGTTTTGACATGTTTAAAATTTTAACCTGCAAAGGCAAATACCTCTTTTGTGGAGGGGGGTTATTTACTCTATGCCGATGTACTGCTGATGGTTTGTAGCCAAATATACTTTGTGGGTAAAAGTTTGAAAATGCATCAATCATCGGTCATTTTCAATGACGGTCATCGGCCCACGGAAGATTCGCTATATGAACAAGCCAGTCCCAGAAAGCGGTCCAATTATCTATACTGGAGCACTCTAAAGCAATTCAGACAGTTTACGAATACAATTTATCGTTTACACAGGACCCATATGGATAGCAGTTTTTATAAATAAAATGGTCATCCTGTATAAATATGTTTCAATTATTATTATTATTATTATTATTATTATTATTATTATTATTATTATTATTATTATTATTATTATTATTATTATGTCCTCATTATTAATTGATTACTAATCCGGAGCTTCTTTTTCTTTGCAGTCCAGTACCTTCTACTAGTTTACAGTCACATAAAAGAGTGGCGCAAAAATCCACAATGGTCCTTTTCGTGTTGTTTGGCCATGCTGCTGCCTCTGAATGAGTTACAGGGCGAATTACGTGGATTGGTTGGCAGGAATGCTCTTAAACAACAACTCCAAACAGGAAAAATAAACATGCCGTCGATTTCAAGCACTTTAAAAGACACCGGAGCTATGGAATTTAGCCTTGAGGAAATCGACGAAACTAACGTGAAGGAAACTCAGAATGGTGACAAGAAAGCCGATACCAGAAGTGAGGTGACTAAAATAACAAAACCCAAACCTATCACGATTTGCCCTGAAAGTGACGTAGTCATTGCGGACATTCATGAGCCACCAAACGAAACATACGAGACTTCCTTTTGAGCAGTGTTAAAATGTTGCAAGGTATCACATGGATACCATTGCTTTTAAAGACGCCATAATTCTGTTTGTAAGAGGGGGGCCTAAACCTTTATTATAATCATTTCATCGGGCATTGCGGCGTATTTTGCGGGCTAAAATGGAGAATTCAGCGGGCTAAAATATATTTTAGCCCGCTGCGGTGGACCAATTAGACTGAAAAAAGTTATTAACGATCAGAACTGAAAACCATTCTGTTCGCGCCGTTTTCTTGCTGGCGGGCAGCTTCGTTTAATTTGAGTCGAGAAGCTTCAAAACTGTTTTTGAGCTTTATAACGACAAAATTTTTGAAGGACTGAACGGGAAAGCAAATTTTCAGTCTTCTCAGCTAGATGAAGAGGAATTACAGAAACTCAAAGAAGAATCCAGGTGGCGAAAATAATGTAAGTTTGTCTTCGTCGAGCGAAACTCGCTCAGTTGAATTTCAGGCATATTCGAAACTGCCAGTTCAGTTAACAGTACAATTAATTTTAACACTTCTAAATGACGACTATTTCTTTGCTGCCGATAGAATTCTGTAATTTCCTTTTCAAGCAAAGATTGTTTTGAGTAATTTTGCGGTTGTCTGCCACGTTTTGTAAACTTTTAAACCTAGTTTTCAATCTGAAATTAACGCCGACTCGCAAGTCGGCAGTTTTTAAGATATCGCTTAATTTGTTTGGGTTTCTTTACTTAATGCCCTCTGAAATGATTATAATAGTAATAAAAATGAGCCTGAGTCGGGCCAAAAACATATTTACGCCCAAGAACATCAACTCTATTGTTATATTATGTTATTCTTCACTTAAAAAGAAGATACTAGTCGAATGATGTTAGCTGATGGAATTTGTAATTAAGAATTTGGTAGCGTTTTCAGACACTAACAAAAAATACGTACTCAGGATTAATAAAGTTATTATTAGGAAGAAATTTGGTACTGACATTTATAAGTAGCAATTTGGTAGTGTTTTAAGTCTCTTGGCAAGAAAATACTAAGGTATAATAATGAAATTTATAATTAGGAATTTGGTAACGTTTTTTAGTCTCCTATCAAGAAAATGCCAAGGTCTAAGGTCTTAAATCACAAGATTCTCATGTTTTACAAAGTTATAAACAATAAATCATGAACTAAAATTACGGAGCACTAAAAATAATATTTCACTTCATAACAACAGCCAGTTATGATAAGGTTTTTTGTAGTGGTTATAGCCACCAAACAAAAAATACTAAGGTCGTGATTTTATTTATGATCAAGAATTAAGTAATGTTTTAGTCTCTAAACAAGAAGATTGTGAGGTTTTTTATTTCATTTATAATCAAGAATTTGGTAGCGTTTTTAGTCTCTAAACAAGGTATACTAAGGTTTTCTTATTCCATTTATAATCAAGAATTTGGTAGTGTCTTAGTCTCTAAACAAGAAAATACAAAGGTCTTATGAAGTCACTTGTGATTAGGAATTTGGTAGTGTTTTTGACTGTGGCACATTGTTGTATTTTGCGTCCTCAGATAGTTTTATTGTAGGACAAGTGACGTTCATTCAATTTTCTCGACAGACATGCTTACCCTTGCCCTCTAAACAAGAAGTTTGTGAGGTTTTTTATTTCATGTATAATCAGGAATTTGGTAGTGTTTAGTCTCTAAACAAGATATACAAGAATTTGGTAGTGTTTTCAGTCTTTAAACAAGAAATACTAAAGTTTATTACGTTATTTATAATCAATAATATGGTAGTGTTTTTAGTCCTAAACAAGAAAATACAAGGTCTTATGAAGTCACTTGTGATTAGGAATTTCGTAGTGTTTTTGACAGTGGCGCATTGTTGTATTTTGTGTCCTCAGATAGTTTTATTGTAGGATAAGTGACGTTCATTCAATTTTCTCGACAGACATGCTTGCCTTGCTGTGAAGCTTAATCAAATTTTATTGGCAAATTATTACAATTTTCTTTAGCGAGTCAAAATGCAAATATTGGGAAAGATTTACAAACGCGAGCTTCGCACTGAACCGATTTATTATCCAACCGCTTTTTTGCTGTAGAATTTTTTCAACTTTCTCAGTAAAATCGCCTGTGTCGGTTTAGATTCTTCAGAAAATTTTTGCAGTACATGTTTGTTTTTCAGTGCAGGTTCATTTCAGTTTTGTGGAACATTTGCAGGAAACTTTCATTAAATGATTTGTTTAAAAGTAAATTGAGCGTTATGCAAGCATTGTTTTACGGAGGCTTTACGATTTGGGGCATCGTCTATAAGAATCTCTAGTTCACGACTAAGAAAGTACGACCGTGCATCTGATCAAAACAACGGAAGAGTACTTCCATTCTGCCTAAAAAGCCCGGTTTGAATTTGATAATTACCAATACCGACTAAAACCGACTTTCTCAAAGTTTAAAAAGGCGTCTCCCGTAAAAACTCCTTCGATTACACAAACCAATCGGAATACACTGCTTTTAGCAAAGGCAATGTGTGATCTTCCTGGTTCTAATTGAAAATTCCTCGAAAGACAGAATACGAAGAGAGCTTTTGAAATACGAGCTGGTAACCACTGGGTATCCAGCCAACCAAAAAGGTAATCTTGGCTGAGTATAACGTGCAAAATACGTATTTGCATCGCGCGTGATTTGTACGCCATGGAATGGTGTTGGATAATAAATTTTCTTGAACAGCGGAGAGCCGTCTGACTATTAATATCACAGCACTTCTGATTAACCAAGCATGTTTGTCGTCGGAAAGGCTTTTAATTATGAGCACGGTTTTATGTAATAGGGTAGAAAATTACTTGTTGTTTAGAAAACACTGTAAAGTGGGTCATGTTTTGCTGGAGAAGGAAACATAAGCCTTTAATAAAGCCTTCCTTTTGACCTTTACTGGTGTCTCTGCTTCTCTCATTATAACCCCCACTGACAGATTGGTCACATTCATTTCTGTCTCGGAGTATGTATCGAGCGTTATTTCCATTCTTTTTCGGGACCAAATTCTCCATTTCCATTACTTTGTACTGTGCGTGATAAGTTAATAGCACGTCATTTTGTATTTGACATGGGGCCTTTCACACAAAAATCTTGCGGCGAACCCCCAAAAAGTAGTATTACGTAGGCGGTTTCACTATCACCTGGGTTGCACTCGTTTTTGTTTTTTCGAGAAGATGAGAAACGCACGAAAGCTTGGGACGCCAGACGGAGCAAAAAGTAATTCAGATTGGCGATGGGAGAAGGACACTTGCTGTTGTTGTTGTTGTTGTTTTTGCCGTCTGAAACACAAAATATCTAGTAATTCCCCCTTTCCCCACTTCCAATGTTGTACCATTGTAAAAGGGGATGGGTGGGAGGGGATCTCTATTTCCTAGCATTCGTGACGAATTGTCGCGTTTTAAATGGTGTCCCAAGTACTTTTCTTTGAGATTGTGATTTTCATAAAGACGCGATAAAAATTAGCGATTGCTACGTTTATTTATTATTTAGTCAGTCGCTATAGTACGTTTCAACCAATGACGTTTTCAATCAGTGTAGTTTACCACGAGTTTCAAGATCCTCGGGGAGGGGGATACTCAAACATGTTTTGTTTTAATACGGGAAGGCTCAGTTCCGAGGTCGAAACCCCTAACTTTTTCATATACCATTTTTGACAGAAAAGGTAAGCCTTCCGTATACCTTCGATAGAAAATGGTACCCCTTTCAGATACCTAAAGAGAGGATACTGCATTTCCTTTCTTAATTTTTCACTTTCGCCTACAGTTTCGCTTACAGCTTTGTCTCCCCTTTTATAAAATTCCAGCGAAAAGGTAGCTCCCCGGAGCCTCCGAGTAGAGTCCGATTTAAGAAGAGCCCCGTCCCCGACCGGGTTCTCAAAGAATGTACTCTAGTTGCAGAAAAACGTAACCAATTAAAATAACGGAACAGAGCATCGGAATTAGCAGAGTAAACAATCTGCTGAGCATGAGAGACTAACAAAACCTGTCTGAATCAAAACGGCGTGGGGCAGTTTCTCTTTGGTGTCCAGCCTTTCCCGAAATGTGACAGTTCTCTGACCCAGTCCCACCTCAACTATTTCATATCCAACATGGCGGCGGCACCGGGAGACAGCAGTCCTTCCAAAAAGCTCAAACTTGTTGTGTTTGGAGCTACAGGTCGGACAGGAAACGAGGTGGTAAAACAAGCACTGGAAAAAGGACATCATGTGACGGCTGTAGTGAGAACGCCTGAGAAACTGACAACTCAGTGAGTGATCATTTAGTTTCACTAAATCTCACGCAGTGAGCTAGCGGCCTGCAAGAGCATTTGGGTTTTTCGTCTCCTGAAACCTGGAAATGCCTTTGCATGCTAGCGTACAGCTAAACTTGAGTGTGTTCAAAATCAGTCAAAGTAATAAGTTCGGTTCAATGCCTCCAAAAGAAAGCGACTGTAACCAGTCAAGCTTGTCTTATCAAGGGTGTAAAATAACTTTTTATCAAGTAGCCACTTGCTCCTAAATATTTTAAACGGCGTTGACAAAACCTGAATCGGATCGGATCGCGGATGGGATCACGGATCGGATCACAGATCGGATCACGGACCGGATCATGAAAAATAAAAAAATAATAAAAATAATAAAAATAAAATAAAAAATACAATAAAATAAATAAATAGATATAAACAAATAAATAAACAAATAAATGGTTGTTAGTTATCGGATGAACGTGGAATGGCGTAACAAGAATCGGCGTAACAAGATTTTTTCTGTTTTTTTTTTTCTTTTTTTTAATTGCTTTATTAATTTATTGCTATGAACTTAATTAAAATAACAAATTATCACTTTCTAGACCTGCACACAGCGGTATCTGGAACCTATTATATTTTTTCTTTATTTCACACACAACTGAGGCCACAATGTCGTTTACGACTTATATGATCTCTGGACTTCTGATTACGTAGAACTGGGCAAAGAAACAAACAAACAAACAGTAAATGTATCCCACAAAAAAGGGCACCCACATCTTCTTAATCTTCTTATAATTAATCCTTCGAGGTCGATCTAGAGCCAGGCTTTGAGGATTTCACTCAGTGAGTGATCATTTGATTTCAATAAACATCGCGCAGTGAGCTAGCGGCCTGCAAGAGCATTTGGTTTTTTTTTCGTCTCCTGAAACCTGGAAATGCCTTTGCATGCTAGCGTACAGCTAAACTTAAGTGTGTTCAAAATTAGTCAAATTAATGAGTTCGGTTCAATGCCTCCGAAAGAAAGCGACTGTAACCAGCCAAGAATGTCCTATCAAGGGTGTAAAATAACTTTTTTTTCAAGTAGCCACTTGCTCCTAAATATTTTAAAGCACTGTAGCCAATTCCAAAAAGGTGTTCGCCATTTTAATTAGGACAAAAACAAATTTACCCTGTCTTTGTATCAAATAGACCCTCCTATAAAATAAATATATTGCTTTTATTTTTTAAAATATATTTTTTTTTCGTAAGCTTAAATAAACAAAAAAATAATTCCTCGCTCAGTTTAAATTTAGGTTACCTCACTTGTAAAGAGCTGGATATTTTGCTGTTACCGTTTGTAGAACTTATGTTAATGTTCATAAAGTTCTCTTCGACATTTCTTGGATACCTATTTGATTTCATTCTGTGTTACAAGAATATGAACAAGAGTGAATGGCAGACATTCACTCTTGTTCATATTCCAACATTCTCATTTCAACAGACATGAGAATTTAGTGTTAGTGAAGGGAGATGCTTGTGACGTGGAGAGTTTTGCTGCTGCTCTTGATGGAAAAGATGCTGTGTTGTCCAGTTTAGGAGTTTATGCAAACATTTTTAACCCAACCACTTTCTACTCGGAGTCCATGAATGCCATCACAGAGGCAATGAGTAGGTGAGCAATGTGTTAAACCTGGTTTTTAGCCAGATAGCTCATTGAGTATCCTGTGTAGATGCCTAATTTTTGAAGAACATTATTATACAAGTACTACATGTACTTCACATCTTGATTGTTGAATTACATAGCTTGAGAGTTATTATTAAGTACTGTATGGTGCTTATTCGGGTGCAGCACCTCGCTGTGCAAATCTGAAAACAATAAACACTTTTGTTATACTTTCATTGGAAGATATTTTGGCTCCATCACAGTCAATTTCTTTATAACTGTTCCCCGCAGATTGAGCTGTCAGGTCATTTGATGGTTTTGTACAAAAAAGTTTCATGTCCAAGTTAAATCAAATTGTTCACAGTTTTCTTATTTGTGCTGTAACTCTATGTTCTGAAAGTAAAAAAAAAATACTTCACTCATAATTTTTTTTTATTATTTTTATTATAACTTCCTTACTTAGGCACAAAATCACTCGGCTGGTGACTGTAACATCATGGTGTACTCAGCCAGGGCCAAACAATTACTGGTTTCTGGAATGGGTTATAAAGCCACTGTTTCTTAATGGAGTGATCAAGGATATGGCAACCATGGAAAAAATGCTGGAAAGCAGTGACCCACAGGCATTGAATTACACTATTGTTAGGCCTTGTCGGCTACTAGTGGGTATGTAGACCCGCTGTCACATTCTCGTCCCTAGAGTCACTTGTTCATCTTAGCTGACTGAGCCTGGGGCACGAAAAAAAATTGGCTCTGGGGCACATGATTTTGATTGGCAGGATTTATACCCAGGGGGGGTACTCGAAGTATACATGTCAGAGGGGGGAACACACCTCGCTGAAAAAAAGGTTCGAATGAGTAATTTTTCCGATCCACTGATCGCAAGGAAAACCCGAAATGAAAAGTTCACTCGATAAGATAAGATAAGATAAGACCCAAAAAATATGCGTATTTTTTAAGACCTAAAAAAATACATGACAGATTCCTTGACCCAAAAAAATACTGAGCATGTAAATTTTCAACCCCCCCAAAAATATGTCGACTCCCCCCCCCCCCCTCCCCGCCATGTATATCGAGTACCCACCTGAGGATTTGAACAAAAGGAACAGCCAATCAAATGAAACATTTAAAAATTCCTTTGTTATACGAGAAATTAAAATGGTTGATTTGATAGGCTAGGCTTGAAATAGGCCATTTCCGAGTTACCCTTTGCCTCTGTTTCAAAACGAGTCTACGTGCGAAACCATTTAAATGAAAATGAGTTTGATTTGCATGAAAATGGACCTTCATTTTCATATGAATAGTTTCGCACGTAGACTCGTTTTGAAACAGGGGCATAGGGTAACTCGGAAATGGCCTATTCCCTTTGTTCAATTCCAGCAAATCAAATCATGTGTCCCAAGAGCCACTTGTTCCTTGTGCCCCAGCCTCAGCCGGCTAAGAGGGACAAGTGGCTCTGGGGACAAAAATGCTGCTGTCAGTACTTTCAATGAGATCCGGCCAGCACCTGCAATAAGATGTTTCCCGCTTATATTATTGCCCTCCAACAGGTGCTGCACAAGGTCAGCCACCTTCTTTAAATCTTATTGAAAGTCCTGCTGTTTGTAAAATGACACAACCCTCCAAGTTTATTTTTTTCCTTAGTGGTCATTTGGCCACCAACTGCTCAAGTTTCGTCGCCAGTGAACAATATTAAGCTCACGCTTTAAATCCTTCTTCTCAATTTAGGTCGCCAATCTGGCGACTTCAGTTCCAATTTAGTCGCCAGCTCCAAAATTTTAGTCGCCATGGCGACAAAAATGGTCTTAACTTGGAGGGTTGTGACACATTGTTTGGTGAGCATTTGCTAACAGATATCAAGATATCTAATCTTTAATCAAATTTATTGCTACAGAGGTACATTTTCAGTCATCACTGACAACAGTTTTTAGCCTCACTACTTGCATTGCACACCATACACACCCACTACCCACTTTGCACTTTATATTTCACACCACACACAACACACTTCACACCACACACTTCAAACCTCACACTTCTGTTATACTATTCCATACTATTATTTTTTTCACGCAGGAATAAATTCCTGTATCAGAGCCTTGTTACTATTTCAAATAAACTTTTAAACTGCAATTAGCCTTATTTATCGCAAGTTACTTGCTGTTTTCAGTAATATGCAAACTCTGAAATTCAATCCTCAGCCAACAGTTTATGCTTTTTGCTGCCGTCAATCATCTTAGTGAGCCTATCGGGAAACGAAAGTTCACTTTAACCTGGTCAAAAGGTCACGTCCACCAGTTGTGATTGGTAGATTGTGATCAATTTTGTTTGTTTTTGTTTTTGATGGTTCGTTGGCTGTCACGACAGCAAACAAGGCAATCATTAGTTGAATTTTGAAAATTAGAAGTCACATATATTAACTGAAAACCACAATAAATAGAAGGCTTCTGTGTAGAGAAAGTGGGCTTCTTTAAAAGAGACTGACATGACTTGCAACTTTTTCAGGTGAACAGACCGGGAACTATAAGGTTGAGGAAGGGCAATGTAACACTGGAACAACAAACAAGATCACATGTGCAGACGTGGCAGAATTTATGCTGAAGACTCTAGAAAGTAATGAGTACGACAGAAAAGGAATTGCAATTGCTGGATTGTGAAAATGTTCAAGAAAAACACTACAGAACTTTATGTTTGTAAACAAAATATCAAAATAGGATTTAGAGTATTTGATTACTGATCCATTTAGGTTTTTTCTGGCTTAAGATTTGATATCTTTTGCAGATTGCATCAGACAATAACGAAAATATTATTGGCTAGCATGAAAGGCGTGCAATCCGCAAGAAAAAAAAGTAACAGCTTTGCACAGCCCTTTGCATGCATAATTTCAGCATGCCTTTGATACTAGTCATTACTTTTATTTTAATACAAAACATTGAAACATAGTCCAACCGGTTAATATAAAACACTATCTAGATAATATATATTAAATACAAACCACTTAAAATAAAGGCAGTGTCATATGTCAAGCGACAAAAAAGGGTCAGATTTTAGTGATTGTCTTAAGATCTTGCAAAAAGTCCAGTTTCCTGTTCTATTGTTATTTGATTAGTTACATTTTGGTATTTCTTTGACATCTGTAAGCAATTAACAGTGGAGCCGGCAAAACTTAACTTACACTGAGAAGCAGAAAAGATGTTGAAAAACTCTTCATGTGCAGCTAAAATTTTGAGCTCCAATTCTCCTTTAATTTTCACCCCCAAAATGCTTGAAACGTGATACTAAACTTATTGTCATTTGAATGAATATGATAATAATTCAATATGGACATTTCAAGATCGTAGTTAGTTACAGCATATTTCACAAGATGGCAGGACGAAACTTTCTGACTGCTTAGCTATTAGGCTGAGTTAATAAAACTTTTATTACGTAATGTTTAATAAATGAGCAGCAGTGTTTTATCAAGTTTGTCGAGGCGCAGCCGAGTGTTTTAGACTTAGATTTTTATCTTATCTTATCTTATCTTATCTTATCTTAGATACCACACGAACTGCGAATTTATTGAACGGCTTAAAAATCTTCTGATGTAGATTAACTCATTCTTGCACTAATATTTAGATTTGGGGTTATTTTGGCCTAAAAAATTTGGACGTTAAGTTTAGGCGTGTCTTTATCAGATATAAAGACACTCATTAAACATTAATTTCTTTTGTATTTTCTTTATGAATTATTAATGAGTTTTTTAATAAAAGTGAATTTGGAATATTTTTTTAAAACATTTGCAGAAAAATATATTTTAATGTATTCACTGAAAGGGGAAAATTATAAAAACAGGTGCATGTATGATATAAATTTCACTTTAAAAGATCTGTTTCATTGTGCTCTCTGACACCAGGTATCTACCGATGTGCAACAAAATACAGACTGCAGTCTGGCTGACTGGCATTCCGGTTAGCCTGAATAGCGCCCCGCCTAACCTAAGAAAAGGTCCCGGTTAGCCTAAATAACGCTCCGGCTAGCCTGTTGATAGTTAGCTCTCAATAATGGTAATGATAACACGATATGTACTTAAAAATTTCTACAAGTCTGCTGGGCTGAATTTGTCGCACACCAGTTATCGAGGGTCTAACATAGGGTTGGTGGGATGCGGGATGAGCCTTTTTTCGCTGCTGTGATACTGGATGAAAGGAACTTTTGAGGCGGGATGCGGGATTGTAAGGGGTCGGCGAGAAGCAGGAAGTTGGTTATTCATGACGGGATGCAGGAATCATTGTTTTCTTTGTTGTTGTTGTTTTTTTTTGGGGGGGGGGGCGGGAAACGGGATGATGGAAGACGGTCGAAACAACACGGGCAACACACGATAACTCACTTTTTTTCTGGCTTTTTTTATCCTTATCAGTTAATTATTTCGCTGCCGAACTACTGTCTATATAAGCACCACAGATTTGTCAAAGTTTTCTATAGCTGCCTCGTCCCCAGTAGGCTTTAGTACATTATGCTTTTGTTTTGCCACTAAAATGCTCCATCTGAATGCTCCATTTTCCCCACAAAAATGCTCGGTCTTCCAAAAAAAAAGTCACTAAAATGCTCAGATAATGCTCATTACACAAACGGAGTATTTTAAGTTAGTTTCAAAGTTTTTAACATGGTGTTAGCTGTTAAAACAAAGTCTTACAAAAACGTTCAAGTGTTGCAAGTAACAACAAATGCGTATACAAGTTCATAAATACAGGCAAAAAAACATAATCCTCGAAATCGACTGCGGAGCTAAGTACAGAAAGTAGTTGACTATCTATAGAAAGTCATTTGTTGTTGAATTTTGAGTTTTAGTCTTCATTTTCTCTAAAAATAATAATTTTCCGGGAAAATACCACTAAAATGCACGAATAATGCTCAATGCTTTTGCTTCACTAAAATGCTCGAAAAAATGCTAGCATAATGTACAAAAGCCTAGTCCCCAGGTGCCGGTCGGCCGGTCGGTTAACGCGGTAACGCGGGAAAACAGGAAGCGCGGGGGTCGATGGTTGCCCCCGTGCACGACCAAGGAGGAGGACGCCTGGGGACGAGGCAGTTTCTATAGAATTCTAAAAGGAAAGTCACGTTAGCGTTTTCACGCGATAATCTAATCGGCTTAATTGAAGTTAATCGAATGATTGGATTCGTTTAGTTCTCCAGTGCAAATATGGTATACGCGGGTTAACGAGTTACCGTAAAATTCCGGTTATAAGCTCTGGGCTTATACATAAGGGTTTTTGTGTGGGCTTATAAGCGGAAGGGCTTATACCCGGGAGGGCTTATAAGCGGAATAAAAAACGTTTCAAAACGAGCCATTGGAGTGTTAATCGAAATACGTTTTCAAGTTAAAAACTCATAATAAAGCAACATTTAGCCCTGTTTAGTACTATCTTCCGGCACGGGGGGGCTTATATTGATTATATCCGGAGGGGCTTATAATCGGATGTAGTTTTTGTTTCCAGGTAGATGGGCCTATAACCGGGGGGAGAGGCTAATAAGCGGTGGGGGGGGGGGGGCTTATAACCGGAATTTTACGGTATCAAACGTCCAGGTCACAGTATACCTATACGGTCCTGAACGGGCAGAGATCTAGCTACAGCCTTGTGGCATCCGGCGTTCCACAAGGCAGTGTTCTGGGGCCCACGTTGTTCGTCCTGTATACAAGCGATCTCGTGGAGTCTGTACAGTCAGCTGCCGTGTATATGTACGCAGACGACACTACTCTTTACTGTATAGGAAACAGTATAGAGGAAGTCTCAGCTGCCCTTAATCAATCACTTAAAGAATTATACGCCTGGTGCACTACCAACAAGCTCACTCCCCACCCGAAAAAAGTCGGAATGTATGCTTATCCACAAAGGATCTATCACTGTCCCCCTTCCTCCGATACTGCTAGAAGAAAACTGCTTTAATTGTGTTAAACATAGCCGACTCCTGGGCGTTGACATAGATGACAAACTTGAGTTGGTCTCCACAGGTCAATAACCCTAAGAGGAACTTGACAGATAAACTAAACTTCATTAAGAAGTGTAGGTTTTTACCTAAGCAAATTCTTTAAAGTTATACTACAATATCAATATTGTATTTTTTTTTCTTTTCGCCTTCTTCTTTAATAATTAATATTGTAAAGTCTACTAAATTATCTTCAATAAAATTAAAAAAAAAAAAAAAAAAAAAAAAAATACTACAAAGTCATTATCCCGTCAGTCACGCATGGTATAACCGTCTGGGGGGGGGGGGGGGGGGCATGAGTCATCAAGACGACTTTGACGCACTTGAAAGGTTGCACTGCAGAGCGGCAAGGATCATTTTTAACCTACCAAAAGACATGCGATCTACCGAAGTCCTTGACCGCTCTAAATGGGTCACTTTAAGAAATACGTACAAACTTTCCGCGATTCTGAAAAAAAAATCTACTAATTCCTTCATAATTTAATGCCAATTCCATGAAACTTTCAACATCTTACAGAAGGGCAGTCTGGAGTCTTTTACCGCGAGAGTGTCACGAAGCAATATCCCTTAGGAGTTTTATGAAAATGATCAACACGTCGAACATAATTAAAAATTTTAACAACCTCTATTGTAAGAGTTCTAAGCGCTTTTTATCGTTGTAACAATTTAGTAATTTAAATTATTTTTAGCGATAAGTTTAGCGTTTTTACCTTAATATAGTTTAATGTCTTTATCTACTAGTATTAATGTTTTATTAACACGCGACCCCACAAGCTATGTAGCTTTTTTACCCCATCGTGTCTAAATAAAGGTTTTGATTGATTGATTGATTGATTGATTGATTGATTGATTGATTGATTGATTGATTGATTGATTGATTGATTGATTGATTGATTGATTGATTGATTGATTGATAATCGAACAAAGACCAAAAAAAGTGTAAGAGAGAGTAATTGAGCGAGCAATTGCCGATGTACGTTTACAATTTTGTGAAAATTTGTCATTCACTCTCGGAATATGCTGCTTGAGTAATTTAACGTTGAACAGTTTCTCCCACAATGTCAGATTTTGTTTAGCACTACAGTGAAATTAAGAAAAGTTAAAAGGTAATTTTTCCACGAGGTGGTCTATGGTCCGGGTCCACGTACGGAGATGGTCCACCATGGGGTGGATCCATATTTTTACACCTGGTTCGTCGTATGGACGAACACAGAGCAACATGGTAAGTAGTAAACAGCAAACAACTGAACAATCAAACAAGCAAACTTTTTGCTAAGGAGTGGGCCTGGGTAGGGGTTTATATAATTCAAACCCAGGCCTTTCGCATCATTACAAAAGCAAAATGGCGGCCGAAAGTGCAGATTCGAGAGCGTTAAAACTGGTTGTATTTGGGGGCACCGGGGGAACGGGAAAAGAGGTAGTAACACAAGCACTAGAGCAAGGCTACCTTGTAACAGCCGTGGTGAGAACACCGGGGAAAGTGGAAAAACGGTACGTTTATTTAAGTACAAGTTTTACAGCGAAATTCACTGATCGTTCAGACTGCAAATATTGAACTGATTGCTGTACCACCCCCACCCCCCCTCCACCCCCTCCAAAAAAAGAGGCTTAGAAGGGTAACATTGTTTTTCCGGTAATATAAGTCCATATGTTAATTTAGAAATGGAGGGGAGATCTCAGGACTTAGAAAAGCGATAGCAAGCTTGCTGAGGTCTTCCTGCTACTTAAAATTTAATATATTCCTCTTTTAACTGATGTAAAAAGGATTTGAGTGGCAAATAAAGTTGATTGATTGATTGATTGTATGTAGCCCAGACTCTGCATATGAATTTTAGTTTACGTCTTATATCAACTGATATTCCCCAGTTTTGGCTACATCACATGAAGTGTTTAGGCCAATCGTACGCTTAAAAATCTTTGATGGATTGTAAATCCCATGATATGCACCCCCCCCACACCCCCCCCCCCGAGATAAGCCCCCCTCTCCTAGTACATCATTGATAATATATTTGAAATGAAATTGATTAATGATGAGATTTTAAAGCTAAATTCAAAACCAGTTAATGAAAAATAATTTCGATCAATGCTGCTATAGTTCATTGTGACGTGTTTTTTTTTAAGCTGGTTTTAAACCCTCACCCCCCAGATATAAGACCTCCTGTTTATTGGCCCATCCAAAACCCCTTACGAAGTAGTATAAACCCAGGGCTTATAAGTGGAATTTTATGTATCTCCAAGAAAGTCTTATTAGGGCTGACTTACATGTACCTTATGCCCGTCTTGCATTATTTTGGCATCTGTGTGTTCCTGCAGAAGCTATATTTAGACAAGTTGCACTTTCTGGGGTTACCAGTAAATTGCTTCCACTTAAGGAAAACTTACGCTAGTGAACCAGTGAGTCAACATTCTGCACATGTAGCCAGTTTATGTTAAGTCATGATGGGTATTTATAGGTTTGATAAACACAACAATAACAAGATCAGAACTGGTATGCTTAATCTAACTTGTTAAAGTGTGTTACAAGTGGTTGATTTCCACAGACCATCCATTGAAAATTGAAAATTGCTCTAAACACTGCTCATTGCGCGAGCTTCGGATACCTGTGCTCTAAAAATAAAAGAATTTGATAACAGTGGAACTTCAAGTAAATTCTATCACACTTTTTTTATTTTCTTTTAGGCATCCCAATTTAGAATTGGTTAAAGGTGATGCTTGTGATGTGGAGAGTTTCATTGCTGCTTTAAAGGGAAAAGGATGCCGTAATTTCTTGTTTAGGAGTTGTTGCAAGTATTTTTAATCCTACAACTTTCTACTCTGAGTCTATGTTTGCTATACTGGAAGGAATGAAAAGGTAATTTTAAGAATACAATTATATCTACATTTTTGTTCTGTGGGCCTGAATTGCAGAACTCATTCACATGAATAATTAATGTGAATGAGTTCTGATATTCAGGCCCACACTTGATAATCTAAACGGTTTTGTGAGTTTTTGATCTGGATAAAAGAGGTTTGGCCTTGCATTTCTAATACATGACTAAGAATAATAAGAAAATTGCTAAAGGCTATAGAGCACTTATTAGCAAGCATTTTTTTAGTTAGTGCTTGTAATGACTGGCCACAATAGAAATCTTGATCAAGATTTGTGTTTCCTCATTTAGCTGTTTCCTTGGCTCTGTTTTGGAAAAACTTGATGTCCAGAAAAATAAAATGTCAGTAGCATTTCTTTTTTTTTTTTTTCCCTTTTTTTTTTTTATTTATTTTTTTTTTTTTTTATTTTTAATAAATTAAGCGATGGCGTGACTTCACTTTTGGGGATGCCATCAAACGATCGGTTCGTTTTGTCTGTTTGGCCCGATCGAACAGAAAATCAAGTTTAACTTAACAAGAAATCGCTGCGTAAAAGATTGTTTTGTGACAAAAGCAAAATACTTCCGTGCAGTTAGAATGGAACACTACAATGTATAAACGAAAGAGACAAATTATATATTAAATAAATTTAGCCAAGCCTAAAAGGGAGCTCTGTTTTTTTCTTTTGTGCGCCCGCGTTTAAATTTTTAGAGGTAAATTAAAAAAATTTTTCCGGGATGGGGTCTATTAGATCCTTAGTTGACAGAAATTTCTAATTACCACTTATAATACAAAGGGACACTGTGAGCAAGAGAAACCGTTTGACCTTTCTCGCAGTTTAAAAGCTTGCTCGCGCGGTGTGTCGTTGAGCGCACGCGCCCGGCGCTGAGTTTGGGGGGGCTTTTGGACTGGTGTTAAAAGATGTTGAGCAAAAGTTTGCTTCTAAGTCGAATCCCCTCGTACGACATGTTCCAAAATTTGAAACAACGCGTGGAATAGTTAACTTGTTGCAATTGCCAAACAAGGCCGAACATTGCTTATCGAGTGTCGGGTCAAATAACTGGGACTTATATTCACCAGGGGACCGACTCTTCTTTGTAGGTGAACGGACAGGAAACTATAAAGTCGAGGAAGGACAATGTAACACTGGTACCAAGTTTATGATGAAACGCGCGGATGTTGCAGAGTTCATGCTAAAGGTTTTGGATAGTGACGTGTACGATCGGAGAGGATTTGCAATAGGTGGATTATAAGATTTTCCTGTCTCTCTGTGAGAGAATCAGCCTTCTGTTTGTAAGGCGAGGAGCACACATATACAAACATGACAGGGCGGATCCAGGGGTGGGGGGGGGGGGGACTGGATGCCTAGCCAACCCACTTGATCCACAAGAAAAATTTAAATAAACACGGTGTAAACATTGTTGATATTGTTAGCTCAGACAAAGTTAAACTATTTGATACCATCCACTCCCCCATAAAAAGCCTGGGGCTAAAATAAAATAGTAAACAAACTATTTGTAAACAGCCCCCCCCCCCCCCTCCCCTTGAAAATCCTGGATCCGCCTCTGCATGAACTTTTTTGATGTGCCAAAAATGTATAAACAGTAAGATAAAAAAAGTTGTAAAATAGAAAAAGAATTGATTCAAGCATGAGATACATGATAACAAAATGGGCTATATGTGAAGATAAAATTAAAAATTTCGACAAGCGTGCGTTGCATTTGCATGTTTCGTTTATCATGTCCATAACACTTACCTTACGTGTAGCCTTTTTAAAGGGCTGTATGTTCAGGTTTTCGGCGTAGTTCATTGTTTAGGGACCAAAGTATCATACACTGTGTTTATCGTATGTAACATAATTTAAACTAGGAATGGGAAAATCGTCACTGCGTATAAGTGGTAATTCTTAGGTTGCATATATGGTTAGGTGCAAATGAGTTACTAACCTTAAACATTAACATAAATATGTAGTGAAGATGAATTGTTCAACTTGACACGAGCATGGGACAAAGAAAAAATCTGAGTCCCCGGCGGGAATCAAACCCATGGCCTCCCAGATTCCGGTTGGGCGCTCTAACCAACTGAGCTACGAGAGACTCATGGTGAGCTGGGCCATTTACTAGGGTGATAAGTGACACGCGTCCTGTATACTGCTAGGATCAGCAATGTCGAAATCATCAAGTTTGTTGTAAATAATAGTAAATCATCAAGTTTCTAATAAGTAATAATAAAGATGGTAAATTTTAAGCTCGGCAATAAATAATGAAGATGAAGTATGTCTGTGTATGTCTTGTAAACGTCTTTTCGCTAACCTCGGTAGTCCTGTCGTGCCATGCTATTGCACAGCCTCGTGCCAGTTATTTAAAGAAAAGCTTCTCTTAAAAAGAGGAGCTGAGTTGTAGAACAGCCTATTCCATGATCTACGATCTGTGGGGACTTTACAAGATTTTAAACGTAGACTGCGTCACGACAACTTCGAATACGTTCTGTACACGGCATTCTTGAAAAGCAGCTTAATTAAATGTAATTCTGTAATTATTAGTTAGTTTACTCAGGAGGATAGATCTTCATGCTGTTTATTTTTATACTGTTTGCGGAACGATTTTAAACAGTGTTTGAATAAAGTTATCTTATCTTAATCATTTTTTTTATACTTAACTTTCTCCTTATTGTAAAATGCGCGCAGAGAGCCCCCTCTTGTACCCTTTCTATTCGTAGTGTATATACTAGTTATGCAACGCTTTCGAGTGGTATACTATGGAATATCCCACGAGTCACTTGTATTTTCTCGGTATACACACGAGCCTTTAGGCGAGTGTGTATACAAGAAAATACAAGTGACAAGTGGGATATTCCATAGTATACCACGAGAAAGTGTTGTGTAACTATTTTATACCATGCCATAGAAAATTCCCTTACTAAATTTCATCGAGAGTAAGATCGCAGCGCACGATGGGAAGGTTGGGTTGAATACCGTCGAATATACAACGGCTTTTCTGTATTATGATTGGCTGTATTTTCTATGGCATATAAATGGTAATACGTGAGATCATGGAGAATTGCTTATTCGTTTAGTGTGAGCTTAGCCGTTTCGCAAATTATTTCACCATACAGGTATTTCTTACAACATGTCTACAAGAAATCAGGGAGAATTGCTGATTTGTGTAGTGTGGGTTTAGCGTTTTCGCAAATTATTCCGCCATACAGGTATTCCTTACAACGTGTCTACAAGAGACACCATCTGTGCTGATGTCAAAGATCTTCGGGATATATAAGAGTACATGTAAGCAGCACCCGAAGACCTCACGACTCTTACCGAGATTATACGAACACCTGTGACCGACTTCAGTGTTACTTAGCAACGTTTGTCGAAATTAAAATCGTGGAATCAGTCCGTTCACCGATTTGGGCCATGTAGAAGCCCAAGTGTGTAGAGGGGGCATCGGCTAATGTTGGTTAGAACTCGCAATTGAGGATATAATGAAAGTTAGTACTATTTAACAATTAGAATATGAGCTCGAAAATTCTGTAAGTTAAAAAATTGATGAGACCGCGGGCTTTCAAAACGCCATTATTTCGGATCTTCCCATAAACCTTTTTCGCTTGTCAAAATTCTACGGAATACAGAACACTTTACGGGAGATTATGCAAAGAATATTTCGGAAGAAAATTCTGTCTCGCTGGCTTTTCCTCGCGTTTTCACCACGCAACAAATTTTGTCTTGGGACTCCTCTCCCCTTCCCCTAGAGCCTATGCGGCCGGGGAAGGGAGGCAGGGAGGGCGTGCGCTTACGTCAGAACCAAAATTTTTCAGTTTGATTGGTGTTTACCAATATT
The DNA here is from genome assembly GCF_052425735.1 of Oculina patagonica. NCBI lineage: Eukaryota > Metazoa > Cnidaria > Anthozoa > Scleractinia > Oculinidae > Oculina > Oculina patagonica. The sequence continues at coordinate 2,062,830 of NW_027558036.1, forward strand.
TCCTAGGTATAGGGCTCCGCTCGCTCGCGTCGAATCTGCCCGCGCGAGCAACGCTAAATTGCTACAATCCATATCATAGTTTGTTAGAACGCTTGAGCGGAAGTTCAATTTCAGCTGTTCAATCATGCATGCCCTCTACCTGTCTCAATGTTGCCAAAGAAATATTTTTGTATCGCGGTAGCAACCAACTACTGATGCCATTTTGATTTTTTTCAACATTGAGGTGGAAGTGGGAGTACTGTATCTATAATAAGTACGAGGATTGCAACATAACAAAACCTGCAGACATGCCGTGAGAGCTTAAGGCTCATTCAGTTGTTACTAGCTTAGTCCAAAGGTTGGAGCCTAAAATATCGTAACAAACATGTGTCTATAATCTTCAATTGTGTTTTTTTATTATCTAGTTCAGTATTATTCTTGCGACATTTTTGCTGAGACCGAGCTGAGACGAGGGAGAATTTCACATGAATTATGCAAATATTATACCGACTTTAAGGGGGATTGAGCACTTGTTACAAAAGAAACACAACTAGCTAAAACAAGAAGTAAGAGCAATTTTCTGCAGACGTGAATCGTCGCACGAAGATTAACCTTGTCGGAATCTTGGCTTCTTAACCAAGGATTTATATCGTATCCTGTACGCTTATTCGGATATTTAAATGTATTTTTTTTCTGGGACGTGACTTGTGTATGCTCCTTATCTTAAGCTGCACTAGAAGTTCCTTTACAATATACCGGGCCTTGAAGGCAATCTCGTTATAACTTCCTGAGGTCTGTGAAGAACGAAAAAATAAAAGTAAAAGACACCACTTGGTGACACCTTATGCATTGTTTGTCGTGAAGTAATTATGAAAAAACAAACAGTGGAGTTTTCTAGCGTTTTTCAAAGCCTGTATCTATAATTGTCGATTTAGATGCGTAGAATTCGTCAATCACAATTTGCGTGGTTGTAGAAAAGCGAAAAAGGTAGGGATTCTTTAGCGCTTCTCGGCTTTGTCCCTTGAATTTGAGAGAAGGCAGGGACCGCGTTTTGCATTCTAGATAATCCCCTAAAATGTATCTATTTCTGCAACCTTGGCAAGATCGTGTCTTGTTATACAGGTATAAGCGTTCTACAAAGAAAAACAGATTATCCAAAGAGCCAGACAGGACACGCCCTAATCCCATTCCGTGTCATGTCGTGAATTCTAACTAACATCGTCCGTACGCTCACAAGTGTACCGTCTTGTAGACCTCTTGATCTCAGTCTGTATTTAAGTAATTAACCACACTAAATAATATTTCCTAGCAAAGCAGAATAATCCGCCATTAAGCATTTTTAGCGCCTTTTTCCGTACTCTTGACTCTTAACCCTGGAAAAGGTTTCCTGAAAGTTTTTGTTCTCTTTGTTGTGTTTTCTTTTTTTTTTCTTAATCTTCACGCAAAGTAACTTGCGGTCTTTTGTGAGACCACCCACCGAGAGTTGGAACATGTTTAGATCGAATCGTTCAGTGTAGACTAACTGTCTTCTAGTACGTGTGTTATCATTGCGCAATATTACGCTGACGAGATGGCTTTGATGTCTTTTAAGTGGTCTGTTTGAGACACCTCTTTGTCCGGTGTCTTAACGCAGTTCTCGCCACCACAATCCTTCACCCCACTGCACAAAAATTACGGAAAGCCAATTTTACCTGAAGGAAAAGACCGGTATAATTCTGTCACGTAAAGGTGGAAAACTCTTCAGCTTTGATGCTGACCTGAGCAGCCCGCTGTAATACCCTGCAGAAATGTTGATCGCCTGTGTTAACTCACACACTGGAGCTTTCTTTCGCTGTGTTGATAAGTAGTAAAAGAGGACTAAAAACTAGGAAACATGCGCCAATTCAATAGCGCGGATGGCCTTACTTTAACTTCATAGCCCGGGGGGTACTCCCTATAATGGCCTATACGGGGAGGCTCCGCCCGAAAGGGGTACCTTTTTCAGGCTTCAGGTATATAAAAGGGTAGGGATTTCACGAGCTTAAGTATATGAAAGGGTATGGAAATCTGTCATTTGGCTATTTTAAAAAAGGGCCTTTAATTAAAATATTTCGAACAGACGCAATTTATGGCTGTATTATTTTAATTTATTAAGCGCTACATAAAAATGACAAGAAACGTCCTATCTTAAGTCCACGCCATGTCTCTTAGGTATATGAAAGGGGTACCTTTTTTCAGTTAAAGGTATACGAAAGGGGTACAATTTCTGTCAAAAATGGTATATAAAAGGGTAAGGGGTTAGAACTTGGGGCGGAGCCTCCCCGTATAAAACTTTTCTGAGTACCCCCCCCCCCCCACGGGCTTCATAGTTAATCCAATTTTGCATCACATCGGCTAACCGAGAAATTGTTTTATGTTCTTTGTTGTTATGAAGTTCTGGTCGTAGTACATAGATAATTGATAAATAATGATTCATAGTAATCCAATTACGAATCCAATCCAAGAAGGACGAGATTTGTTATTTGGCTTTGCCATGAAGCGTTACAAAATTAACGTCGTACAATATCAAGCCTGCTCCCTTTGCGGTGAAATCGACGAGTCTCTAGAGCATTTTTTTGTGTCTTGCCATTACTCAAAGAATTTCTGGGCTGAGGTTATCAAATGGCTTGAAAATCTTGACGTAGAGATTAAACAGCTCTCTAACAAAGATATAATGTTTGGCATTCTAAAGTGCGAGGATGAGTTATTTGTTAACCACATTTTATTAGTCGCCAAACAATATCTATATTCTTGTAGACAAAGTAAATCTCTACCTTCAAAAGAGTATAAACCTTATAAACTCAAAGATAACATTGATTTACCAAATAGAGGCAATGATATCCAAATCAAACAATAAGTTGTCAGCTCACAATAAGAAATGGATAATAAATAAATTAGTATGCAATCCTGCACCGTTAGCCGCAAATTAATAATAGCATTGTAGAATAACATTTAAAACTGATAAATGAGCTGAGGACTCTGTGTCAACTCCGATTAATTTTGTAGTATTTGTAGTGTCTGTTATAATTTAGTGATTTAAAGTAGTTTATAGTGTGGTAATTAAAATATTGTATTTTATTTTATTATATTATTTTGTAGCGTTTGTAATAGTGTTGTAACTTAAACATTGTATGTATTTTTGGAAACTAATAAACTAATTAAAATACAAAAAAAAAAATGAAGCGTTTGTGTAACCACGCTCGCGTTTAGTTGTTGCTAGTTGCTCGATTATTTGATCTCTTCTGGTGAAAGGCTATGATCAGTTATTGTAGTTTTGTTTGAAAATATCTCATCGTGAATTCCATAGTTCGTATTTGCTTATCCTAGGGTCACCAGGGGCACTGATTTGAATCGCTGTAAATTAGGAACAAAGTTGGAAGGGTTTTGAGTTAGCATGCCGAATCTGTAACCTCTAAAAATAAGTAGACGAGCATATACATTTGTATTGATTATCCTGGTGTATGTAGGTCAGAACGGGAGAAAACCGCTGTCACAGATTTTAATCAGAATTAGACAAATATTGAACAAAAGAGGTTAGAAGAACTTTGCCACAATGCCACTCAATCTGCCCACGCAATTGCAGGACGTTTATCGCAATACACAACGATCAAGATCCTTTTGCGGTCAACCACAACTTTGGACTATCCCAAATCTCTCGTTTCCCAAACTTCTTTTTTCCGATAGATGATACGCTAGCTGTCCGGCTATGTGCGTGTACAGACAAAACTCCTTTACTAAAGTGCCGACTAGAGTACCAGACTTTTCTTGTGCGGTAAATTTGTGAACACGTCCTAGAATGTAGAACACTTTGTTGCGGCAAAACCTGAAGAGATACCGCTCATTCATTGATCATGAGTTAAAGGGACTGTTTCACGGATTTTAGCTTAATTTAGGCACAGGAGATGGCCATCAATTTCGTTGAAATATAAAAATAACCTCTTAAAACAGCGAAGGAACATTTTAATAACACACCAAATGCAAAAGAAGGTACAGATGGCCAATAGCGACGATGATTAAAACCGATTGCAATATGGATTTTTGAAATATTGTTGGGCTGAACAGTTTTCAAAGTTAATCTTGTTTGCCTGTAACTTTAAATTATAACGCCTGGGAGACAAATTTGGTTGCAATGAAGCTATGGTTTTGTCATTTAGATACATAGAAGTAATTTCCTTGCAAACATTTAAGTTTCATAGCTAGTATTTGGCAAAACTTAATAAAATAAACTTAACTCAGCCGTGACACAGTCCCTTTAAGCGCGTATGTAAAGTTTCAAGTCCAAAGATTGGAACTTAAAATATCGTAATAAACATATCTCTATAATCCCCAATAGTGCTTTTATTATTATTCTCATCGACTTGTTGGCTAAGACGAGAAAGAATTTTACACAGCTTGCGCAATACCGAGTTTATAGGTGGACGGGGATGTAACGTCAACTGTCAGGTATTACTAAAGTGAGGACCTACAGGAATCCTGTAGACATGAAATTTCGCACGAAGATTAACGCTTCTTAAGCAGAATAGCTTTACTAAATAATCAGTTAAGCTTTATTTCAATCATTTATGACAATTCCATACAATGTCAGATCTTTTTATAGAAATTTATTTTTTAAATCAATTATTTTGGCCCTTTTTTTATAGACCAAGTAGCTTATAACAGAAACTTTAAGGTAGACAAAGAACAATATGACTATATCATCTTCTTCTTCTTCCTTTCTCTTATATGGAAACGCTCTTTCTTCCCTCTCTTCGTGGATCCCTTTATCAAGCTGTTTTAGTAAAGTTTTAGTTTTGGTTTGGCGTTACCCATGCAACAGCGCGCAGTCGTGTTTAATTTTGGGGATTACGAATGAAAGCCATGCCATCATCCTCCCAAATAACTTCAAGTTTGACAATCCTGGCTTCCCTGCGAATAATTTTTATCGTACCTTGTACTTGGGTATTTTCATTTTTTTTTTTTTTCATTTTTACTGAGACGTGACTAGTCTTTCAAATAAACTCGTGAGGTCGACCTGTGGCAAGTCTAGGACGTGACATGTGTATGCTTGTTATCTCTACAGCTGTATTAGAATTTTTCAATATACTGTGTGAAGGCAATCTCGTTATTACTTCCTGAGGGCTGTGAAGTTCGAATTATAATAATAAAAAAAGCTGACAACGCTCGTTGCCATCCTGTGAACTGCTTGCTAGCTAGTATTTATTGAGATACAACTAGAAGGGATTTTAAGCACTTTTCATAACTTAAAAAGGCTGTTAATGACCTTCAATTTATTTGCGTAAATTCGTTGATCGAGATTTGCGTGCGGTTGAAGCAAAAAAGGTAGCGATTGTTTGGCGCTTTTCCGCTTTGATCACTTGGAGAGAAGACAGGAACGGCTTCACATTTTAGATTACCCCTAAAATGTATCTATTTCTGCAACCTTGGCAAAATCTTGTTTAGTTTTACAGGTATAAGCATTCTACAAAGAAAAAAAGACTATCCAAAGAGCCAGACAGGTCACACCCTAATCCCGTTCCGTGTCATGAATTCTAACATCGTATGCTTTTAAGTGCTTCTACTCGTAGGGATCTTGATCTAAGCCTACGTAAAAATGACCGTTGTAAGTAATCTTTCCTAGCAGCGCCGCATAATCCGTCATTAAGCATTGATGGCTACTAGGTTTAAGGCCTTTTTCCTTACCCTTGACCCTTACTTGGCATGGTAAAGGCTTTTTATTTATTTTTTTTAGCCAGGCAAAGTAAATTGCGGTCTTAATATAAGTGGAGCCACCCACGGAGTCCTTTAGAATCGTTTAGTTTAATTAGACTGATAGTCTACCAGTGGTAGAGTTATCATTAGGCGGGAAATATTAAAGATGCTATCGACGCTTTGATGTTGGTTGTCTGTTTATGACAGCTCTTGTCGTTCCACAATGCTACACCCCGAGCCTTCATACACCCCAGCAATGGCTTACAAACTCGTAATTAACGGAAAACCAATTTTACCTGAAGGAAAAGAGTAGGAAGAGTGACACATTTCGGTCACGAAAAGATGGCCCATCTCTTCAGCTTTTATTCTAACCTTCACTGCCCGCTATAATACCATGCTAAAAATGTTGATTGTGAGTGTAAACTCCGTCGTACTCTGAGGCTCGCAAATTGTTCGCTTTATTGATAAAATAGAAAAGAGAACAAAACACTAACTAAAAAACGTGCGCTTATTCACTCGTGCGGACGGCCTTACTTTAACTTCATAGTTAATCCAATTTCACACACATTGGCTAACCTAGAAAGTAGGAAGTTTTATTCGTTCTTTGTTGTTACGAAGTTCTGGTCGTAGATACCTAGAAACTGATAATCCACAGTTATGCAATTTAACAAAGATTTGTCATTTGGCTTCGTTTGCTATGAAACGTTAGAGTAACCACGGTCACGTTTTATTATCACTTGATGATTTGATCTCTTCTGGTAAAACGGCTACGAAATTGTTTAAAAATATTGCATCGAGAGTTCCATAGTTCGCGCTAGAACTTAGCTTCGTTAGCGACACTGATTTGACTTGCTGTAAATAACGAACAAAGTGGAAGGGTTAGCATGCCAAATCTGTGAAGCTCTAAAAAAAGTGGACGAGCATAAACAGATTATCCTGCAACAGCTTGTGTTCAAGTTAATCAAATGGTCGAGTTAAATGTTCAAGTTATTTAAAACGTTTAGGGTTTTTATTGATTTTAAACGCGCCACGGCTTAAAAATCCTCTTAATAAACCTAGCATTGAGTTCCTACTGTTGATACTTTTTGATTTCTTACGATCTCTTTGTTGTTTTTCAGTCCTGCCTTAGAAAACTGTCTTTTTGACGTTTCCTTCTATTGGAAGAAAATTCTGTGCGTCGAATCAAGACGAGCATGACATACAGTAAAAACCCGCGTGTAAGAACCTACTTTTTTCAGAGTTTGGCAAAACAAGTTCTTGTATTATGGGGTACTTATTGGCAGTTGAGGCTAAGTAGGTTCTTAATTAGGTTCTTAATTTCTACAGAGTAGACATTGTTGTTGATTATCACAAAAAAGGATAAAATCCGGTCTGTTCTTCATTATAAATATTTATTAATGTACCCATGTTGCCAAAAGTCCAACAACCTTAATTAATCAATGATACAGTACTGCAGTATCTTTTTGGTTTTTGGTAAAAAAAAATAATATATAAATTAAATAGTTAAACTCCAAATATAAGAACATGTTAAAATTTGTTTGGCTAAACAGGTTCTTATATTTTGGGGTATTAAAAAAGCAAATATCTGCCAGAAGGTTCTTAAATCCCTAGGTTCTTACACGCGGGTTTTTACTGTAGTCCTTTAAAACCTGTATTGACCTATGTAAGTCAGAACGGGAGACAACCGTTGTTACAGATTTTAATCATTAGACAAATATTGGACAAAAGGGTTTGGAAATACTTTGCCAAAAGGCCGCGAAATCTACCCATGCAATTGCAAGACCTTTATCGCAACACACAACGATCAAGATCCTTTTGTGGTCAACCACAACTTTGGACTATCCCAAATCTCATTTCAAAAACTTATTTTTTCCGGCAGTTGATACGTTAGCTGTGTCCGTCCGGCTGCATATGTGAACAGACAGACCTCCTTTACTTAAGGGACAAGGGTGACAAACTTTTCTTGTGTGGTTAAATCAGTGAACACGTCACAAGAAACCTCGTTAAATTTTATTTGGGCTCACTGGAAATAAACCTACAATACGTTAAAGAACTAAAAGCCAAAAATACTTTAAAAAGGATAAGCCCACAATACTTTGAAAATACTTTTAAAAAGAACCTTAACTAATGTTTACGATATAATCTATTCGCTACAGAGCTCAAAGCAATTACTTTTATTAGTAAAATAGTCCGATAGATTCAATTTTCCGAATTTTTTTCTAAAAATAGCTAGATACCGGGGTTCTGTTTGTCTGCAACGCAGGCTAGAGTAGATGAAACTGTCAGATCTTAACTTTGTAGTAGCGTGGGCTTACTATCGCGGAAGGGGGAGGGGGGGATTATTGGAAGGAATTTTGCGATTCAAAAAATGTTTCCGTTTAACGTTACTGTTGAAAAGGGACGATGCCTGTGAAACATTTTAGGTGCTTTCAGGAATACAGCATGGTAAAACCCTCTAAGCATAACACTACAAAACAAAACAAGTTCTACAGTCTTAATGAGCACATACTTAGTTAGTAGATGCACTCTTGGTAGAGGCCATAGGGGACTAACTATTATGAACATTACAGCAAAATCTCTAAACAATTAAACGATTTGAGGCACTGAACAAACCCTAGAGTCCTTTAATGAGGATCAAAAAAATAAAAATTGCAAAAAGTTGTAAAAAAGGGGGCCCATATAATCGGAAGAAGGCATATCTTTCTTTAGGAGCAAACCTGTGTTGCGGTTATTTGTGGGAGGCTATATTTTCGGGAAGGCTTATCCCAGTAAAAATGTTAAATTAGGCTTTACCCTTAACAGACATGTAAGTGGGGTGGTTTTCCCGAAAACACCGGGTGCTTCATAGCTATAGTTGTACGGTAGTTTTAGCGTCAACAAATTGGTACAATTTAGACAATTTAGAAATTTTAAAAATACTTTTATTAACGAGTTTTGTGGCCAATTTGGTCAATTTGCAGCGTTTGTATGTTCGTGATCGATATTTCCACCGGCAGAGGGCGGTTTTATTTGCGGAAGACCGTGGCTGCTAAAAATAACACTTTGCTGTTTTTCTTTTTGCGACCAGCGGAAAGAAGTAATCCCTCCGTAACATAACATATGTCAAAAGCTTGTACACGGCAAATACATGACATTGGCAGCCTGAAATTTTATGTGTATTTTGACGGCCACAAAGTATTTTCCGGGTTCTAATTGCGGTGCAGGATGACTTTACTACGCCGAGGGCAGGAAATAAGGGATTAATGCCTGCGGTTAGATTGTAGAAAGTAGACGCAACGAGAGGAATGCAAATAAATTAAAACATAACGTAGCTGTATATTATAAAACAGGGCTCGTAATTTTGCTTGTTGGTCTGCCTGCTCTCTGACTCAAAACACGTTCAATTTGCTAGCAAAACCTTTCTGTAGGAAAGTTAAAAGAAGCTTCGCTCGCAGGGTGAATACTCATAAAAACTGTTGGATTTTGAGGTACCGTATACGTAAATTATTGCTGACAGTTGTGCGTGGGCTTCCTGTGGTTTGTAAAGATTGAAGCAGCTAGAAGCTGCTGTAGTTGAAATTTTTTTCTCCTTCTTTTTATTAACAGGTAATTTCCTGAAAAGAAAAAAACTAAGTCCCATCCGTTAGTGTATCTACGTAAATCGATTCTGTTAATTCCAAAGTTCCTTAGAGTAGAATATGTTGAATTTTAAGTAGATAGGAAATTAGGAGGTCATCAGGGGAAAGAACAATATTTAACAACACAGAGATAAGCCCACTTTTTTGATCATCGCTATTTAAGTGAACTTCGCTGTTATTACAGTCATATTTTATTATGTTTATAAACTAGGAAAAATAGACGTCAATTAACACATAAATAGGTTTGTTTGGCCTGCGACATCGCTATTCTCGGAACAAAATACCAGAGATGTTTCATATGGTAATTTTATGAGAATTTTATGCAAGATTTTTCGAGAAGAAATCTTTCTCTTGAATCGTGTGAGTTTATTTTCAAGTAAACGTTTTTTTCTTACAAGTTCATCGTTTATTAGTCATCAGAAGGGCGTTTCATGTGAAGCTGTTTTTCCGACAACTGGGTCCTTCAAAATTGAACACTCTGGAATTTTACGAAACGACTCGAGATGGACGCTGGAACAAACTTCAGCTCAGCAACCCTATTTTCTTGGAGTTTGTCAGAATCACAATTGAGGAACAAAGGCCGGAAACTTCAAGGTGCCAATCTGTAAAAAAAACTGGCTGTCAAATATCAGAGTCGTACATGATAACACGGGTAAAAAATACTGGTATATTAAGAGAACAGTATACAATGCATTCAATACGGATATAGATCAAGAAATCAATTATTAAAACCATTTATTGCTCTTGCGCACGATTTGATCTCATTTTTTTGTTAAGGCCATCCCAATAAAATGTTTCTTTCCCATCGCCCGACTGACCCATTTTGTGAAAAAAATCCAGACCAAGAGCAAGACATTACAGACAGATCTTAAACAACATTGGATTGATGTCCTTGTCTTATTAACATGGAAAGAGGGCGCAGGACATAACGATGTTCCAACATTCTCAACGAAATCGCGAAACAAAATCGTTGCAAATCCGGCTTCAAAGGAACCCAAGCCCCTCAAAGTTCTTATTCTTTTTTTTGCCCGACCGACCGACCCACCATCACAAGAGACGGGGCGATGGGAAATGAAACATTTTATTGGGATGGCCCAACTACAACATCAAAGTTCACTGCGCTCCATGTAGTCGATCAATCAGCACTTGGGTCACCCCAAAAGAGATAATCCGTTCAAACAACAAAAATTACCTTTACTTTATTCATTCATTTGCTTTGAAAGAGACCGTGATGAAAACATTGTTATCCGAGATAATGTCAGCTGGGATCAGAAAAATTCTTAGCTGAGTAAGTACTACTTCCACAACTATTTGAGGCATATACCTAAGCGTATATCCCTCTGTCACAATGGGCAAACATGTACTCAAATGCATTTTATTTTAGGAAAAAATAGAATTATATATTTTAACATCAGTAAAAGTGTACCTTTTATAGAAAAATATTTTTCTAGATTGGCAGGCAGTATTTGCCGGATTTGCGTCAATTTATGGATCATTTGTATTCGTTAACAGTGTGTGATTGGTGAAGAAAAGTCGAGAAACCTCCATCTATTTTTGTTACCCCACATTCAAGGACAATTTTCTCAGCTTCGCCCCGTTCAAGAATTTTAACAATTCTCCGATGCATGTTGTGAGAGAAATTCTTTCCCGCTCTGCAAATTCCACAACATTTAGACAAAATGTTTTTTTGTATATATCTCATTATAAAGTAGCGGACATCCTTCTTCGGTTAAAGGTTAGAGTTTTTTATACCAACTATTTTTTTGGTAAAAAAATGACCCTTATGCGAGAACATGTTTTTCTTTCTCAGTCACGCCACGTTCCTCGGTATTCGTGTATTTATCCTTTTCGTAAAGCTCACAGGGCAGCAAAATATTCCCCCTCTAATATTTAACTAAAAGGAAGAATAATATTTGAACACATCGACTGGAGAGTTATTAAGCAGACGGCTTTCTCCTGAAGCATTAGACAGAAGTCAACTTGAGTTCCCATTTTGCTTGTTTTAGCCGTTTACAATGGTTTATCCGTTTTAAGACCTTAGCTATTTAGCTAAATTGAACACGAGAGACTCCTCTGGAGTATTTAAAGCTTTGTCTATTTATCGTGCTCTTCGTCGAGTGCTCTCTTGTGATATATAGCTCGCGATGTATTTAATTTAAAAGCGCTTGGCTCCAAAACAATTAAAAACACGTTGTCTGCTATTGTCATTTGTGATAAACTAACGATAAACACGCTTGTATCCTCGCATTACTCACTGTGCAAATAAACACGTCTTGTGTTAAACGCGGTACATTTCGTGACGGCAGAATAAGCGGATTCGAACGGAATTTACACAAGGGGGGTTTAAATAAACTGCTTTAAGTGGCACAAGAGCTTGCCCATTAACTGTTTCGAGAATTTCTTAGGGACTCGTTCGCTCGTTCTATAAACGGTTACACTAGAAGTAAACAATTCTTTCCGCTGCGGTTTTTGACTTTTTATCTTTGATCCTACGGGTTACAATTAAAACATCCTTTTGATCAACCGCCAAAGGGGTCCCAAGTGGGAAGGAACGCATGAAACGGTATCACTCCCTTAATTGGTTTCAGCGAGCTTTACCTCTCAAAGGGAAAAAAAAACTATCTTCCAGTCGTGCGGTGATTAAAATTTCTCGTGCGGTGGAAACGCGTGCCTCCGTCTTTAGCATTCACGCACGCGCTACAATTTACGATTTAATTCAGGCAATTAAAGTAAACCAAAAAGACCATGGGGCATTTCTATGTAAATATTTGTATCAGATCGCTGTCATTGCATAAAGAATTAGCGGTTGATCCAATGACGTGCACGGGTATGTAATTGAAGAGGCCCGAATTAACTCGGCGGTTTTTCACGGCTATAGAGTGTAATAATTGAGCAATTAGCCCTGTACCCTTTTTAGTCGCCGCGACCAATCACATTTCAGTATGGAGGCTCAACGCTATATAGTCCACTCGTGCGACACACTTTCGTTTATTTCTGGGTCGCCGTATACAGTGTCCCGTTGCCCTCGGAAATTTCACTAATTCCTCACCACTCTGCGTTAGTAACAGAGTTGTGTCATTGCGTTAACAGAGCGCACTTTATAACACAGGAACTCAGTAAAAATCTTTTACTGAAAGAATACCTCCGGAGCGTGTAAAAGGACAAGGATTGTATTTTTGCGTCAGAAATGGTGAGTAATAATGCCAAAATATTAATGAGAATGCAGTATCTTTGTTGGACCTTTCTCGCGACGTAGCTGGCAGTTTGCGCGAGTTCGAAAGTTTAATCGCATTTACGAGAAACCAATTTGTGGCAATTGTGAATAGTTATTCAATTATGACGAACCTTTAATTAGTTTTAACTTGACGAAAATGCGGTTTAAGCCACGTTATGCACACGGCAGGCAACCAATAATTAAAAGCGCTAACGTAAGAGTAATTTTCCATGAAAAACCCCAGGAATTGAAAGGGCAGTTTTAAAATAGATGCAACATTTTTTTCTTGACCGGCCATTCATCATTGTAAAACCTTCGCCAGGCCGCGCCAAAACCCACCTTTGTTTTAAAACTCATGGCACTCCAACTATTTGTAAGTAACACCGGGTGTTAACAATGTTTAGAAAACAAATAACTAATATTTCTCTCTATTTTTTCTCTTCGGCAGTTCCGTGTTTTTACAGCGGCGTTCTGCCTGTCGTTCTTATCTATTGCAGTAGTAGACTGCTCCATCGATCTCAAGGAGTCAGTAGCGGAGCTTACCGCTCAGTTCAACCATTTACTCCACCTTGCCAAAGGTTGTTTCTCTAGAGATGCGTTCAGCATGAACAGACACTATCTCCAAGACAGGAACGTCACATGCAACGACGGCACCTCGGCAGGGTAAGCGATCTATACGGCGATCAAATACCGCTTGTTGTTATCGTGTGTGGTGACACTTGTGCTGTTGAAATACTTATCAGTATATTTATCAATATGAGAATCGTAGAGCGCTTAAAGATACCTAATGAGGACCACGCGCGGCGCGCGGGTAGCTTCACACGGAAAATTAATTCGGATTTGTCATATACTTTCCCGCATGCGGTGCTTTGAAGATCAAAACCGCAGTTTTAGTTCTCCCTGGCTACCGCAGTTAATCTCAAACGTTTGGATGCTTAAGATAAGTATTGTTCGTGTGTAGTTTTGCGGAGGAGGAAAATATGGAGAAGTTAAAAGTACTGCTCGAGGAAATCTTCTAGTTTACGATGACAGACACTTAACTTATTCATTGAAAAAGGATCCGAAAAAGTGAGCCTTGAATTGAAAAGTGGCGACAATAAGAACTTAAGCCAAAGACGGCACAGTTAATTACTTCGCTCTCTGTGTTATCCGTGAAAAAGTGCAGTTCGTTCTTTGCAATCTAAGTGACTGTTTCACATGGTGCAGTCCTGACTAGAACGCCCCATACACAATCATACACAGTGGCCCGTTTCTCCAAGGTCCCGAAAAGAAATCGCACCCGAAAAGCCATAGCAAAATCTATAACCTTATTAATACAAAGCTGTTTAATTCCATGATATTTTTAATATGAACAGAGGTTTCCTTCATACAAAGTTTCAAGCCTATACACTTCTCTGGTTTTAAAATACAGATAATTTAAAATGGCTTTACGGGCCCGAAAAGTGTTCTGGGCTTCCAAGAAACGGGTCCCAGCTTCTAGGCCAATAGTACCAAATTAAGCCAAGGGCAAGCGTTTGCAAAATTTACAGGGAAAAGTATTTCTCAAATGCTAGGGATGTTAATTTATTCAGATGACTATCGATAGATGTGGGCGCAACTCAGAAGAAAGTTCTAAATACTTTGTAACTGCATCAGGTTTTCACATATATAAGATAACAAATAGAGTCAAACTATTTTCCGGAAGATTCCTTTAAGGCTGCTTGTATCGATAAGGTGTACATCTGAAGGAACCGAACTTATTTCAGCAGACGTTCGGAGCCAGCGTTTCACATGTATGTGGTTTGTTTGGTTTTATGCCAGCTAAACCTGTTCGTTTAATTGAAAATGCAAGGTAAATCTTGAGAAAGTGTAACCCCACCCTAGTCCAACCAACAGAGTTTAGTGAAATGTCTTTAACACTACACTTATTACTCAAAATTTTTGAGTGAACAACTTCAAAAATCAACATGCATTCTTGTTGCCAATACAACAAATTTAGGTAACTAGGTTTAAAGCTGTATTTCTAGATCTTGCGACCATCAGTTCTTCAATTAAACTTTCAAAAAATAAGAAGAAGTGTTATAAGATTCAGCTGGCGCAATTCAGCCAGGTTATTGTTCCTCACTTTCCAAGTTTCTATATCTCTGAACCATTATCAGTCTTTTGACAAATTCTTGGATTATAATTCTGGTTGGTTCTTTAGAAGAAGAGATGTTCAGTTAAATTACCGACAGACACTATCCGAAATATGTCGCGAGAACTGTAGTCCAGTTACGGATTCCTCGTGATCAAAGCACTTGTTTTCCGGAAGAAATTTCAAAGCTATTTAACATTGCTCTTTGTTTATCATTTAATTGCTATCTGCACTAGATGTACATATTTAAAATAAGGTTTAAGACGTATTTAAGACTTACATATTTAAGACGAACATCTTTTTCTGATCAGAAGTGTCAGTAGACCACCGACCTTAAATGAAACCTTTTGAATACAAAATGATTGAAATATAAGAGTTAATTGCATGTAGTACAAACGTGCTCTTGCTTTATTAATTCTTACTTTGAATGGTTGTAGTTAATTGCTTTTTGTAAGCGTCAGTGATATTGTAATTTTAAGACTGAAAAAGGAATCCAAGCGTGGCCAATGAAACAACCACGGCAACCACACAAAGGATGTCTCTAAAATCTGTACTTAACTAGTTCTGTTTGTGACTGTCTGTGGGTCAAATAGAAGCTGATATCGTTGTTTGTCAGGGGTAATGTCAACGTCTGCAACCAAATAGAAACAAAGAAAAATCGCCGCCGTGGGTCGCGTTTGTTTTTCTGATAAAACGCCGGTTAAACGCATCATCCCGCTATTTTTTCTTTCGGCAGAGACTATAGCGACGAGGTCATTGAGTTTTTCTGTTGGCGGGCGATGTTCTCGTAGCTGCGGACTTTTTTCTCGGGATGTCGGATATTTCTAGCGAATTGTCCAATATACAAAATTTTGCTTGGAAAAGAAAACTGGACAAAAAACCTTGTCAACTTATCCCGTAGAATTACGTTTAAAATAGTTTACACGAGATTTCAGAATCAATGTGAAGAAGTAACAAACAAATGTTGAGTTCATAATATGGCATTCAGTTCCCAAAAAGACTAAACAATATCTAGTTATTTTAATACTGAAACTGATTTTCACATTCACCCTTCTGTTTTTTATATATTACTTTTACACTGTATACTTACATGCTTATAATTTCCTTTTTCGTAACATCTCTACTTTATTTTAGATACTATCTGAGAAAAGCTCGTGGCAGCAAAAGATGGATCGTGTATCTGGAAGGTAAGTTAACTTGTATTAACGAATTTATTTTACTTAACTTAGCAATCAGTCCGTCGCCCGAGTTTTAGACTCATTAGAGAAACTCCCATAGACCTAAATCATAGTTGTCAAAAAACTTGAACAGTAATCACACTGTTCTTTTTCCCAAGAAAACCCCAAGATTTCCCAAGTTAAAAATTCTATTTTTCCGAAATTAAAAAACTCCAAAAGAAGCAAAGCTGCCCCTTGAAAGTACTGCTCAATAGCTTTCAATTGAATGGTCACACACGAGGGTGTCATCCACAAGCTCAAAAAGTATTTCATTAATTTTAGTATTACTCAATAGATTTTAATTTGAATGGTCACGTGTATCCACGCACACTCGGACTGCGTTTAAGAACCAATTACGCTTTGACTCTTGAAGTGATTTAAAGGGACTATTTCACGACTAATTTAATTTTATGTTATAAAATTTTGTCAAATAATCGCTATGAAACTAAATGTTTGCAAAGAAATTAATTCTATGATTCTAAATGAAAAAAAACATAGCTTCATTTCAGTCAAATGTGTCTCCCGGGCGTTATAATTTAAAGTTACAAGACAAGATTAACTTTGAAAACTGTTCCGCCGGACCATATTTCAAAAACTCATATCGCAATCCGTTCCAATCTTCGTCGCTTTTGGCCATCCTTGCCTTCTTTTGTATTTGCTATGTTATTGAAATGTTCCTTCACTGATTTAAGAGGTTATTTTGTATTTTTAAACAAATCTGATGGTCATTTCCTATGCCCAGACGACGTCTGTCCTATGCCTAAGTTTGGCTTAAATCCGTGACACGGTCCCTTTAAAGGTTAATTTAAATTGAATATCGTTTTCTCGGTCACGACGAGGCACTTGACATTTCGATGGACCCAACTAAGCTGGAATTTCGTCTTTTGTGGTAATTTCTTATCACCTTCCTTCCTACAGTAGCAATTTTTTTTAAACCTACCTGCAGCTTGCAAAGCAGGGATCATCGCGTTGATCGGAAAAACCTCTCGCCTTTGATGTCATTAACTAATCGGATTAGCAAGTTAGGCGGCAAATACGAGCCTTATAGGATCAGAAGAATTATCAGAAAAAAAAATAAGGAGAAATGTCGTTAAGTCATACTGAATAGAAAGCTTTAATCTTACAAGCAGATCTTTACAGGTCACGCTACCAAATTTTGGTTGTTCATGCCTATGCCCTGCAGTTACTATATTTCCAAGCTTCAAACTTGAAAATACTCTGACTGACGAGCTTAGTCCTCGAAAAAAAATTATGCAAATTAGATCTTAATCCCCTTAGTGGAGAATATTTCTCCATTAAGGGGATTAAGATCGGTAACATAAGATCGTAGTTCGCACGTTAAACTGCCGCAATGTACAGTGAGGTGTCAGTCATAACAGCCGCGGCTTCTCTGTGGAGAAAGAAAAAGCAAATATTTTAGCCGGATTTGGGTTTTGATGTTCATGTCTTAAAACAGCTCAATAAAATTTCAATCGCGGATTGAAAAAAAAACGCAAGATAAATATTGAACTAACCAACGAAGCAAGAAAGAAAAATTTAGCGCGAGGTTAATATTCTGCCCACAGATAACAAGAGCTCAGTAAAGAACTCAGCTCACTACCCCAGTAAGACAGAATAATTTAGCGCGAGGTTATATTCTGCCCACAGATAACAAGAGCTCAGTAAAGAACTCACTACCCCAGTAAGACAGAATAATTTAGCGCGAGGTTAATATTCTGCCCACAGATAACAAGAGCTCAGTAAAGAACTTAGCTCACTACCCCAGTAAGACAGAATAATTTAGCGCGAGGTTATATTCTGCCCACAGATAACAAGAGCTCAGTAAAGAACTCAGCTCACTACCCCAGTAAGACAGAATAATTTAATTAGCGCGAGGTTATATTCTGCCCACAGATAACAAGAGCTCAGTAAAGAACTCAGCTCACTACCCCAGTAAGACAGAATAATTTAGCGCGAGGTTATATTCTGCCCACAGATAACAAGAGCTCAGTAAAGAACTCAGCTCACTACCCAAGTAAGGCAGAATAATTTAGCGCGAGGTTAATATTCTGCCCACAGATAACAAGAGCTCAGTAAAGAACTCACCACCCAAGTAAGACAGAAAAAATTAGCGCGAGGTTAGTAGAGCGAAATAAGTCAGCGCGCGATTAGCCAGGTTTAAGCACCGCAAGCTGATTATTATTACAGCGCTTGACATAAGCGACCGTAGTGAAACTGAAAACCCAAGCTCAAGTTTATATTCCACAAATAAAAAAATACAACTTACCATTGTGCTGCGGTGTTTGTCTTGCTTCTATCTTGGATGAACGGCGGCGAGCCGCGCTGCTTGCGAATTGCGTTACCTCGTATTTCCCGCCAGAATAAATTAACCCGGCAACTGTAACCATTAGACGAAAATGCCGAATCTCTTTTCGTTTATTAGACGAAACCCTTGCACAATCTTGCATGGCTTTCCTGTTTCGCATTCACCCATACGAGTTTTGCAATGTAGCGAGGAACATGTCACAAAAATGCGATAAAAACACTTTTAAAATTGGTAACAATGCTACTCAATTCATGTCGTGAAGCCTGCAACAATCGACTCCTTGAAAGCCCCAATCTTCATACATTCAACTTGTTTCCGCGGGAAAATTACTGTTGATCTCGCTTTTACCGATATTATTTTCGTTGACTCGCTTTTACATTTGTAACTTACCACAGTCCACTTATGCTTTCGGCTGTCCGTCGGATATCCAATGTCGTATAACTGATACAAAAACACATAAACGCCGACTCAAAGTTGACCGTGTTGCCCGGAAAACTTATGAAACATTTATCATCGATTTAAGGTCGCAAACGATGCCGATATCGACAATTTAGCAAATAATATTCTTAAAGAAGATCCACCGGCACGTTTCAAAACCGCGAAAGCAGAAACTGCGTGACACAAGAAACAGATCACGTACATATAACTAGGACCGGTTTCATTTCACATTTCCTGGCATGCGGTGACAAGTTATGTACAAGATTAAAAGACCTCCTGGACAGAATTTTTTTTGAGGGCTAAGCTCGTCATGATGAAATAATTTTGACTGAGCAGCCAAATCCCATTTTTTGTCGGCTCGGTAGATATGATTTTTAGCTTTCTTTAATCCATTTGTAATCATTAAAAAGTTAATTTCTAGGGTTCGCTCAAAATTATTCTTTGTTGTTTTTTGTCAGTTTGTAATCCTTTCCGATTAACTGCAGAAAAACAAACAATTTGACAGGCTTAAACCCCCTTTTTGTCGGTTAGGTAGAAATTATTTTTAATTCTCTGCAATCTTATGGGCTACCTCGGAGTTTTTCCTTATTGTGTTTGTCAGTTTGTAATCCCTTAATTTAATTTAAAAAAACACACACACACACACTTTGCAAGTAAGAAAATCGTTTATTAAAATTACTTGACCTATTGTAACGGCCCTTAAATGCTCGTGAAAAGTTTCACGTCTTCCCTACTGAGTTAACATGCTCTTCAATATCAAAGAAAGAAATATTTTATTTCTGTTTACCAGCTTTTATACACAGTTAGCTCTTTTAAAAAAGTGAAATTGTAGGGTCTATTAATACCTGTCTATTAAGTGAAAAGCTATCGCATTTAAGGCATGTTTCCATTTCGTCTAGGGCTTCCGTTGTCAACGTTTCTGTTTTGCTGGTATGCAAAGAATATCCTTTAATTTTCTGAGTAACTTAGGAAGAATATTCTGGCTTGAAAAGTTCGCCTGGGAATAATTGTTCATTGAATTACCTTTAAATTTTGTTTCACGGAAGAGAAATCACAAAACATTCGCTTACTTATGACTTCGAGCAGTAAAAAGCGAAAAACACGAAAGAAATTGTAGCGCTACTTTTTTCTTCAAAAAGAATGTTATACGTTTTTTTTTTAAATTTATGACTACCATTTTAACATGCCCATGACATGGAACATTTATTTCACTCGTTGAATGAGCTACGCCTTTGTTTTTGTTTTCGTCTGGCTATTTTAAAATGTTTACCCTTTTAATTGTATAAATATTTGTAAAAGCAAAGCCGATGTGATTACCTACCCCAACCAAAGTGGCATGGCCTTTGTTAAATAAGGGAAAGCCTCGAGCCATGCGGCCCATACTGCCGGAGCTTATCCCGGTTTCGGTAACATTAAGCGGCTAGCAATATTTCTACTCCCCCCTGAATGGGATGCTAGTCCATCGTAGGGTTATCCCCCAGTATTAAATTCGCCGGTACCCATTTATACACCTGGTTGAAGAGAGGTACTATGAGAGTAAAGTGTCTTGCCCAATAACACAACGTAGTGCCCCGGCCAGGGCTTCAAACTGGACCGTTCGATCCGGAGTCCAGTCCACTAACCATTAGGCCACCGCGCCTCTCAAGGCGTGGGTTGTTAAATACAGAGTTTTAAATCATCAGCTTTTTAATCCATGCTACTTATTTTACTTCTCTTTTGATCAGGCGGTGAGTTTTGTGATAGCGCCGCATCTTGTGATGAAAGGTATAAAAATATGAAGGAGTTGATGTCATCTCGTCATTGGAGCAAAACGAAAGAAGGTGAGAAAAGATCTAAATAATTTAAGAGTTTAAGAGGGAAGCCATCAGGAAATCGAGTAATATTAATTTTAGTTGGACAAAAAAAATAAAACTTTAATTTATTTAGCGTGGTCAGAACACTTAGCTAAAAAGCTAGTTTTACAGGTTCGTCACCAATCGAGTATCAAAATAATTTAAATCCTATTGCGTTATTTTCTACCCTTTTTATAAGCTAAAGATGCAAGTAATTATACATGATAACACCAACAACAATTTCTTATCAGAGTATGAGAAAATGAACGAATACAAATGAATTTCAAAGTTCACAAGAATCATGTTAACTAAAATCTCACGTGAAGCTTTTTCGTAACATCGTCTTTTCAGCGATTCAGTGGAATTCCGGCAGTGGAACTTCGAAATTTGTTTTCAACGTTTGGCGTTGTTAGAAATGATTTGTTTTGATAAGATATTTGGAACAGAAACACAGACGTTTGTAATAAGATGTAAATAATTTCGGTACATATTTTTGTCCAATTAATACTCGAAGTCCTGGCGGATTCCGTCGTAATTCTAGTACATTTTTAATAATACAGTGAGTATCGACAAAGCCAAGCAGTTAATCAGGGCTCTTTCGTACCTCCGGTTCTGAGTCATGAAGCGAGTAGGGCTGTTGCTTGTCCTCCTGGGTAAGGAATGGCATTCATGCACCATAGGCGGCGGAGCAGGGGCGACAGGGGAGGGGGGCTGCAGCCTTCCGAAACAAAAATTTGGGGGGTCAGCCCCTCCCCCTCCCCCCCCCCCCCCCCGTTTTGGTGCCGAAAATATCGCGAACGCAGCGAAAAATTAGTTCAAACATCTTCGAAACTTCCTTGGACAACCGGAGAATCTTCGGAAGTTTTTGGTCTTGAAACTCCTCAGAAAACACAAATTTTCTAGAACGGAAATACTCAGATAAGATATTGAGTATTTTTGGGACAACGTCCCTATATACGCTCCGCCGCCTCTGTGCACCACCCCCTCCCCCCGCAATTAAGGTACGCATGTTCTTGCTCCTGGGTGGGGAGAGGCTTTAATTTCAAGGCTCGAACCCATGCTTCCCGATCCGGCACCAACCGTTAGGTCCATGTCTCCCCAATTTAAAATCGCTAGTCGTTAGCTGCTTTTCCGAAAGGGAGTCTGCGAAAAACATACACGGTAGGTGGAGGGCAAGTTGCATCACTTTTAATTTTCTACTGTTTTTTTACTCTCGTTCAACGCTTTTTGCTCGCGCTCAAGGGAAACAAAAGTGGACAGTGCGCACAGACAATGTTCAACATTTTTCAAGTTTTCTCACACTGTTCTCCTTTGCCTGTTTGGTTTTGCTCCTTCTCAGTTGAAGTCCACAGCAGACATGCATTTCCGTGAATAAGTATCATGTACCATGTAATAAAGGGAATCTGAACAGCTTGATTGTCCCCCACCTCGTCCTGGGCATTTACTCACTTTTTTGCACAAAAAGCTAATTGCACTGCTTGTAATAAAGGGACTGTATCACGGATTTTCGCAAACTTTAGGCATGAGAAATGACCATCAAATTCGTTGAAATATAAAAGGAACCTCTTAAAACAGTGAAGGAACATTTCAATAATACACACCAAATACAAAAGAAGGTACGGATGGCCAAAGCGACAAAGATTGAAACGGACTGCGATATGGAATTTTGAAATATTGTCGGGCTGAACAGTTTTTAAAGTTAATCTTGTTTGCTTGTAACTTAACGCCCGGGAGACACATTTGCTTGCAATGACGCTATGGTATCGTCATTTAGATCCATAGAAGTAATTTCTTTGCAAACATTAAGTTTCACAGCGAGTATTTGGCAAAACGTAATAAAATAAACTTAACTTAGCCGTGACACAGTCCATTTAACTGATGCATTACTTTTTCACTGTTTAGTACTAAACTGTTCTTGCCATCACGTACAGCTTTTTAATATTCTGTGTTTAATCCTCTAACAGGTAACGGAATACTTTCGACTGATCCCAGTGAAAACCCGAGCTGGTGGAATGCAAATCACGTGTAAGAATTCCAAACAACTGTTAAGGCTTGGCTAAACTAGGAAACATTGTTGCAGAAACATTGTTCCTTGTCATGTTTCCTAGGTGGCTAAATTAGCGGGGACGCAAGGAAAATGTTTTGCTGCCCGAGTGGTTAAACAAGCTAATCAACATTGTTTCTGAGGTGGCTAAACTGGGCAACATATGTTTCGGGAGCAAAATTTGTGTCCGGGAAGCAAAAATGTTTTTGGCTTGAGGTAGAAACATTTTTTTGTTTCCGTGAAGCAAAATTTCTTTCCGCAGCAAATGTTTCCCGCGTGGTTAAACTGGGAAATATTTGCGTCCGCAACAATGTTTTCTAGTTTAGCCAGGCCTTTAGTTTTGTAGATATGCTACTCGCCTCAGGCTTCAGGCCGTTGGTTATAAAACTGACAACCCAAGCAATTAGGAAAACGGGAGTTCCACTAGGAAAATGGTCGTAATGGATGGGAGCTGAGAATTAGCTTTGACATTTGACGGTACAGAACACGTATTTTGATGGTAAAAGTTTAACTTTTAGTCCATTTGATGTAAGATAGAGAACGAGGACACCCGAGCTCCCAAAACGTCTCTTTCGCTAGTTCTACACAAATCTTTCAGCAGGGAAGACTAGTCGAGGACATTTGGTTTTATATCTTTATGAAAAAAATCGCACTTAACGGATCAGTCGTTTGATTCGTATTCTACACAATTGATTTTGCATCCAAATCTTTAAGAGAATTTAATTACATGTATATGCTTATCAATCTTGTTTGTCATCAGGTACATACCATACTGCTCGAGTGATGCTTGGAGTGGTAATGCATCCAGGTGGGAAACAGGAGGTGAGGTCACATCATTTGCCTATACATGTATCGTTAATCGCGATATTTTCTTGATGCAGTGGTAGATCTAGATGAAACTCCCTGCCCTCTTACTAGAGCAATAAAGTAATTACCTGCACCACTGCACCACCTCTCCCCCTCCCCCTCCCTTTTCGAGCAGAAACGGGCCTATCTGCACTAGGCCTTCTCCCCCCCCCGGGGAGGGGGTACTCCCATATATGGCCTATATAGGGGTGTGCCGCGGGATAGGGTATGGTTTTGAGGCTCTCGGTCCTTAAATAGTGTCATTTTTGCTCCTTTTGGCATGGTGTTCCCGGTGTGATCCTTAGATAGGGTACCTAACTACTATCAGCTAAAGTAAACGCCCAGCTAAACGAAAAAAAAGGTATCTTAAAACTGTACTATCCGTTTAAGTATTATTAAAGCGATTTTATAAAAATTTGTGTTTTGCCGCACGCGGTTAGCCGTTATTTGGGTCGTCACGGAACGCTCCTCCTCCTCTGGAATAGGGTGTCCTTTTTCGGTTTTGGGCCTTAAAAAGGGTATCAATTTTCGCTTTCTTTATCCTTAAATAGGGTCAGGGTTTAAGAACCTTCGCGGCACACCCCTATCCGAAATTTATGGAGGTACCCCCCCCCCCCCCCCGGGCCTTCTCCACACACATCCGAAACACAGAACCTCTGAAACACAGTCGTCTTTGTAATCACGATCAAAAATGTAGTCAAGATCTTTGTTTTCTTGCTAAGCGGTCGACGTCGTGTAAAATCAAAGTTAACATATTTAACAGTCAAGTAGTACCAATGTGCTGTCTCACAAGGGTTTTGCTTCAGTACTTGAGGCCGCAACATAGGTTTATGATACTTTCTTACCGCTGTCTGTCAAAGCCTCTAGCAAAAGTATCGTACACGTTTGAATGTGTTTAATGTCCTGCTGGCATATTTTTGTCAGTGTTATTTGGTCAGAACACACAATGTTTTTTATCGTGCTGCCAAAGAAGTTGTGCCTTAACCACTGCATTCCTGTATCGGGAATCATTTGGCTTTATACGGAATAAAGACAATTGTTTTTTCATCCTTTTAATAATCAAGTTAACTTTTTTATGCATGTATTTTTTTTTCCTAAACGAATTCTCGAGTTACCCATTGGATTTGTGTGTTTGATTTACAGAGCGGTTCTCATTTCTTGGAACAAGAATATTGGAAAAAGTGATCAAAGAACTGATGTTTAAAGGCCTTTACCACGCAAAGCATTTACTTCTAGCTGGAAGCAGGTATATCAACACTTTTTTTATCTTGTTGTTATTAACTTGTTGCAAAGTTTGTCAGACCTTATAAATAATAGTCCTATAGTTACTCTTCGGACGGACGAACAGACGAATGAAAGAACGGACAAACGGATAAACAGACGAATGGACGGACGAACGGACGGACGGACAGACAGACGGAGGAACGGAGGAACGGAGGAACGGATGGACGAACGGACGAACGGTCGAACGGTCGAACGAAAGGACACACAGACAAACGAAAAAACAGACGAACAGAACGAACGAACGAAAGGAAGAACAGACTAACAGACAAACAGACGAACTTGCGAACAAACGAACGGGCGAACAGACGAACGGACTCACAAAATGAAACGCACAAAAGGCATAAAAGGAACAAAAAACAAACAAAAAACACAAAGATGAAAAGAACATACGAGCAAGAGAACGAACGAATAAATGAACTAACGAGAAGCGAGGAATGAATCTCTATTTGTTTCGTTTCACAGTGCTGGTGGTATCGGCGTTATCCTCAACTTGGACAGACTGGCACGAAGACTTCATATGGCCGGCCTTAAAGTTCAGGTCCGAGGCCTGGCCGACTCTGGATGGTACTTAGACATTCCTGCGTGTCACGGAGGCAAAATGAACTGTCAGCCAGCGCAGGAGACTAACATGATCAAGCAGGGAATGGCGTAAGTAGACACGTGACCCGTCAGGTGACCGGCTTAACGGCTGCGGTTCCCATAATCCAGATTTGTTAACTTCTACCGTTTCCCTCGTGGCTATTCAGTGTGTTCTTCTGGGTACAAAATTTTTAAAAAAAAAGATGATGATGATGATGATGATGATGATGATGATGATGATGATGATGATGATAAGATTTCAATAAATGAATTAACTGGCCAACCTTTTTATAAGACATTTTAGTTAACCTTTAATTTCGTCTTGTTTGAGAGCATCAAGTTTGCTTTCTCCTCAATCTTAGATATTGGCGAGGTGTTGTTCCGGATGATTGTGCAAGAAGAAATCCTGCAGAAAAGTGGAGGTGTTACTTTGCAGAGAACGTGTATCGCACAGACAGTAAATCCCCGCAACACAGTAAGTTGCAACGGTTATAGTGCATTATACCGAAGACAATTCCTTTCCTGACCTCTTCTAGATACTCCTATATAGTCTAATTGGGAGAGAGTGTAAATGCCCCCATTTTTGTATCAACGGAAGGTAAGACATGTATCGTCTTTCCAGTACCATTAGTCCGCTTGTCTAGGTTCGACTGTAGCGTTTCCTCAGTTTGGATCTATACTCAAAATAATCTGAGCTCGACGTTTCTGTAGAGTCAGTAGAAAGTTGATTTTCTTAGCTCTGCTCTTCTCTTCTTCATCCAAGACCTTTAAAGCAAGGAAAGTACTGCTCAATAGCTTTTTATTGAGTGGTCACACACTAGTGTTTCATCTGCAGACCTGAAAGTTAAAACCACCTTGTATAGCATAAAAAAAAAACAGTACACATGAAAGTACTACTCTGCTCCGTCAATAGCCTCCATTTGAATAGTCACACAATAAGGTTTACGAGTTGGAAACACCGTATTCACAAAAGGCATAATAAATTAACAGAACCACGTGAAAGTACTGCTCTGTCGCTTTTAATTTAATGGTCATACACTCTGGTTCATCCACGAACTTAAATTTAGAATCACTACAAAACTGTTGCTTACCACACACTAGGCTTCCGTCAAAGACTGAGTCTGGAAGAAAAAGGTTTAAATTCCTTGACTATTTGTAAGTATAGGACAGAAGATTTAGGCATATTATAGTCGTATAAATTGCGCTCACTCACTTAGTTCTTGAAGGAATAACCCGTTTGATGTTTTTTATCTCTAATTTTAACAGGTCCGTTGTTCGTTTTCCAGTGGTTGTATGACCAAGCTCAAATAGCCTGGGCCGTGTCTCAAATGCCCGAAAAGCAAAACGACAACAATTACATTAGTTCCATTGCTTTCTCACTTGGAGAACAACTGAAACAGTCATTCAATCGCACTAAAGGTTTAGCTTGGTAAGTTTTCGTTTACCTTATTCTTTCTAATTTTTGCGCGTACTTACAAATTCGGGAGCCGAATTTCGCAAGTTCAAATTTTATTGCAAGATAAAATAAAGCAGAAGTGTGTTAAATTTTGCGATTTAGTCATTGCTTTATGGATCAGTCGTCAAAGACTAAGGAACTAATGGAAATATTGAAAGGTCTGGCTCAATGTAGAAATAAGGAGCCTGCAAACGAAAACTTTGGTGACTGTACTAAAGAGGTTTTGGTGGATTTATAAGTTGATGAAAACAGTAATCAGAGGGAGGGTGCTAGTCGAAAACAAGACGAGAAGATATTTTCAAGGGTAGATAGTTGCAGTTTCAAAATATTTTAAATTTTTATTCTTTGCTATATAATATGGTATTAATTTTTGCGCGTTTAAACTTCGCGCAATGTTTTTTTTTTTTTTTTCACGCGTATTAAGAGGGGAGACCCTAAACTACAAAATGATTGTTATGATACTTCTAAGGGTTTAGTTTTTGGTCATGTTTGTTCTATTGGAGGTTGCCTTCATTTTCGGTAGTCATGACCATATTTGGTAAGTCACGTGACCAGAACACAAAACCCCTAAAAACTAAAACAGCTTATATTTTCTCCGTTTTAATCAACACCACGCACGAGCAGAGTGCATTTAGAGGCAGTATGGATTTGTTGAAATTCACATTATTTTTAAAGTGATGACGTCATAGTTTTTCAGTGACGTGAATTCTTTGTTTGTTTTGTTGTTGGCACTGGCACTGTGTTTTCGCCTTTTCTCGGTTATTTTTATATAATTAAATGGCTAACAGCAAGCTAGATTATACTCGCTCTTGGATAAAGAATTGTTTCACGAGTAAACAATAAATTGTTCGAATTCTCTTTTGCAGTGCCGTGTTTGCCCCGTCGTGCTATTCTCACACTATCCTCACGCGAGAGTAAGTATGCTTAAATTCTCTGCCTTCATACATTAGTGTCATTATTGAAATAGGTGTTATGGTGGGAACCAGAAGAAATCTATTTAAAAACTTCAGGCCATTTGAGAGGTAAAAGAAGATCTTGCTTTTTCCATTTCATACCCACGGTGGGGAGATACTATAGGCTGAATAGGAAGAGTAATTTTTTGGAGCGTTAAAAACGCACTTCATGATCACGCAAGACATAAGGCACCAAGTCCCTTTCTTATCCGTTTTTGGGCCCATAGACAAAAGAACAGGGCTCGAAATCATCTCCATATGTCTTTTGCACAGTATAAACGATTTTCCAGGACTCATTTTTGCGAGGCTTTTCGGGGCTTTTCTACTATACAAAAACTCGGTTCGGCCAACTTGGCTCAACCCCTGGACCACTTAAATCCTAGTCCAACGCGCTAATCGTTAAGCCACCGCGCTTCCTTAGCCTCTTGCAGACGAGACAAATGATAAATGATTATTAAAGGGGCTGTGTCGTGGCTGAATTTAGTCTGTTTTTAATATTAAGTTTTGCCAAAGTCTCTATGAAGCTAAATGTTAGCGAAGAAATTATTTCTATGGATTTTAATGACAAAACTATAGCTTCTAACAAATATGTCTTCCGGTCATTATAATTACAAGTTTATTATTATTATTGTTATTATTATTATTATTATTATTATTATTATTATTATTATTATTATTATTATTATTATTATTATTATTATTATTATTATAGTTACAAGTTACAAACAAACATGATTAACTTTGAAAACTGTTAAGCCTAACAGATTTTGAAAAACCGATATCGATCGCAATTAATTCGCAGTGCCCGTTCGTATCTTATTTTTATTCGCCGTAAAATGTACCATCAACTATCTTAGTGTTTATTTTATTTTTGTTTATTTTTATGTTTCACTCAATTTGGTATCCATTTTCTTATGTCTTAATGACTTTTATGAATTAGTTAGTTGATTAATTTAGCACGGCTCGATAAAAGAGCATGTAACATGAATTGATTCCGTGTATAAATAAAGTTTTACCTACCTACTTTTGTTTATTTGCAGTGATTGGCTGAAAGTCATGGTTGGTGGCAAGAACCTAAACGATGCTCTAGACGATTGGTACCAGTCCTCTAGCGATGGCTCGGCCAACTGTAGGACGCTCATTGAAAACGAATGCCATCACCCACAATGCGACAAAACGTGTCCGCCAACAGATTTGCCGTCAAGAAAGGCACCACGTTCCCATGGCGTGCCAATCAAACCAAGCTCTGACAGGGCTTTCCCATCGAGATCGACTTAATGAGATGAGCCCGCAAGAGAAGGTCTCATGTCCCCCTGTTGTAAGCTGTAGGTCATATTTACATATTAGCCGCCATGATGGTCTACATATTATAATGCGAATTAGCCTGGTTGTCTACCAGGGAGCGGACAATCGCAAAGTCGGCTTGTTTTAGCAATAAAATACTTGTGCCAAATAATATTCGTGAGCCAAAGAATAGGCAATGGGCCTTTGCAGCTAACGATCATACGGTACAAAATAACACCTTGCTGGAGAGCAAGCAACGCCCTGGAACATCCAAAACGTCTTCAACCAGTCAAGCTTGACTTTCCTTTGTTTCAGAATGTCCCGGAGCAGAGCTTGCCCTCCAGCATGGCGGAGTTTGTGTCATGTGACCGTTGTCATTCTTTGGCTTTCAATCATTCCTGACTTTTTAATTATAAAAGCCGTCTGCTAAAATGCTGACTGATTGTACCTGACGTCTCTCTTGGGCTCTAAAATGCTGCTGGAAAAGGAAGCCTCTTTACTCTTTCTATAATACACACTAAGAACTTAGGTGGAATGGGCGGTTTTTAAATTGTTTTTCGCTTTTACCTCTCTCTTTCGTGTTTCGCACGGGCTGGGAAATGGGGAGAGGTGAAAAGTAAGCGCGCGGAGCCTGGAGAGATCTCAGAATTTCAGTGGTTAAGTTACATCATGGTAGACTTGCCTTCCACTCTCTCCTCTAATATTTCTTATTTGCTCGCCAGCGGCCTTTCTGTTGATCAATCTATACCAATATGAAGACAGCCATGGCGGCTATCCTGAATGCGGGTTATCAAAGTAATAGTTTAAAATGACAAATAAAGGAAACACTAACGAAATACTGTGAAGGCGTTCGGAAGCTCGCTGTGGATTGAAAACTAAATTACAACATTTTTTGGAAAATATGGTTTATAATATGAATTTTTTAACAAATATGTTTTTTTATTAACTTTTTTAGTCCAACAGTTCAGCATCTTATTTCTTTTAAAAATGATAAACGTTATGAAATGGCAATTTTGTTGATTAAACTCTCTTAGCTTATCTGCTTATACTTCTAGTATTGAGTGGCGACCCGAGATGGGAAATTGTATGTTGGCAAACGATCATAAAGAATTGGAAAAAAAGTTTCATTTGTGAGGAAAAATAAGTTCGTCTTCATAGCTATGACATGTAACTCCGTTTATAAAGATGCGCATTTAATATGAAACTAAAGAATATTGTTATTTTTTGTATTATATAAGGATGTAAAGTGTCGGACGAGTAAATGTCAACTCCATTACATTTTGCTTCGTGTATCTTCTCCCTCAAAGCTCAAATGGAGCTTTTGGGAGAGGAACGTCCCCTGGGTGTCATTGCGTGACGCGACACGGCCTCGACGGATTCGGAGGCGTAGCCTTGCGTGACCAGTGTAACAAAAACACAGTCGAATTTCTCATAACGAGACAGCATGCCCACTTTAAGATTCCCGTAACTCGAGACGAACTAAGCTAGGACCTGCGCTTTATCGCTAATGAGGCAAATATTATCAATATTCTAGAAGCACATCGATGTCTGTTGGATGTATATTGTTACGACAAACAGCACAGAGAATTCAGACCGCGGATTGGGTAAATAAATTAAAGTTTCCATACAGAGCGAAATAGAAATATCAGAACTCTAACAAAATTAAAAACATAAAACCTTTGACTGGTGGCAAGATCGAATGCCCTTCTTCGCTTTTATTGGTTGGGGCAATTTTCACGGGCTTTAGGAACCAATCAAAACGCTCTGTCGCATCTTCCGTCACAAATAAATCTATTTTTCCGTTTGTTTTAGTGTTTCCTCATCTACACAGTCCGCGGTCTTAAAATCCCTGTGTAACTATTGATGGCCCTTTCTGAAAACTGGCAAACTTCCTACGAGATTCGTTCGCAATGTACGAATTATTAGATACTGTTCTTTTATTTATGAAGTATGAAATATTATAAAACACTGTTAAAAAACTGAACCCAACATCCTGATTACCCAACTTCGAACAAATGAAAAATTAACCTCGCTATTTTATACATCTGCAAAGCTTAACTGGTATGTGTAATAATTTTTGAAGATATTGTAAAAACGCTTCGTAAAACAAGAGACCTTGCTCTTGACAGTTCTTTATACGAATGTATTTGTTACGTCAGGGAATTCTGTAATATATTTTAATACAGCAACACATAAGATTTATAAACAACTTTTTTTATTCCTACAAATGTGGTCTCGTATTTTTGTATTTAGTTACCAAAAGAAAGATAGGAAGAGATGATCGATAGCACCAGCAATTATTTCCTTCAATAAAACGTGAAATCTGATCTGGCAAGCACTGATAATTCAACCCCGTCCACAGGGTCTACACCCCCCACCCCACCCCCTCCCAAAAAAGCCGCCATCTTGAAAAGGACCGCCGAGAATACCCTGGGAACGAGCTTGCTGATTAATTGTAAACAATCCTCGCGGCCATGACGTCACATGTACGTCAGGCTCGTCATAAGGGCGTTAATCTCCGAATGATGGTTTGAATGGTAGCCTCAACAACCACGACAACAGCTACTAAATCGTCACTTAGCAAACGTTTTTTATGAGCAGAACAATGGCTTTGTACGCGCGCTATACCTTTCTCTGCAAAACAACAAAGTCATATGTCCAAATTCGGGGTTTTGTGAAAAATTTGAGCTTGTAGACAGTACTGACCTACAAGAGAAAATCCATTAAATTAAAACAATCCTTAGACTATTTTCCTTTAAAAGAAATGTGCTGTGTTTCTGTCGTGGTTGCCTTGGCTCCCTTATACTTGAATTTCTTCTTTCGATCGAATTTTCGGCAAACAAAAAGAACAAAAACCCGCAGGCAAGTAAATGTTTAAATTACACAGAAGAGCTCAATTCTCAAAGGTTAGCAAATGGCAGTTTTGCAAACACGTTTTTATAACACGTACAAAATACAAAGCGTAACTTTACGTGCATGTTATGGGAGATCCAATGTCCAATGAACTCATTTTACTGGTTAAAAACACTGAGCAACAGAAACACACCTGTAAGCCAATGACAACACGCGTTTGCATAGGCTATTTTATAACAGAGGATGAGTGCGCTACCTCATTGTTACTTATTTTTGCGGGAATTAATTTTCGCGATTTTAATTAATTAATTCTTAACGCTTTTTTTACTGTATTTTTTTGGTTTGAAACCTTTTTTTTTGGCCAAATCGCGAAAATCAAGTCCCGTGAAATATTCCCGTTCCATTTTCGCGACATTTAGTTCCCGCAAAAATAAGTATGCGATAAAAATAACAATGCGATAATTATGTTTTGAGTCGAGAAAATGTTTGCACTCAAGCAGCATGTCGAGTGCCCGTTAAGTCGCTGGAGCAGTGGAGATGTAGGAAGGCCAACACTTGAGGTGAAGTATCAGTGGCCATGCTGCATCTGATTGTAATTCGCGTCTCTCTCGTACAAGAGATGTGAATACCGCGTCTGAAGTTGATGTTCACGGTCCGTTTGTCTTCGTACGTCTTCTCTCAGTGCCTGACAGGAAAACAGGATTTAAAAAATGTAAAAATGTAAATGTTGTTTATAGTGGTCATGCACTTAGCTTCAAGATAGCTAGTTTGCAGGAATGCCACTGAGTCAGAGGAAACAAATATTCAAAATGAACATAACATGATTAAATATCCCAACTGGCAGGAGGGCCGGGCTATATACAAAGCGTGACCGAGGATTTTCACTCGGGACAACCGAGAAACAAATCCAGCTACTGGCAGGGTGAAGTTTGTGAACCCTGGACCTCCGGATTACAACACCAGCGCCCTAAACCGCTCGGCCAAGCTGCCTCCCATGAGAAAATACGCATTGTATAAAGGGCCCTAAGTCTGAGCAAAACAGGATGCAGTTTTTAATGAGTGCCTTAAAAACCCAAAACCAAAGTAATCACACACCTTGGCAATCAGGATGGCTGATCACAGCAAACATAAACAACGCCGCTATTGGTTTAAGGTGACACGAGTTTTTAAACCAATCATAGAGCGTAGTGAAGCAAAACTATAGCAATTCCGAATTAAACTCCATTGACTGCTCTGAGAAGATTAATCGCAAACGGGGGCATTATCCACACTTCTAGTAAACTTATCAAAATTACTGGGTTCTGATTGGACAAGAGTAGTTTTCCGTACACGAAAACGTCCGAAGATTTCCGAAGTTGGTTCGATGACTTGCGAAGATTTCCGAAGTTAACCGAAGTAAAAGCTACTAAAAGCTACTTCAGAGTTTTCTCAGTTTTCAATGATTGTAACAGCCTTGGAATTCTCATTCTGAAATCGAAAGGTTTTCTTACGTGTAGTTTTGTTTTTATGCATTTTTAGGACTCATAAATAGAATACGTTCACTTGCGAGAAACTGAGAAAGTGAATGCGACCACAATACCTCAACTCTCTTAGGAATGGCATTCAGTTCATGTTCTCTCAGGGAACTGAATGTTTCTTTCTCCGTGTGAGCCTGTTCAACTTGCTCGTAAAGGTCATTAATTTGTTTCGTCAAACCAACAGCTCGACTCTGAAGGGGAAAAAAAGCAACCGTGTTTAGTTCACACAAGGCATCTGAATATATCGATAGATATCAATAATGTGCAACGTAGTGTTAATACCTTTGATTGACAAAACCGACATCCGGAAAAAAAGAATGGATGCCTTCAATCTATTTGCTAGGGCTGCAACGATACATTTTCTCATAATACGATATGTACCTCGATACAAGCGCCACGATACGATACACGATACGATACAACATTACATACAACTGACAAGTGCCATAATTTTACTAAATTCTGTTGGGTAACTCAGTTTTTTTTTCACTTTATCAGCAGTAAAAAACTTATTTGCAAAGAAAAGTTCTCATAAACTGCATGTTTTTGCTTGTGGGCACACAAGGCTGTGCCAGTCGACAACTACTTGTCACATCTTGAAAGAATAAGTGATCAGAAGTGAAGTAGAATGGAACTTCCTTGTCCCTCAGTTTAATAAATCGCTATTGAAAGCTTTGACTTAGGTAAAAAGTCATTAAAAATCAGTAATTTCTGAATGCTTATGAAGAATATTTTATTGTTTCACGATACTGCAATATTTTGTTGAAATACCGATACTCGTTCCTTGACAAAAAATATCGCGATTCACCGGTGCACCGGTGTATCGTTGCAGCCCTACTATTTGCCCCATTAAAGTAAAAACGTTTGCGCATTTAAATGGGAAGGGTAACTGGGAGCGAAGATATCGGTTGGTAATTCAGATATTCAAACTGCCGCAAAAAGGAGACCTCTATGGGACTTGACACTATTAGCATTGGTACGGAAAAAAGACATTTCGGGGTAAGAAAGGGATAAAACACTGTTAGTGTTCTAATACATAAAATGAATTAAAACAAGAAGTTCATAAACAATTCATTGCTACCTGATAACCACCGAGAAGTACTTTCAGCTTCTTTTCGATTTTGGCCGCTCGTTTTGCGTCTTCGGTCATGTGCGTTCGGTTCATCTTGAAAAAAGAAAAAAATTGACAATTAGCTTCATGTTTCAAAAGACAAGCGCCCGTGAGTTCGTCGTCATCATGACGTCATAAGGATACGTCAAGTTGCTTAGCAACTGAGCTGACTGAAAAACGCGGGCTCAGTCAGTTCTCAACTAAAAAACGTATACAAAGTCCTTTACTGAAAGGGAGTCTATTTACAACTATGAAGGACAAAGAAAGTTCACACCTCAAGCCTTTTCTCCAAAGACTCCAGTTTGTCTTTTTTGCTGGCTAAAGCTGCTCTGGTATATCGCTGCTGTGTTGGTAAAAACAAAACCTACAAGAAACGAAAGAATTCGTGTTACGACTTGGAGTGAATGAGGTAGATCAACTGCTGTTCTAATTTAAATACCGGTACTTTAACCCTTCTTCGGGGCAAACGCATAACAAACAGCAACACATCAAACTACTTCTTAGTAACTGTCATTCAAATGTTCGCACACTAGGGTTTCATCCACTGACTACAAAGTCATGACAACCTTCTACAGAAAAATAGTACCATATACATATAGTACCATATACGTACTGCTCAGTAGCTTTCACACTAGGGTCACACACTAGGGTTTCATCCACAGACTTAAAGAACAACCTGGTACAGCATAATAAACAGTACCACATGAAAGCAATACTCAGTAGCTTCCATTTGAATGATCAAACACTAGGGTTTCATCCACAGACTTAAGAGTTAGAACAACCTTGTACAGCATAATAAACAGTACCACATGAAAGTGTTGTTCAATAGCTTTCATTTGAATGGTCACACACTAGGGTTTCATCCACAGACTTAAAAGTTAGAACAACCTTGTACAGCATAATAAACAGTACCACATGAAAGTGTTGTTCAATAGCTTTCTTTTGAATGGTCACACACTAGGGTTTCATCCACAGACTTAAAAGTTAGAACAACCTTGTACAGCATAATAAACAGTACACATTTCTACTTCACATGAAAGTGTTCTTCAATAGCTTTTATTTGAATGGTCACACACTAGGGTTTCATCCGCATACTTAAAAGATAGAACCACCTTGTGTAGCATAATAAACAGTACAACATGAAATCACTTCTGGGGTTTCATTCACAGAGTGAGATGCAAAATTCACAACCTGTACCTTATCGTATACAGTACCTGAGCATAGCATTCCTCCCACACTTTAGTGTAGCTTTCGATGGGTAGATCACCATGGGCCATTTTAGACTTGACGAATTCCATTTCTTCTGCTAGCGCTTCCTTTGCGTTAGCGATCTCTTTCTCTGTGAACGATTCCAGTGGATTGCTGTCGAGTGCT
Organism: Oculina patagonica; assembly: GCF_052425735.1. NCBI lineage: Eukaryota > Metazoa > Cnidaria > Anthozoa > Scleractinia > Oculinidae > Oculina > Oculina patagonica. Next base: position 2,098,552 of record NW_027558036.1, read on the forward strand.
GCTTGATTTGCGGCGATCACAGCCTGAGCGGCACTTTTAGATTTCTTGTGCGTTAGGTTTTCGATCTGCAGCGCTGTCGGATGATTGACAATGTCATGTCTGATCATGGTAACCATCTCCCGCTTGATAAGTTCTTCCGCCTAAACCAGCAATTAAAATATAACTAAACCTCGTAATAATTCAACACACATTTCTATTTTTGCCTAAAGTGCAATTTACATGTAAAGCCGGTGGCAAACAAGGCCGCATTGTCGCGGACACATTGTTGCCGATGATGCTTTTTTTGGGCGAGCAAACAGGGAAACATTTGTTGCGGACACAAAATGTTTCTGAAAGAAGTCAGAAACATTTCCTTGCCTCGGACACAAATCTTGTGTCCGCAACAAATGCTGCGGGGGGGAGGGGGGGGGGGTTAACAGGGAAACATTTGTGTCTGCAACATTGTGTCCTCGTTTGTTCGTAAGTTTGTTTGCCGATAGCGGACTTTTTTCATTGAACGCACACACACGCACGAAAGAACGTACGCACGCACGCACCACGCACGCACGCACGCACGCACGCACGCACGCACGCACGCACGCCGCCGCCCCACGAACGAACGAACGAACGAACGAGCGAACGAAGGAACCAACGAACGAGCGAACGAAGGAACCAACGAACGCATGTAAGGACAAAGAGAGGCTATGCGGTACGACACACATCTAAAGAACCTCTGAAGACAACCGATTTAGATAAAACAAGTTAAGTTCCAGACATAACAAACTTAGAAATTACGACTTAAAATATCGGGCATATCGGGCAGCTAAACTTCAGTTCATTTAATCAGCATTGCCGTGTTAATGTTCTCTTTATAAATGTCTGTCTGTTTGTCAGTTTTTCTGTCTGTCTGTCTGTCTGTCTGTCTGTCTGTCTGTCTGTCTGTCTGCCTGCCTGCCTGTCTGTCTGTCTGTCTGTCGGCCTGTCTACCTGTTGCAGTCCTGTGAGCGGTGGTTCAACATTGGCTGGCCTTAGAACACTGGCATTCGCATCTGAGGGACGTGGCATGCTTCGTTGTACAGCCTGGGAACGCCGTCTCATCTCTCTCAATTCTGCAATTTAAACAACACGGCGTGATACAAGGAAATTTAATAAACATTCTACTAAATATCCGACTCATGATACTTCAATACTGTTTAGTTTTTTGGTTGATAGTAAGAGCAATGATGGTTTGGTTCTGTTGAAAAGTACTCGACTAGTAATCATCATCACTTCACTTTGTTTTTTACCCTCGGATTTGAAGAGTAGCTTATACAGCTAATATCTCCGAGCATTTCACAGTAAGCACAGTACAACGGGCAAAGACCAGACCACAACACCGGGAACTCCATGCCCTACTCTTTACGATAAGCGTGTGGGTTCTTTTACGTCCCCTGCTGACCATAACACTGAAGATGCAGGAGACGGGGCCTACGGTTTATCGTCCTTATCCGAGAAGACTAGAATATCTAACCATTTGCAGATGTTATTGCAAAGGCAGCATATTCTCCTCAGTTATTTTAAGACCCTGAGTGTTGGTCCGGTCTGGGACTCGAACCCGAGACCTCCCGCACTGTAGTCCGTCGCTCTACCAACTGAGCTAACCGGTCGGCGGTTTGAAAGTGAGGATAACTAACGAAAGGCGAGGATAAAAATGGACAACAACATAAGATAAGCGTTGAGAATGAGAATTTTGGAAAAAAGGTAGTTTTCTTCTAAGTCTTACTAACTATCAGTCTTACTGACTATAGATTGATAAGCTCAGTTAGCCGATTGGTTAGCTCAGTTGATAGAGCACCGGACTGTCATGCGGGAGGTCTTAGGGGTTCGACTCCCAGACCGGACCATCACTCGGGGTCTTAAAATATTTGAGGAGAAAGTGCTGCCTTTGCAATAACATCTGCGAATGGTTAGATGTTATAGTCTTCTCGGATAAGTACAATAAACCGTAGGCCCCGTCTCCTTCATTTTCAGTGTTATGGTCAGCAGGGGACGCACACACTTATCAAAGAGTAGGGGGTGGTGTTGCAGTCTGGCCTATTCACATGTATCTATGGGTTTGGTGGTGGGAGGAGATCATAGCGGCCGCCAAAGGCGCCTGATATGCTGATGTCCGATCTCATTCCATAATTCTAATTGTGAAGCGCAATGAGCTCTGTAAATGCTGGGCTCCTTGGGCTCTGTAAATGCGCTATGTAAGAACCATTATCATCATCATCATCATCATCATCATCATCTTCATCATCATCATCATCACCATTATCATCATCATTTTCATCAGCGCAGTCAAAGGAGCTGAGGGTAAGTGACAGTTGGCAACATCTGCCACTCAGACAAGCGAAAACTCTTCTTGAATTTTATTAATAAAAATTTGAGTACCGGGTAAGTACAAAAAAACTGAGGCTGCAAACCTTCGGCAGCTTTCATGGCCATTCTTCTTGCATCAATATCAGCTGCATCTTCAACAAAGCTCTCATCTGCGGTATCCTCCACATCCTCTTCTGCAGTCTAAACAAATATAAAAACTCTTACTAAAACTTCTAGTTTCGGCCATCCAAGAGGGTTCAAGGGTAGAAGTCACCATTCTGTAGTCTAAAAATGTATGCCGTGCACGACCCTTAAGCCTCTGATGACACAGCAGCACTGTCTTGAACAGAGCTGGCAAACGGTGATCACAAGATGGAAGATTATGGAAATACTGCTGATCAAAGCTTGAAAAAAAGGAACTGGCAGCGAAAGCGAAAGCGAAATCAAAAAGAGCCACGATCAAGGGGGAAAACGCATCCTCTTTGTCTCCCCTGCACCTCCCCCCCCCCCCCCCTTAACAACGCTAATGCAAGGGGTAATTGAACATAAAACGTACATAATAGTTTAGAATATAATTGATTGATGAACTACTCAAAACTTGAGGACATGGATTTGAGACAGATCTGTTCCATAGGTCAACATCGGTTGGCCCACTCATCAGTAAATATCCAATGACTAAAGTTTCGTCAACAAAGTTACACATCAATGTTATGATACCTGACATCGGAGCGTTAGAAAAAATTGTTACAAATGCGTGCTAGATAGCTTTGTGGTGAACATCGAAATTATTCTGAAAAATTTTAAAGTACAAGTTATTATAATTTAGTCTTTATCGCGCAGGTCCGCGCATGCATGCAAGTTTTTTCAGAATAATTTTTGATTACGGCTCCTTTATCAATTTATCAATTACGGCTCCTTCAATGTAGAGCACTATTTAAAATCAAACGGTAATCATCTGACCTGAAACTAATAGTCTAAAATATATATAGTTTACTTAGATTGCATAATAATTAATAACATAAAACATCTACTTACATCAGGCAGAACTATCTCAAAGTCATTAGAAGGAGTTGGAAGTGATGCTAATCCTGCTCTCAGCTGCGCCTTCAACTCTTCCTACGAGGAAACAACGAAACATAATATTTATTATTTGGTAGATCTCAATGGTAAAAAACAATTTCAGTTGTAAAAAGAGGTCCTAGGCTGCAGCAATGCTGGCAGTCAAAACTGTATTTGCTTAATCAACTCGTAGCATCTTTTTGATACCTTTGTTGATACCTTTGATTCTCACTGAACATGTTTTCCTATACAGTCATGTAGTTAGGCCAATGCATGGCTCCAGAAAATGTCCTTATCCACCCCACAGAAGGTCATATATGGAAAATTCCGAAGGAGTTGGGGAGGGGGTCTCAAAAGCCAAAATAGTCTAAAAGGGGTGGTAGGGTTGAAACCAAAATGCATTCTGTGGGGGAGGTATGGATGTTTTCTGGAACAACACAAACAAAAACAATGTACCGTAAAAACTCGTGTATAAGCCGCACTTTTTTGCCGAAATTTTGGGCTCAAAATCGTGGGTGCGGCTTATCTACGAGACCATTGCATGCAATTTTACAGGGCATCTGACAGGATGCGGTGGTGCGGCCGTACGGGTCCACATAAATCTGCATAAATCGCTCACACTGCATCCTCCGCATCTTCTGCGCATTTTTGCGCATAAAACTGAAAAATTGCTCCATATAAGCGACAAAGCAGCTTTTTACTATCCTCACAAACAAAAATAACAAGGAGACTGATCATTTTGAAAAAGTTTTTCCACTCAAAACAGCGACGAAAACCACGCTTTTCGTCCGTGAATAATTTTAAACCCCCAGGCGTTCCACGTGTCTTTTGGTGATGGGCCTGGATACTAGTGCCTGGTTACTAAGCTACGAACGCTTTCACGAACACAGCGCAAAATCAGGTGCAAAATTTGATGTAAAAACTGTGATGAACGAAGAAATACCTGTCAACGAATGGCAGAAAAAGATCAAAAATGTTAAAGTTGGCAGAAATGATGTTTATTCTATAAAGTTCTAAAATTCCGGGTAAGACTGAAGTGTTTTCCGTTTATGTGTTTATAGTACATCTTGCACATCGATCGGAAAGGCTCAAGGAATCAAATTTAGCTTTATTGATTGTTGAAATTTCCTCATAATCCAGCATTTTTTCACAATCAACTGGGCATTTTTCCGCCAGGTTTTATTTTTTTTCTCAAAATCATGCTTGAAATTTGGGGGTGCGGCTTATCTACGAGTGCGGCTTATACACGAGTTTTTACGGTAATTATAATTTATTAGGGAATCAGAAAAGGCCTTTATATACTGTAGGCATCTAGGTTTCAAAACATAGGCAATGACAGTCATTGCTTACTGTAAGAGGAAAGATTCTCACTGAATTTCCAATGAGAGAAGCGTTACACGTACATGTACAATCATATGTACATAAAGTCAGCATACGGGAAGGTAAATCTTTGGTCTCCCTAATGAATGCAGTGTGATTGCTATGAGAATATTCTTGCCTGTTGTTGTTTGACTGCATAACCTGATTCATACTCCTCCATCAGAGACTCCTCTGGGTTGATGTTCAGCTTGTCTCGCACTGATGCACGCCCAGGTGTGGTGCCACCACTGCCGCCCCTCTGAGGGGTTCCACCCATGCTGCGTGGGGTAGTTCCTTACACAAAATAAGCAGCAGGACAGAGGGTCATCTACAGCACAATCGCTTAACCCAACTTTTATTAAAGGGGCAGTGTCACCAACAGTTAGGGCTACCTTATTACATGAAATTTTCGCAACACGTTAATTTCTCAATTTTGAGGTGCACATATTTCGCGACACTTAAATTTCGCGATTTTGCGAAAATTTTGTATTTTGAATCACTTTAATTTCGCGTTTTTGAATGAGACACAATTTACATTTTCTTGGCAATATATTTTGACATACCTTTGAATTATATAAAACGACTTCATCGAAGGAACAATAACATCAAAATTAACAAAAACGCAGGGGGGGGACTTAATATCGGCAATAGCAACAACAGAGCAGTTCTCACAATGTCTACAAGTGAGCCAATTGACGACAACATCCATTTACATTGATTACTGACATGCGAGTCACTTAATATTCGCGTCATGTTATGTTCGCGTCACTTATTGTTCGCGTCACTTTAATTTCGCGATTTTTTTAAAATCGCGAAATTCGCGAAATTAAAGTGTCGCAAAAATTTCATAATAATAATAAGGTAATTGAAAATCCAATGAAGGTGTTGGTATGAATTGGTAATCCACTAATAGTGACCGGGCCTTGCTAAAATGTACTGTACTTGTAGTCAAAATTGTTAGAAGGTGGTGTGGCTACCGACTGGTAGGAAAGAAGTGGCCTAAGACTTGAAAAAGTTGAGCTGACGTTTTAAAGATTGACAGTTTTACTTGGACGAAAATTTCTTAAAAAACATTTCAATGTCATGGTTTATTCATATCTTGGAGAATGAATTTACATGTATGCCTTTCTTTTGTTGTTTAAAGGTTTTATTGCTGATCAGTGAGTGCACCCTCGCAATTCTATCATAATTTACACAAAAACATAGAAGACTTCTAATAACACTGTCCCTTTAAATAGTGCATAGTTGTTAAAAAAATGAGAAACATGTCTGAATAATAGGAAACATGGCTCAATAATATTGGTTTGATTTCCTAAACAGTAGGTGGGGATGACCATCAATAATGACGAAGATCAAAAAGGATTGTTTTGACATTCATTCAAAAATCATTTGAAAATGCAGATTCCTTGACAAAATAAAGAGCAGTGGCTTTGCAAGAATTTACAGTCAATAACCATTAAGAACTGAGTGGGCACAAGTATATAATGTCAATCTGGGAAATTTATGCTTAAGCTTTACACACACTAAGTTTCAAGCAACTTTCAGGCATAAGACATTGATACAGTATATGGTATCTGAAAACGAAATACACATGTAAGAGTTATAATAGAGTTACCTCCCCCCTCTCCTTGAGGTGTCCTGTAAGGTGTGGCAAGCATCATGTTTGGGGTCTGAATAGCCTGATGTCTTGGGGTAACACCCTCAAAATCGCTCTGCTTCATAGGTGTATTCATACCGCCTTTTAAAGGAGTGTCCACATTCGATAGTGCCAAGATGTTTTGAGCTTCCTGAAAACACACAGCAAGGTTATTAGAAGGGACCTAATGTACCTGTAAGTGCACTGTACATCTACTGCACACATGTATGTACATGTACATCTATGTACATGTACATAGACCAAGGTGTACTGTAATATTTTAAGTGCAAACTTAGGCACATCTTTTTAGGAAAGCTTTTAGTTAGTTAGTCTTTTTAATTTTTTTTATTGATCTTTTATTTTTTTTTTCTGTTATATACAAATTGTAACTTTTTTAATATAGATATGTAATTTTTAATTGTAAATATCTTGTAAAGCGCTATTGGTCAGAAATAGAAATAGCACTATATAAATAAAAGTATTATTATTATTATTATTATTATTATTATTATTATTATTATTATTATTATTATTATTATTATTTTGTTAGTGCAGAGCTTTCAGCAAGTACTGACTTTGGGTTTAATCATTCTAAAGTGAAGCACCAAGGCCTAGAACAATGTACAGTTAGTGCATAGGTCAGGTGTTCAGAGGACATAATGTATCTATAGGTTTGAGTCATGATTAAAGTTTTTGTGTTGTGTTCTTGGGCAAGATGACACCTAAGTCTCACAGAACCTTTCCCTTGTGAGTACATGTACATGTATAAGTTGCTAAACTGGGCATGCATCAAACAATGGCTGGGGCAACCCAAAAAATTGTGGGACTCAGACATAATGAGCTGGCACCACATCAACAAAAAGAAGCAATATTCCAGGACAATTAATGCTTTAAAAACCAGTGTTGTGCTGAAAGGGTGGGATAAAAAATCAACTACAAAAAAGAAGTGCAAAGTGATGCTGTAATAATGCATACATTCACAACTCATCATCATCATCATCATCATCATCATAACCTGTATTTAAACACGATAGGGGTTTAAAGGACAATGCTTGTGGGGTCGTGTATTAAACTAAGTTATACACATCATAACCCAGTCATACCTGTAATATTGTGTCTTGTTCGGCAGGTGTGCGAGGAGTCCTCAGGGCATGAGCCACAGCAGGGGTCACTGAGTACTCACTCAGAAGTGCATTTGACGCCATGTGACTGTCTTCCACTGATAAACGAGCTGTCTCGCTGGCCTGGCCCATTTTCACAATCTAACAACAACAATAATGAATACAAATGTTCATTTACTCTGGACTGTATTTATTTTGTAAATATGATTCCCCGTGGACCTGACACATTTTGTAAACCTTCACAATGTTTTGCACCCTTCTACAAAGCTCTCTAAACTTAAGCTACATACACATGTACTATAGTAAAGGTTTTTCACAACTACTACTAGTAGGAAATGAAACCATTGATGTCAAAGAGAAAAAAATCCTTTAACAACAATGAGATAAGAAAGTACATGTATTGCAGGGGAAACCACAAGCACCAACAGAAATTTTCACATGGTTTGATCTATCATCTGATTAGTCATGTACTGTACGTACCAGTAGCGGACCACATGTTTTTGTGTGTTGCAATTAAAAAGAAAAGGAGAGGGCCCAGTCTCGAAAAAAAATTTTCTCGGCCATTCAGGCCTCTATTTAGCCAAAAAATAAGGTGGGGCCCTAGATTCCACTGCAGCCACTCTTGACCTCTGGAACACAAGTCATCTTCTATAATTGCTCTTCTGGCTGAACTACTGTACAATTGTGTATGTACCAGGCCATACAAAAGTAAGGCATTCTTGTAATAGTAATTATTACCATTGTTGAAGATACCCTTAAGACAAAATAACTTAGAACTATCATGAATGCCTCCATACTACAGTGGAATCCCAGTATTTCTCAAATCTCCAATGGACACGAAAATTGACTCAAGAAATCAGGAATAAAAATGCAGTGCTCAACTGGTTGAAGCAAACCAAGGGAAACAACTTTTGGGTAGAGGTTTTGGGACATTCACAAAATCGAGGTTTAGATATCACGGGACAGAATTCCACTGTATTTCAACAGTGCATTGACCCTACCCTCTCAGCCAGTATCAAATATGACCCTAAAATACTTCTTTCATCAAGTCAGTAATCAAATATTGCAGTAAAATCATACATGTATACCTCTTCTAACTCTGTGTCGGATATCTGGGGTTTTGGAAGAACAAGCTTGCTACGTTTCTTTACTGAATCAGGATTGTTCAACCTAAAAGGATGTCAAAAGCATCAAAATTATTTTAAGTGCTCGCATTCATATAACGATCCATGGGAGTTAAATCATGGATTTAATTTTTCCCTATAAATGTCATGTGCACAGATTCAAAAGTATCTCAAAATGTTTATCAATATTTTGAATCTGGCTCTTTTTGTCCCTCCAAATTGTTTCAGAGATCCCACCATGCCCAACTGAAATGACTTAACACAGGTTAGTAGCTGGCCAATTATGTAAACGTACAAAAATGTACATGTATGCGTTGTCTATATAGATGGCTTAAGTTACTTTTAGTGGTGCCACGCTCTATAGGGAAAACAACTGTCTAAATGCACGCGCAAAATGGCGTAAACAAAAGTAGTACTATGCGAGTGATACAGTTATTAATTTTTGAAAATGCTGCCCTTACTTACCAATAAAAGCTAACCGCAAGCAAACCGGAGTGGAACTAACCGCAAGCAAACCGGTGTGGAACTAACCGCAAGCAAACTGGAGTGGAAATAACCGCAAGCACACAAAATTGAAACATTTTTATCGTTTTTAGACAGTTTTTGGTCGCGCAATAAAATTCGTCATTTAGCGCGTGCATTTAGACAGTTGTTCCCTATAGAGTGCGGCACCACTAAAAGTAACTAAAGCCATATAGATGAATTGTGAAGTTAAAAAAAGCTGAAATGAAGACAAGATTTATTGACCACCTGACAATAGTTATTTTTGTGTTGTCATGGTTGGCTTTCGGTTAATATTTGTTGTTGTTGTTGTTGTTGTTTTCTTCTACACGCAATTCCAAACACAATGAAAACAGCTTACTTGTTAATTTGCATGACAGCTCCTGGAAGGTCAGTCTCTTTTCTTTTCTTCATCTTTTCTTTATCTTTCTTTCTCTCTTGCTGTAAAAAATAAATTTAACAACAATTTCAAGAAAACGGCTGAAAATGAATGCAAACAAAACAGTTTAAGGTGGCTGGTAACGGTTTCCAGGACTTTCGAGCTCTTATACTTTGACAGGTCAGTACTACAGATCTTTATCAGTTGATGCTACAATAGTGGTACAAAATTAATGCCCAATGATTGGTTAATATGTTGTGATTATTTTCATGAGTGCTTATAACTCAAAAACGAGCTCGGTGACCCCCATTTTTTATTATTGAACATTAATCAGCATGTTAAGTTGAAACTTTTTGCAAAGTTAAAAAAAATTCTTCGAAGCGGTTTCAGAGCCACCTTAAATTTTCATATTTTTAAGGTGGCTCTGAAACCGCTTCGTAGAATTTTTTTTAACTTTGCAAAAAGTTGTAACTTAACATGCTGATCAATGTTCAATAATAAAAATGGGGGTCACCGAGCTCGTTTTTGAGTTATAAGCACTTAAAGTCAAAATTAAGGGTGTTTTTAACAGGTAATATTGTTGCTATAGTAACCAGAGACGTCATAAAAATAATCACAACATGTTCACCAATCATTGGGCATTAATTTCAGACTATTATTGTAGCATCAACTGATAAAGATCTGTAGTACTGACCCGTCAAAGTATAAGAGCTGGAATTTGCTGGAAACCGTTACCAGCCACCTTAACACAAGTATTTACACCTACATGTACTATAAATGTCACGGTAAATGTTCATGTTAAAAAATGTTTTAACCTACGGTAGGTTATTTTTTTAAAACTAGGTTAACTTTTCAACCTAGGTTAAATATTTTTTCATTTTTTTATGTTATCATTGAAACAATAATCACCTGTTCTATATCATCTCTCATTTTACCCTCCAGGTGATCCTGACGAAGCTTTTTAAAATCAGGTTGATAGTCAGGGAGTTCCTCTTCACCCGTGTCATAAAAACCTACAATGAAATCAATTGACAGTGTCAAACATACACAATTTTTATTTTTTTCTCAAGCATCTCAGCGGTCCGGAATCCTGAATCCTTTAATCTGATTGGCTAATTGCACGCGCTCCAGCGGTCCGGTTTTTCTCATCTGGACCCCGCATACGGACCGCTCACGGCGCGAAATCATTTTGCACCTTTGAATCTAACGAACACATGAAAGTTTTGCTCTCCAAAGACAAAAATAGCCTCACCATCCTAAAGGACAAAAAAGCAGTGGAATTGAAGGCCTCAAAGTTCTTCAAAAGGCGAGGTATTTATTTATTTCTCAACAAAATCGAGTTGTAGTTTACCGTTCGCAGTTTGCTGTTGTTTGTTCATCTCGCAATGATTTTCACGCCATTGCGGTAAAATTCATTCGGTTTTTTGGACTCTATGTGTTAAACTGCATTGTTTATCTGTCACTTTTTGCTTAAACAGAACACTATTTACCATCATTCAAGGAAATGAGATTCTTTGATTAAAAACGGACAAATTAATTATCACAATATTGTGCCGTACGTAGACGCTACGCATTTCATTCAGTTTTGCACTGTTTATCAGAATAAGAATCAACGCAGAGATTATTAATTTGTTAAATACGAGTGTATTAATAGCTTGTTAAACTGCTTTTCGGTCAAGGAGTATTTTTGAATCAGAAAAATTGGCTTAGCAAAGTTGCAAGGCTTCTATCAAGACTTTTCAAAACAATATTTAAGCTTATAGGGAAATGTTCGGGAAGCCGAAATCGATTTAAAAGTGTTAGGTTTTGTGGCATATTTGTGCTATATTTTAGTATGACTTCATTTACTTTTCTTGATTTTCTGCAGTGTAAATTAAGCTGAACATTTCTTGAGTACGGTTCATTTTAAGCGAAGCTATTTTATTCGGAATTAATTGACTCTTGCTTGTCGATCAAGTCGGACTCGACATTGAAATCAAATCCGCGCGTATACAAACAAAGATTTTGTGACAGATTTTTTCACGGTTTCTTAAATCCAAACAAACTTAAGTAGGAAAAAAAAAAAACGTTATTTACCGGCCTAGGTCGGTCCGTATTGGGAAAAACTGTACCCTCGATCTTGAGCACGGCCCTCGGCCTGCGGCCTCGAGCCGCACTCAAGACCTCGGGTACAGTTTTTCCCAATACGGACCTCCCGGCCGGCAAATAACATATAATTTTATATAGATACCATTTCAAAAGTATTACTTACATTGACAAATGAGACACAACACTCAACTTTACGGATGCAACTTTCAACTGAAGAGTCTCAAGACTTCTTATGTGAGACGAAAAAAAAAAAAACTTGTTGCTTGGCTCCTCTCTTGTGAGACTAACCAGACAAAATTTATGATCTGCAATAAACAGGGTTTGTACACTTTCTTGGGCCAAAACTTCAAAGACTTTTCAAGGACTTTCCAGGACCCTTCTTGGAAATTTCAAGGACTTTTTTTATGAAATTTACCTCAAACCAACGATTTTCAGGCTGTTGTGCCGTTGATGTGCTTGCTGAAGAACTAAAAAATTGTTTATTTTGGCGGTCTTCTCATTGCCTTGAAGCCTTTTGACGTTCAATAAAAAAATCAAGGACTTTCAAGGACCGAAAACCAATTTCAAGTTCTTGCAAGGCCTTGAAATCGAAGTCCTAAAATTCAAGAGTTTTCAAGAAGAGTACAAACCCTGAATAAAAGACTTCTCTCACTTTCCAACACTTACTGACTTGGAAATTAAACTTAGCAGCCATAGTGCCAGTGAGTCTCGAATTTTCAGTTTCGAGTGGAGAAAACTAAATAAGCATGTCCCTTGACTGAACTCTTTAGAAACAAATTGCAAAAACTGGTCGCACTCTCAAGTGTTGCACATAGTCAAAGCTAGCATGCAATATACAATAACACATCACCAGCCCGCTCACTCTCAGAACAATTGACACATGCTTACAGTACCTTCAGTAGGTTTCTTTTCAAATGGAATTTCAGCATTATAATCCACCCCTCTTCTCTTCTTCCGGTGTTTTCGGATCCTGAAGAAAGGAAGAGTACAAACACCTTTCATATGCAAAAAATGTATTCATACAGCTGTTGAAACCTCTACAAAATACAGTGTAGTTTCTGAGCTCATATATATATATATAATAATAAAAGATTTATATACATTTCGCCGATAAAAGGTTAAAAATAAAACTTAAGGTAAAAGCTGTTAAAAATTGATTCTAAACGTTTTCGATCTGTTCGATCATCATCATCATCATCACTCTGATGATGATCGAACAGATCGAAAACGTTTAGAATCAATTTTTAACAGCTTTTACCTTAAGTTTTATTTTTAATAAAAGATTTATAATAATATAGCGCCATATCCATGGCTCATGGCGCTTTACATGTAGCAAGGAGTCTTTTGATGGCTTCCTTCAACAAGCGTTACATGCAAGGGGGATTATTTATGTTGTTTGTTCTATTGTTTTTTTTTTTTTTTCAAAAGGAAGCGAGCCATTCATGTGAGACCTTGCGAGAACTACTACATGACATTTAACATGAGAATATATCAGAAGTTATTCCAGGGATGTCTATCAAACCTGTTTGTTACTGGGATTTTGCATTAGTTATCTGTTTCAATTCACTCTTAGATCCAGTGATGTGAGATGAGTAAAATATCCACTTTAAGAATCATTAAGTTAAACACATACAAATGTACCCTACACACATGTACAACCTGCAAAGACAGGATTCTTTTTCAAACGATTAACTCTTGTAGAGAATACAACCCTCCAAGTTAAGACCATTTTAGTCGCCATGGCGACCAAAATTTTGGAGCTAGCGACTAAATTGGAACCGAAGTCGCCAGACTGGCGACCAAAATTGAGAAGAAGGATTGAATCGTGAGCTTAATTTAGCAACTAAAATTTTTCAGTGGCGACCAAACTTGAGCAGTCAGTGGCCAAATGGCCACTAAGGAAAAAAATAAACTTGGAGGGTTGGAATAATATAGTCTTTTGTACAAGAACAACTGACTATAACAGACTTACTCTATTCCCGCAGCTCTCAACTCCCTTCTTTTCTGCAAGGCAGCAAGGCGCCTATAAAAAGATTTTTTCCAAAATGTGATATGTTAGCTAGCACGTATATAAGGAAGATTACATTATTATACATGTCGCTAGCATTCTGAGTGTTTTAAATTAGTTTATTTGATCAAATCACTGACAATGATGTCAATTAATGCTTCATGTGATTATACTGACTTTACTACAGGTGTATTTGCAGACCCACCAGCCAAAGCCTTAGCCTGTTATTATAATTAATTTTTAAATACATTTGTACACCCCAACCTAATTCAAAAAGCATTGAAAGGGTTACATAGTCAGCATGCCTCACCTGGCCTCCTCAAGTTGTTTCTCTCTGGCTTTTCTCTTGGCT